>NW_028232871.1:30002500-30611877 GCF_057557595.1 Rhyacophila brunnea | reverse complement strand
GGAGGTGAACTAACCTGCCATTGGTGATGCCAATTGAGACGGCAATAACTCTGTTCAACCATATCGCTTTGTATGTAGATATATTCTACGTGATGAGCATGCATATAGGCGGACGTTGTTTTATAAATTCTTAGAATAGGATCTGCTTAGATCATTTGGTATACTTTCTTGTAACTAATTTATATTTTTTCTTTTCTTTTGATCATGTCCGATTCTAATAGGATCATATGGGCCTTCATAGAGTGGAGGTATTAACAGATTTTTGTTTTTACGAGAAATGAACGTGAGCCAATTGCTCAACCTATTAGGTCCATACTCTGACCAATACACAAATAATATTGAAAAACAGTGTATACTCGTCAGACCCAGGATTCAAACCTGGGACATACGATGCTATAGGCCAATTCTTAAACCATATAATTAACTTAATACTGATCTATTTATTTTTTATAAAAGTAATATTTTTTTATTAATATTTCTTTGTTTCTAAATTTCATTTTGTGAACGTCTTAAATAAATAATTTGTAATGTTCACTATAAATGTAAAAACAAATACAATTTGAATTTGGAAAAAATCTTCACTATTGTTACTATAATAGTCAAAACACGCAGTTTCATTGATACGTGCGTATTTACAATGCATGTTGACATTATTAATGGACAACGCACTCAATACAGTAGTTAGCAAGTAAATTCGCGCGTAGCGACATTCGCACGTGCATAGGTAGACGTCATGCAATTTCCATTATGCGATATCACGCATCGGGAATTTATAGCAATATCACCTTTATTATAATGGCGTTAGAACCGTGTTTCTAGTGTCAATGTTTATTTGAGTGAACTCGTTCGAACCGAACCATTCGGCAGACCCGACAAAAAGCATCGGGAATTTATAGCAATATCACCTTTATTGTAATGGCGTTAGAACAGATTATGCCATTCGGCAGACTCGACAAAAAGTGAGTGTCATTTTTTTCCAGATGCTTCGTCCATATTAATGTCATTGGTAATAGTAATTTAATAAATTCGAATAGATATAAAGAAGAAACATGTCATAAAATAGGTTTGCCTGCTTAAAATTATCACTAAAACCTCAACGTAGTGCTTTAATGTAATATTGCGATTAAATTACAAAATATTATACAACCCTAATATGACTTACATGTGAGATTTTATGATTAGTGAGGCGATGTAAATTAAATCTGTATACGGTAATATACAAAGTACAATATTCGCCAAGATGAGCATAAAATATTATTATGCCTTGGAAATATTAATATTCATAAACTGAAAGCCTCTCAAAGGTTGTATGTATGTTATCTTTGCTGTTGCTAACGATTAACTGATACTAAGTTCCTATGGAAGAAATATGTATTAATAGATCTGATGTAAAAATTGGCAAAATCAAACTATGGTTATAAATAAACAATATTAAGCATGTATAATGACAGCCACGGTAGCCGCGCGGCATGAGCGTTGGACTCTCACGCCGTGGGTCTCAATACTTAGGTCTCAGGCAATGACATTATTAATGGACGACTCACTCAGTACAGTAGCTAGCAAGTAAATTCAAACGTAACATTCGCACGTACATAGGTAGACGTCACGCAATATCCATTATGCGATATCACGCATCGGGAATTTATAGCAATATCACCTTTATTGTAATGGCGTTAGAACAATGTTTCTAGTATCAATGTTCGTTTGAGCGAACCCGTTCGAACCGAACCATTCGGCAGACCCGACAAGAAGCTTCGAGAATTTATAGCAATATCACCTTTATTGTAATGGCGTTAGAACAGATTATGCCATTCGGCAGACCTGACAAAAAAGTTAGTGTCATTTTTTTTTCCAGATGCTTCGTCCATATTAATGTCATTGGTCTTAATAATAAAAAATCAAAAATATTTTTTTGCAAACTAATATACTTACTTTTACATCCACGATGACCGCGTGGCTTAAGCGCCGGTATATAGTGTAGAGGGTTCCAGGTTCGGATCCTGGGTCTGGCAAACAAAGTACACATATTGTTTTTCAATTTGTTTGTGAGTCAGGGTATGGACCTAATAGGTTGACCAAGTGGCTGACATCCATTTCTCGTAAACAACAAAATCTGTTAATACAAACCTCTACTCTGTGGACGCCCATATTAGGATCGGACATGGTCGAAAAAAAAGCATGTATAATATTATATATTTTTAATCAAAAAAAAAATTATTCAACGAATGATTCACAATATTTAAGAATGTAACATTCTAATTATTGAACATACATAATTTTGAAAACACTTCTGAGAAAATATACCTACTATAACCAATAGAAAAAAATAGTTTTTTGAAAAAAGTAAGATACCCAGTAGGAATGGAACCTGAATTTATCGTCTTTCGTGCCCATGCACATATACTACTATGCTACAGGTGTCATACTTAATTGTGACAAAATTTAACTAACAGCTTATATATATCAAGGCAAATACGGAACGAAAAATGTTGCAATTTCTACGAAATTATAAGCCGATTACAAACTGCGTAAAATAATTTACCGAATATATTTGAGTATAATCATTTAAATTTGATAAAAATTGAAAACCTACTGCATTAGTGTTGACAAAATAATAATTTAAAAAAATAATAACCACGTCCACCTGATGTACAAAATACGGCTTTATTCTCAATTTTAACATGACGACTTATACAAAAATACTCTTTTATTACATACATTTATTGTGGTCATTAAATGTTAATTATGCCCACGGTGGCCGCGCGGCATAAGCGTTGGACTATCACGCCGTGGGTCCCAGGTTCGAATCCTGGGTCTGGCAAGTACACATATTGTTTTTCAATTTGTGTGTGAGTCAGGGTATGGACCTAATAGGTTGAGCAAGTGGCTGACATCCATTTCTCGTAAAAACAAAATCTGTTAATACAAACCTCTACTCTGTAGAGGCCCATAATATGATCCTATTAGGATCGGACATGGTCAAAAAAAAAAAAAAATGTTAATTTATAAAATAAGAAAAGACAAGTTATCATATTGTCATATTATAGGTTTTTCTTAGAAAGTATACAGCTGATTACCTATCTAATCTAATCTAAGCTCGCAAAGATACCCAAATTCATCATTTTCGACCTTCATATCGTGTATTTATATTTTTTTCCATTTTTAATACTTATATATGCTAGAATGATATGGTATAAACACAAACACTGTGATATTATGATTAGTTATAATATTTTGAACACGTACTCGTTTCTACAATAAATTATATTATAAACGAGCTACGTTTGTCAATGGACATTTTCCATTAAAAATGTCTATTGGGACGAAGCCGGTTTTATTTATATAATAATAATAATTGTGTTTATGTAAATAAAATATAACTTACCATTTTGATAATACGTTTATTATTTTTTTATAAATAGTACTGGCGTTCCACCATCTGTTTTATGAATAAATAAGTCATGATTATAATGATTTAGTTAACTGAATTAGCTTTCAAGAGCCTGAAAAAATGGATAAGACCAGCAAAACTTTTACGCCCGGTGCCAGTCTCAAGTACACCTACCGTACGTGGAAAGCCGTCAACAGACTTCAAACTAAAGTAGAGCATATGAAATAGAGAAATGGGCGACGAGTCATCTGTAAAAAAAAAATATACTCACTTTATTGTCGGGTCTGCCGAATGGCATAATCTGTTCTAACGCCATTACAATAAAGGTGATATTGCTATAAATTCCTGATGCTTTTTGTTAGGTCTGCCGAATGGTTTTGTTCGAACGGGTTCGCTCAAATGAACATTGACATTAGAAACACTGCTCTAACGCCATTACAGTAAAGGTCATATTGCTATAAATTCCCGATGCGTGATATCGCATAATGGAAATTGCGTGACGTCTACCTATACATGCGAATGCGCGAATTTACTTGCTAGCTACTGTATTGAGTGTGTCGTCCATTAACAATGTCATTGGAAATGGGAAACACTTAGTAATAGTTCTTATGCACTGAAATGCATCTTCATTGAGATTTTATAATATCTCGTTGATAAAATCGGGACGTCTTTTGCCAGGTTCTGAAGTGATGACTCTTTTGCTCTGAAAATCTTTTTTAGAAACATATACGACACTCGACGGAACACGAACCTGTAACTATTGGATTTGCGCCAGTGTACTTTTTCAAATAAACTACGAACATCATACTTAATTCTACGAAATGCTTATCAAATTGTGTTACATTGCCCGTCGGGTGTCGTACTTTTTTTTTGTCGGATGTCGGATGTTTTCAAATATTATACCTATATGATATAAGATAATATATCAGAAACAATAAAATTAACAAGTTTGACATTTATTATACTTGATTATATAATCTGCTAAAACGATTTCAATTACTTTACGTAATAATATTTTCTAGCAATAACGATACTTTTACTGAACATTTGTATGAAAACAAACGTCGGAGGATTCGCTTTTTATGACGTAGTTTTTTATTACCAGAATCGCAGGTGCAAAAATTCAAGGAATACTTTTATTAAGCCCCCATAAAACGTTCAACAATGAAATAAATTCTTACATATATACGTAAACCATTGGTGGGAAGGATATTACTCAAAACGAATGATATTTTATTTTAAACGTATAACATATTAACCAATTTATAGTCGATACTTTCATTTTTTTTGTTTGTTTTTTCTAGGATTGGTAATTGTATATAAGAATTGTTAGAAAATATATGACTATTGCAGTCCAATGCATAAGACACTGACCAAGAAAGCTCTTCGAGAGAGATGTTCGATTTCCGGCGAGGTTACAATATATTTGAGTTGTCTAGAGTCATAATTCGCATTTTGCAATTTTGTTATTTTTGAGTTTAATTTACCAAGTGATTCTAAAAGCATTAATCTTTATAAAAATAAGTACAATTATAAAAAGAACTTTTTATATACAAAGTTTTTAAATTTTCTGTTGAATGATTATGATCAATATGCTCAAACTTATACTCGATATGAAGTAAATAAAAAACAAACAAACAAACAAATATAGAATACTGAAATGTCATTTTGATTTCCATAGTAACGCACGTATATATTAATAATTTAGTTTCTAGGACCACCCACTTAGCAATCAATAATAGTGGATCGGATTAAGGATTTCTTCCGAAATAACTTTTCCTACAAAACAGAATTAACTTAAAATGAATTCAATTCTACTTAAAGATGGCTAAAAGTATTTAAAGAATGCATTGGCATCGTGTTCTGATATATTCTAAAAGTTTAAAATGTCTAGCTAGTCGAGAAGTTAGTTAAAAATTGATTGCAAGATTTGTACCGGACAAAAATCCACTGGACAAATAAGAATACGAGCTAGTAAAAACGTTGTAAAATAGTTGGCTATCTAAAGTCACTTCAACAAATGTGAAAATCGTTGACAAAGTTAACAGTTGATGTCATAACTCACATTTTTGAATGAATAATGTGAGTTATGTCATCAAGGTCTTTATAACCAATCAGGTAGCTCTATTTCTCATAGTGTGCTGTGTGTCTGCAGCATTAGGAGTATTATATATATTAAAAAAAAATCAAATTACTCACTCATCAATATTAAAGGGAATTCTAACTATATTTGTCTTCTAATTACAAAAAATAGTGCTCTTGTGGTTTTTCGCGATTATCTCAAAACGCGATTTTCGGAATATGTGACTCTAAACAACTCATTTATGTAATTTTCTCAATGTCTATTTCCCTAAATGCGTGTTTGATTGTATAACTTAACTTACAAATAACTACTTACTTGTCTAATATAATTATTATCACTACTTTGTAAATTGATGGTGTTTTCACTTTTCCTGACAAGAGTATTTATTTATATATAAATGACATGCCTACTTACGATGCAAACTTTACTTGTGCAAACATTATTTTTCACCATATTTTTGTACGGTTTTGAGTTGTGGACTATGTAGGTAAAAGAACGAAAGCTTTCAGGTAAGGCGAAGCAGAGAAAGAGCATCGGCGTTGAAGCGATCAAGTGACGGAGCTTTGTGAAGGTAGTCTTCACTCTATCCTAAGAGAATTAGAGGACCAAGAAGGGTCTCAGTTGTTAGGAAGATGACTGTATTTCAGGGTAGTCATGATGGTCATGTGAGAACGAGAAAAGGTAGAGATAATAATATACTACCACCTTTTTGTACGACATAGCTCTACGTATTCTTAGTTATTGTAATGTAAAATGCTGTTGTACATTTACTAAAGCTCACTTAGTTTTTATGAATAAATAATAAATAATGACACGCATTCTATTAACTCATTTAGTGCTGACACCGCGACCGTGAGTCGTTGACCATTATATGATTTAAAGTATTACCATTAAAAGTATTCAATGTAACCATTTATAAAATAAAAAAAAATCCGATGCACTTTATTAAAGAGAGCGAGCTTTTTTCAAAGCTACTCATAATAATTTTATAATCCCGGCTGGAAAAAGCTCAGCTTATAATTGAGAGGCCGAGCACGTTTTCGATCAACCCTCCATCTCCATTTTCTTTGTACATTTACGTTCCGTAATTTTCCACTCCTTTTACACTACGTTGGCACGTTGATTTTTTTACATCTGCAAAAAACGGTCTTTGTTATGTTACCACGTGATTTTGTTATTCGGTAAATGTTATTAATAGGACGATTAAAATATTAACTTTACTTTTAGGTAAACATGACTTATATTTTGGCACTTTCTTGGCAAGCTATTAAATTTCTTTATATGACAAGTCTATTTGAATACTAATACAATATTTTTTTATTATTAATATATAGGTACGAAGTGAATAATTATGTACTGAAAATTATATTAAAATATAATAGGGATAATATGTTTTATATGTTTTTCGTTACCTTGAATCTACAGGTAATTGATTATAATATAAAAATACTTAATTGACGTTATCAATTTATTATTAGTATATTATCACTAATAATATTTTTTAACAATGAATTTAAAAACTAAAATAGTTGGTACTGGACCCAAATTATGTTAGTTTCAATTTGACACATAAAATTTGGAATTTAAACATTTTCCTGTGAATAAATCATTGTTATTTTCGATATTATAATATTAATTTCAGCAAAGAAAAAAATATTTCCATTTTCATAACGGACCCACTTTGATAATATTATGAATGTATATTTTTACGAAATATATTTTTAAGACCTGTTATGCACAATGTATCATTCATTTATTAAGATGAAACGACTTTTTTTTTTAAATTATAATGATGTTTAAAATCTTTTCTTTAAATCAGTTTTACTATTGATAAAATACCTGTTGAAATGACAAAATATGTATTATAACTAAAAACAAAATAATTACAAGATAAAAAAAACTTTATATACCTACAACGTTTTAAAATTTTGAACTTGACTTGACTAGCTTAAACGATCAAAAAAAATTGTACTTGATAGAAATAATACTGAGATGTCATATTGATTTCCATATTAACGCACATATATATTAATATTTTAATAATTTATTTGCTAGGACCCACTTAGCAACCAAAAATAGTTTTTACGGATTTCTTCCGAAATAACTTTTCATACAAAACAGAATTAACTGAAAATGAAATCAATTCGACTTAAAGATGGCTAAAAGTATTAAAAATGCATTGGCATCGTGTTCTGATATATTCTAAAAGTTTCAAATGTCTAACTAGTCGGGAAGTTAGTTAAAAATTGATTGCAAAATTTGTACCGGACAAACAACCACCGGACAAATAATAAGAATACGAGCTAAGAAAAATGTTGTAAAAAACGATGTAATAAAATACATGCATTCATGGGTTAAACCGTAAAGTATTTATTAGGAATTAGATAAAATATAATTAAATAATTTATTGGATATTATTATTCAAATAGTAATACATGAATCAATTTCATCTTCATAGAAGACTATTTCAAAAAAAAATATATAATATATTTGAGTTCCCTGGTGTCATACCTATCTCACATATTCCATAAATATAGTTTTGAGACAATATGACATAATTGCAAAATGTTAGTAATGGCTCTAGGCAACTCATTTGCCAGTATCATGGATTATATACAATACTATCGAAGCAAAACACTTAAATATTATAATAGTATACCTTTTAATGTGAAATTGAATTTAATCAGAAAAAAGATAAGTTGATTTTTTTAAAAGTAAATGCACGTCGACAGAATTGATACAGACCTTTTTTCAAATTATGTGAATTAGCCACCATACACCTACTGAACCCTATGTTTAATAATAATGATAATAATGGAAAATTTACATTAATCACTAATTACATTTTATTTTCTTTTGTTACAGGTAAGACATGGCAACATCTCACAAGAAGAAATTATCCATTGCACACAATATAACTTTAAAAGGGAAAAATGTAGGTGGTATGTACTATTTTACAAGTAATATAATACATATATATAAAACGATGGTTTAATATTATTTTGAATTTAAAATGCTGGAGTTTTTTTTGTACAGTTGTGTAACCTTTACTTTACGATGCTAATACATTCCGTCCATTCCGGTAATGTCACCATAGGCTATCGCACAAGATTGACAATATTACATAAGTTAAAAATAAAATGCATATTTTAGCAGCATAAACAAGTCTAATAAGGTTTAATCATCATTATAATATAATTATAGGATATTATGCTATTTGTTTATATATGAAATTATCAAAAAGGCATTAAAACGATATAAATGTTGTAAAATATTATCGTCGATATCTATATGTCTATCAGAGATGGTGATAATTTTCGGAGAAGATAATTAATAATGTTGAGGTCTACGGAGTGTAGGAAGATTACAGCCCAATTAAATCAATTAGTTTTTTTTTCTTTTATTTTGTTAACTGTCAAGTGTTCTTGTCATGTCGTCTGGCATGTTTTTGAAGTATTAAAGTTTTATTTTCTTAACTGAATCCATTAACAAGACAAGTGTCAAGTACACTGTATCAAAATGATTTTTTTATTTCAAAACATACACGATTAACCGCTGCTCAAGTTCGTATAAGTAACACGACTCAGATTCACGACGATTCGGCGCTGTTGACTTTGTGCTGTCAATTAGACGTCGCCGATTGAATACTAGGCCAAGTGGACGTCGGAAAATCTATGTTACATCTTGAACAAATAGATATACGAGAAAGTATAATATAAACTATCTACTCGTAACAAAGCGAGGTTTGTGATTATTGCAACGATGTATTTATAATGTGTTTTTACATTTCAATTGTTCACTGAACAGCAGTGATATTGTGCAATAATATTTAAAACTAATTTGGTTGGTATTCCACAATTTATCAACAGATTGAATGGTACTATAACATTATATAGAGATGAAGCTTAAGTGTATGAAATTGGAATAAAAAAATTACTTCTGGTCTACCGATTAAGTTAGCTGCAAGTGATTTTACATTGTACAAGTTCATTTGTAGAGAGTTGTAGACACTTCTGTTATTTATTTATTAAAAAAACGCATTGAAAACATAACACATTTAGAATAAAAAGTACCTATAAATTTTATAGCGAATTATAGCGTAATAAATAGCGAAAGAAATATACGAGGTAAAAAAACAATAAAAATGAAAGGAAAATACAAATTAAACAATAAAATAGCATTTTAAAAAGAAAAAATATTACTCACTGTATAAATATTAACTTGATATTATTCCTAAAGGAGGCCGTATTTACGACTCTCTTCCTCTACCCGGTGTAGCAGCTCTGTGAGTTCTCTTTCATCAGCAGCGATTAGTGTGGTATCATCTGCAAATCTTAGGTTGTTTATTTTCTGGCCACCAACTGTTATTCCACCTTGCCAATGATCTAGGGCTCTTCGCATTTTATGATCTTCATGTATATTGAATAACTGGGGAGATAAAACACATCCCTGACGAACTCCCTTCTCGGTTCGGAAACTCTCAGAAAACGCACTATTTACTCTTACCTTTGTGTGGCTATTGTTATATAAGTTTTTGATAAGACAGGTAAGGTGTGATGGAACTCCCATTTCTAGAAGTACCTTCTACATACAGTTCCATCTTATGCAGACGAATGCCTTTTGATAGTCAATAAGGCATAACATCATAGGGGTATTAAACTCTCAGTTTAAACTAATAGTTTTTTAGACATATTGTCAGGCGCGGACCGGACAACCTAGAGAGACTGATAGTTTTGGGTGGCCTCCAGGGAAGGCAAAGCAGAGGAAGAGCGTCTGCGCGATGGAGCGACCAAGTGAAAGAGCTGACTGGGGGCACCATCCATTCTGCCCTGAGAGAAGCGGAAGATCGAGAAGGATGGAAAGTCTTGGTCGCTCAAAGGATGGCGAAATGTAAATGTGGTGACAATCCTCAGCCATGAGTTGCACGACCAAGAAGAAGAAGAGTATAAATATATTGTTTTTATAAATTAGAAATAAACGTTTAAGGCTCCTTCTAGACATAGTTCAAATTCTTCGGCATAAGCCTAAACCTACACCTAAACCAGCATTGTGCTTTATTCAAAATTATTACATATTTTTGATAATTTATATTGTCTGTTTTGAACAATGTTGCACAATATTGTTTTTGTTTTGGAAATTATATTTAAGGTTTGTATACATAATATATTTCGCAATAAATAAATAAGTACATAAAAAAGTTGTAAAAATAACGGAGTGTAAACAATCTACAAAAAATGCAAACATTGTGGAATTACAAGTGAGGAAAGAGTGGGATGAAAATAAAAATTAATAATATTCAGTCATGCATTGTTTTTCTCTTGATATTAATTAATTTCTCAAAAAGGAATCGCTGTAAGCGAAAAGCAAACTCAAGTAGAACGTTGAAAAAGTCGAGACTAATTAACTGCGTGATTGCATTACATGTTTTAATTTAATAAACACGGTGCCGATGTCAACATGGAGGCGATGAGCTTTTATAAATTTAAAACTGACGTCATTTCCGAAAAACAGTCAAAAATAATTTTCATATGCAGCGAGTTCATTTTAATGCATGATCGTTTTCATTACATTAGCGTAGAGCATAGCTTTGCGTTTTTTTGGTTTAATTTTATTGTTTTTATTCAAAATAATATAATTCTATTTATTCTTATTCCACATCGTAATTTTGTCACACCACGTTTGATAATTTAATTTAAGTTTTATATTCTATCTAAATCTCGTCAAGCTGTTTTCCTTCTTGCACGTAATTTTCCGTGTCTGGAAACTTGTACATATGAAGTTCGCCGTATAACACTTTACCGTGAAATATTGTATCGCAAATATATGGCCGTATATTAAAGACCGTCCAACCTATTTGGGTCGTATAGTACTGACATAAAATTCATGTCTAAATAAAACACGGTTCTTGTCAGTTTACAATAAGCCAACAGCAAACAAATTTTGAAAATAGTCAATATACTGGATTATTTGTTAGGTTAGGTTAGGTTAGGTTAAGTTTTCATTCCTGAATTCAAGAATTTTGGCAAATTCAACCATGAAAATTGAATTAATGTTCATATTATTGAATCTAATAAAATTGGAGACCGTACAGTATACGATCATCTCTTTCCTTACGGCAAACTGTGCTACGGTGAAATGTTTTACATACGATTTCCATCTAAACATATTTTTCTCGTAAACGCATCATTAAAATTGATAAAATAAAACATTAGGTTGATGTCCTCAAACGAATAGTTAAGGACCGAGAAGTTTTGCGGAGAATCGAAACAAGAAAATTACAGTACCTCAATGATATTATGAGACGTAAAAACAACAATATCCCCAACTTGCTCAGCCTATAAAGTCCATATTCTTAATTTAATGACACATAGAAAAAATAACATGTGCCAGACCCAAGATAAGAAACCGATACATACTATCGACATTATAAACTATTCTTCTTCTTCTTTTTTTCTTTCGACCATGTACGATCCTAATAGGATCATATGGGCCTCCACAAAGTGGAGGTTTGTAATAACAGATTTTATTTTTACGAGAAATGGATGTCAGCCATTTGCTCAACCTATTAGGTCCATACTCTGACTCATACACAAATTGAAAAACAATATGTGTACTTGGCAGACCCAGGATTTGAACCTGGGACCCTCGACTCTGTAGGCCGGCATTTAAGCCACGCGGCCATCGTACCAAACTATTATGGTATTATAATTATTTCCTTCCTCATCACCCTCGTGACTCAGGATCGTGATCATTCCAGCGCATCTATTCTATACACAAGGTTGCTATTGACAGCTATCGAGGGTAGTTTATCATATTTATGTGTTGAAGTATTATAATAATTATTGTTACAATAAATTAGCCGTCTAAACTGTCGGAACAATTCCATGTACCTTTTTTCTTCCCGGCACTTTGCTTTAGAGTGACTCATTAAACTCAGGCAAAGCTCACTTAGAGCGTGGCAACATCAGTTTTAGGTATCTGCTCCCGGGACATCACCAGGCGAAAAAACTGTACAGGTGCCTCATATCGCTAACGTAATGTGCCTCGTGATACGCTCGACTAAGCCCGAGTGTGGTGCAGGGCGGGTTCGTTTGGAGGGTCCTTCATTTTTTTTTGTTTATGTCACTCTTAAAGTTAACACAGCCAAGAGAGGTGCTATTAAAACATAGCACTTTTTGTCAGTTCAAACGCTTAACTTATTGTAAAAATTAACCGCCTCAATATATAAAAATGATAAACTACCCTCGATAGCAGCGTTGTGTATAGAATGGATGCGCAGAATGGGTAGTATAGAAAGAATCAGTCTTTACCAACTTTCCTTATTTGCAAGGCTTAGGTATGGTGGATACTTTCGATTTTACAATGAATTCTTTTACTTGGTCACTTCACCACATAGGCGTTTTCTTTATACCTCTTTTACGTATATCATTTCATAATTATTATTATTATAAAATTACCTAATAACTAAGTATTTAGTAAACATCAAAAATCCCTCATATAACAAACATTACGTGTTATATTGTGGACTATTTTGTATTAGAATAATAAATAACTTTGCAGAGTTAAGTATGTGATTACATGCTAAGCAGGGTGTCAACGAAAATTGTCTTGAATATGAAAATGACGTCACGTCCGGAAGAGGGTACCCGAAAATATTTTCCCGCTAAGTACACACAGTATTCTCGCTTTTCCGGGGTTTTCCCGCTAAGCGCACTCGCCGTGCTGGAAAATTTTACCACAAAAGACATGGGAATATAACATACTTTGTGTGGTGTGCAAGTGTGCGTCGGAATTCATTATGTATTTTGAGTTTGGTGTATAATATTTAATTTAATAATGTATTATTATAGTTTCACTCAATATTGTTACCTTTTTCGACCTAATGATAATATGAGTCTTTTATTATTTTACTATTATTATATATTAAAATCAAAAAACACTTACCTACATGGTATTTATATCTATTACTGTCGATGCCTCTTTAGATAACCTTCATAAAATACGTATTCTACCACAGTGTCGTGTCGTAAGTGCCTGTTGAACGAAGGTAGGCTATATGGTGGGTAACTGAAAAAAGTCATGTGACAGTCATATTTAAGGGACTAGAATTTGAATTCTAGTTTACCTTCAGTTGTACTGGTACAATTTAATGAACATAAAATATATTGATATCACTAAATATGTACTAAAATAGATATTTCACAAAAAAGTGATGCCAAACTGGGAAGAAAACTTGCACTAAAAATATTAGTCGAACTTCTTATCCAGTAAGATTTTTGGAACTATGATAATTCTGCGTAAAATAACAGAGACATTACACAATAATATGTGTAAAGGTAGGTAGGCGTTGAAAGCTTGGGTCGTTAGCTTTCATATATATATATATATATTATATTTCTATTTTTTTTATAATAATTGTGCATATTCAGTACCTATACAGTTATTAAGAAGAATGAGAAATTAATTAATAAACATATTATATCTACGTAAATAGGTTATAAATATTTGTGCCTTGATGTAAATTAAAAATACATAATATAAATTTACCTTAGCTAACTTTCATCCCTCAACGCAAATACAAAAGCATTATCTTATTAATAAAATTTTAAGTGATTAATAAATTTCTCCCTTAATTTTCGAGCGACGTGATTTTGTTATAATAAGTAAAATTTATAACGTTTGTATAGGACCGTAGAGTCTGGCTAAGTGTTTAAATCATAACTCACCGTATCATGTGACATATGGCCTGCGATCATTTACCTGGTAGTACGGGCTAATGAATTAATTACAGTAAATATTTGCATAACTTTATATTTCAGCGTTAGGTCCTTTGTAAACTGCGCACTGTTTACTCCATTATCAGTGTATGCCATAAACTGCTAAGTATTTTATTTGAACTGTAAATCGTTAGAGCGAAAACGACTCTAAGAGACAAAAAAAAAACATTTATGTTTAAACAATACGTCTAAACCTTCTAAGAATTATATACATTTTTTTATTGGGGGTAGCTACTAGTTACCTACCAAGTCAGTTACCGTAATACAAATTATTTATTACAAAAACCGCAAGTAAAGAATTTGCTTATCGAATACTTTCATCGACACTTCCTAGAAATTAGGAAACTGATTTGAATTGCCCTAATAATCTGAAGGCTCAAAAAACATATTCATTTAGATAATAAATAGTGCAATCAGCTAAATTGTGATTTTTTACTATGAAATTACTGATTTTTCGAGAGAACCTGGACGATTACTAAAGATATTAAGAACATTGAAGGTTTGTCATTTATTAGATGGTAAGAGTTTATATGATTGCACATAAAGAAACGATACAAATTCTGTGTTACACTATTTATTACACTCATTTCCATTGGAAACCTAAAAATATCATCCAAAATTCACAGACATTAAAAAGCTCATTTTTATAAATTATCACAAAACTTAAAAATACCATTTACTCTAAACCTGAAGTGAAATTGTTTTTAAACAAATTCTTTACATCTATAATAAGAATTGTATTATTTTGCTTATTATCTACAGGGAACATAATAATAATCGAAAGTGAGTTGCCTTCTAGGCTCTTTACAAAGCTTAAATCTCTAGTGTGAAGAGATATAGGATACATTTTAACACGTCTCAAAGAATATGTTATAATATTTAAGAGTTACGTGTCATAATATGGATAAAGTTTGACCTATAAACGAAACGCGCATTCAATAGGTATTGCTAATATTTGAGGACACTCGGATCATTTTGTATTTCAAGCATAAAGTAATAAATCGAATCCGGATTCAAAGTCTTGGTCCATGGGAAATGGCTTTCACATTTACTATTAATCTGTTGTGTGACCATCTACTATTATAGCATGTATATAGTTTAATAACTGTCACGCCCCAGCCTTGGGGCATAGAGTAAGCAAAAGTTAGCGTTACTTCCCTCAGACCATCGCCAACTCTAACGCTTTCCGCCATTTCAGACCCGCAGCGTGTAGATCGCTTTCGTAGCACCTCTACAAGGTTAGGGAGGCCGCCCACGGCGACAAATCCTTAAGGTTGTTCCACAATATATATATACCAATATACCAAAGTATATATAATATATATTTAGAGCTCATATGCTAACGTACTGTAATGATTCCATTCTCGATACAAATGAATTTGTTCTTTAAATTTGAAAAATGAAACAAAAAGTCTCACTTTCAATTCGATGGGGTAATATCATTATAAACAAAAATTCTTTCAGGTAATAAATACTAAAAAAGTTTCCCGAGCTTTGGCCAGGATCAACCGACTGCCAGATGAAGGCATATACAAGTTTGTTGTATTCTTCTTGATAATTATCAATGGACTCGCCGCGTACTTCTACATAAGTTAACTGTCACTTCGATCGACATACTTCTAAATCTACCTTTCAGACATCACTAAGTGACTAGATTTGTCGACTGACTATCTTTTTTTCAAATTATATCCAACATAGTATTATTATTAAATAATGATAAATACGAATAATGAAACGGGGTGATCAAAAATATATTCTAATGAAATATTAGATAAAAACCCTATGTTGCTATAAACAATGAAAATTATATATCAATAGCTGATGGTATATTATAAATAATTAATGCCACATTAAAAGGGTATTCTATGTATACTGAACATAAACAAAATATGTAATTAAAACTTGTAAAAGAAAAACTACTGCCTAGATACTGACTTTGCAACTCATTCCACTTTTATCATCTAATCATTTATGTTATATGATATTTTTTTGTTAAACTTTCATTATAAAATGACTCTTAACATTATGGTAAGTTTCAAATTAATAATAATTATTCTGTTATAATGTGGTTTAATTGAAAATATACTTTATGTTTATTATGTCTGAAGGTAATAAATTTGCTTAAGTTTTCGTATGGCTTTATTAATTTATTATTCCTCGGTTGATAAAGCCATATGACTAATTTCTATTATAATTATATTAAATAGTATAAAAATATTAATTTACCATTGAAACATTATAATTATGGTTTCTTCAATCAAGTCAAAAGTTATTAAAAGTATTTATTAAACGTAGTACAATTAAAATTTTATTTAAACCTGAATATTTATTATGATGAAATTTTAAAATCAGAATGAACAATCATTTTTGTGAGCATTATTCTTTTGTGTGAATTAATTATTTATCAATAAGTTTTTGATTATTTAGACACAATGCGCTAGAAAAAAACAATTATTATTAGTAATGTGTAGGTACGTATCTACTCAGTGCAACAACGAAACAAAAGATAAAATTCTTTTCAATTTATTTACCACTTTAAAAATATGAATATATTATTGTATATTTACTAATAAAACGCTTTTTTTATATCCCGCCCACGAGTACAATACAAATTTACATATTTTCACGTTATATCGTATTTTTAAGCGGTCAAAATGAAACCATTATGTAAAAATATCTATAATTTAAGTTATTTTAAAGAAACACTAAGTCACTTGATATTAAAATATATAATAATATACAAATAAATTATCACAAACATATATCAACTTACCTATGAAACGTAATACCATCTTCTTGCTTATCAGTACGGCTACCACATTTTAATACAACACACAGAACCATATTTTATATTAAATTAACTAAAAATATTTACCACTGACTTTATGTGTAACACAAAAAATAGCAATTTTAGCAACATGCGCTGGCAGGTTATCGACGCTTAGTTAAGCAAAAAACTAAGATTTGGCGGCGACACCGTAGCAAATCATCTCACACATCTGTAAACCTTTTATCTTACTCTAGCGCGTGTCGAAGGGATTATAAGGATGCCGAATACTTTCTCACTCACACTTATGCATCGTTTTTGTTCAGGTCTTGGTACTACCAATATTTCTGCTACTACTGCTCACGTATTCATGTAAAATATGGACCCTTAATGTTGTAGAAATCCATGTATGTTGGGCATAACGTGAAAAAAATACTAAAGAAACAAATGAATAATGAGACAGGCAAGAGTACGCGATGTGATATAGGTTGCTAAGTTAATACAGTGGTGAACAATCGAGTGTGTTACAGGACGGTTGGTTTGATAGGTCTATTTTACCACGTTTTTCTTAGCTCGTATTCTTTTTTGTCCGGTGGTTGTTTATCCAGTACAAATCTTGCAATCGATTTTTCCTCCAATCCTTTGATAATAGCACCTAATTGTATATTGTATAGATAAAAAATATATCGTCAAATTTTGAAAGTAAATATACCATTTAAATTTAGAAATTTAAAGACATTTTTCAATGTCACGTATATTTAAATATTGTTACTGAATCGATTTTACAAAAAGTGTTTTCCCTTACTCCGTTGAACCTTCAAAATGTAGCATTTTTGCCAGACGTTCAGTATCATAGCGCAAAAAATAAAATAAAAAAAAACTTTCAACGTTTTCGCAAAAGATATTAATGCTTCGGCCGCCTAGGAAATATATAAAACTTATCTGTCACCGTAAAGCAAAAATACACTTATTCGGTGGGCGAGTTTTATTTCGCTTCTTTCAAATAACTTCGAAAGAAATTTCATTGAATTCACCAAAAGTGGTAGAGCGGCTTACCTAGTAAGTAAATACGTGCAATACAACTCACTGAGTGATTCCAGTTATGATTTTATATTTAATTATGTGCATCATCATCATCATCAGCTGGGGTGCAACTACTGCTGGGTCTAATTGTATTGATTCAATTGTTTATATAAACAGAGTTCAAGACATAAAACATTTCTTAAAAAAATAACGTAAAACAATTAAACTAGCTAAATATTATAAATAATCAAATAAAACTTTAAGACCAGTGGCGTGCGGTCTATAGATGTTGTAAATACGAAGCATTCCCAGAAATAACTGATAATGTACCTACTACTGAAGTAATAAAATTGTATACTTTTAATTAACTATTTCTTTTATTCAACGAATAATTCACAAGATTTAAGAATGTATCATTCTAATTATTGAACATACATAATTTCGAAAAACACTTTTGAGAAAAAATATATTATAACCAATGACATTATTAATAGACGACGCACTCAATACAGTAGCTAGCAAGTAAATTCGCATGTATAGGTAGATGTCACGCAATTTCCATTATGCGATATTACGCATCGGAAATTTATAGCAATATGACCTTTATTGTAATGGCGTTAGAGCAGTGTTTCTAATGCCAATGTTCATTTGAGCGAATCCGTTCGAACCGAACCATTCGGGAGACCCAACAAAAAGCATCAGAAATTTATAGCAATATCACCTTTATTGTAATGGCGTTAGAAAAGATTATGCCATTCGGCAGACCCGACAATAAAGTGAGTGTCATTTTTTTTCCCCAGATGATTCGTCCATATTAATGTCATTGATTATAATCAATAGAAAAAGTCTTTTTAAAAAAGTAACCCACCCGGCTGGAATCGAACGAGCATCTCTTGGGTTTACGCCCCGTCCGGGCATTATCCTCTATGCTACAAGGCAACGTACTAATTGCGACCGTCGGTTAGTAATTAAAGTATTAGGAACCTACTTTGATTTAATAAACAAAAACCGATTGCCAAAGTAGCTTGATTTCGAAGAGCGGTGATGAGCATGTATTAAAAAGGCCAATAATTAAAATTTGTCGCAATTAGTACGTCGCCTTGTAGCATAGAAGATAATGTGCGGACGGGGCGTAAACCCAAGAGATGCTGGTTTGATTCCAGCCGGGTGGCTTACTATTTTCAAAATGATTTTTTCTATTGGTTATAATATATTTTCTCAGAACTGTTATTCAAAATTATGTATGTTCAAAATTGTATATAATATTATGTATTTATCTTATAATTGTAAATTGCATCGATATTCCGTTCTGGATAGGGAATCCAATCCCGAGCCAAAATTCTGTTCCCGGGATTTCGGGATTACAATTTGACAATCTGGTTCCGGGATTAGCATTTTTTCCATTGTTAATATAAAATTTTTATATTTACAAATAACATTGATAAAATCGGTTAAAAATAAATCTAGTATAATTTATACTATTTAAGACATTTATTGTTAATATTGTATACGTTCAATCTTAGAAATACACAAGTTTAACTGAGTAAATAATATTGTAATTTAAATAATAATGTGAATTTAATAGAAGATTGCTGTTTCTGATAGTAAAGACTTAATGAATGTATTAGCGAGATTAAAAATATTAAAGCAAATAATCATTATGTACTTATGGCCTTTCCGCTTCATAAATCTAATTAGTCAGATAAATATGAAACTGCCGTAAAACGTATGATATCATGGTGGAATTTTGTTAAAAGTGCGAAACATTGTTTTTTCCAATCTTTCCATTTTTAATAATTTATGTGAAAAAATAAAATGAATCGGTTACCTACACATGGGTATAAATCCAACTTCATTCAAACTCAGTTTATTTCTAATGTAGTTATTTTTTATTAAAAGTATTTTTTTGTTATATTTTCGCTTTTATTTTATTTTCCATAAAAATTGATAAAAAAATCAATCCCGAAATCCCGGGATTATGTTAATCAATCCGGGATTCATAGGTATCGAAAATAGCTCGGGATTGGAATCCCTAGTTCTGGACATTGAGAGGGTTGAATGTTTTTGACACACCGAATGAAAACAGCAGTCAATTTATATATTAATTTGAACACAGTGTATTGAAGAACGACGAACAAAGATTGTTAATAATACACTTTCTATTTCACATGTATATGCTCCATCTAGAGAAAAACTGTCAAAAAACTACATAATGTCTAGAATATTGCAAGTATCCTAATGCATTATAATCATCAACCGGTTTTTGCGTAAAATCCTGTCGAACGTCATATTATTTTCTAGCAGGTATAATATATTTGTAGGCCTATTCTAAATAGTTAACTAGGTAAATAAAATTAAAGTACAGGCTAAATGAATAACACGTTTTCGTTATTTTTGTTTTTCCAAAATAACACGGATATCACCCGGAGCTATTCCATAAGCAAAGCGGTTATCTACAATAATAAAATTATTAGCACGGTTAACACGTCTGACTTGATTCCAAATGTATGTTAACTGTAGGGCCTTGTTAAAAAATATCACCTCTGACAGTTTACGTCCCGGGAATATTAAGTGACTGAATACGAAATAGCTTTTGGGGTTAATTTGGGGGAGTAATATTATATTAGAATAGCCCCGCAGGAGTGTTTTTAAATTTTGTATAATATATTATGTTGTTTATTATTTCGATAAAATAAATATTTGCAAATGTTATAAGGTTAGCTAAGAATGTAGGTAACAGGACTCCTTGCGTTAAGCATTGTATACTCGGCTAGAACGTAGAATGCCACCTTGATAACATTTCTCCTTTTTGGATTCCTGATCCCTTTCAAGAAGCGGTCCTTCCAAAATTTCACGCATATTTCAGTCTTTAGGTATCCCTTCCCTACCTTAAACCAACGCCTCACAACCAGCTACACGTGTACAAAATTCAATAAAATATCCAAAAGCTTTTAACCCAATAATTATTATTACATCATTATGAAAGTAATTTGGCTTTTTAAATCGATAGGAGCTTTATCTTTTTCCGTATTGCGTATCCAAAAAAAATACGTATCGGAAACCGACTATAAAATAGCATTTGGATAAAATTCATGTTAACGTAAAATACATAATCCACCGGAATATAAGGAAAATCATATAATATACTTTAATATAAATTTCTGAATGATCAAAAATTTGGCTAGAAAGTCAGTTGTGGTAATTATCAAGAAGTGCCTATCAAATATCTGATAATAATGGCAGTGTTATCATCAGATATTTGATACCAATCAATATCAAATTAATGTTCTTATTGAATCTAATAAAATTGGAAAATTGCAATAGTCATAAACAACATGTACATATTTGATCTCAACACTATATGGCTATATCTTTCTGGAGCGATAGTTTAAGATGAACTATGATACAGTTAACTATAATAGATACATGCAATTTACATGTAATCATGTTGGTTTTGGCGAACCTCATCACCTAAAAACGTTAAAAAATATATATGATTAAAATTTGGTTTTTTGGAACCAAATCTGTGTTGTTGTCTTATCTTTTCATATAGGTAGATAATAAAACTTACTAATAATTGATTACCACATATATTTTGTACCTCAGAACCAGTGTGCCATTCATGTAAGATGCATAAAAGAAATTGTAGGTACCTAAAGTATTATTCTTTCAAAGTAAATTCACCTTTTTAGTTTATTATGTGGTATAAATCTAAATTCTTATAATCAAAAAGTCAAAAACCTTTAAATTCTATATGTATTTTTATAGTAAAAAAATACAAAGATTTGTATTGTTTTAAAACGTTTGTTTTAAAATTTAAGATAGAATCTGGCTAGTAATAATAATATATTCGGTAATTTTTTTTATTTGGGTTTGTAATTTAGAAGGGATTTTATCTACCATACTATCTATATTTGCCATGATTTGTTTTTATATTATTACATGAAAGTTATATTATTTAACATTTAAAAAGTGCAAAATACCTAATCATAGGAAAGGTAATAGTTGCAAGCAATGTTATGTATTTTATTGTATATTACTATTTATTTAAAAATCAAACTAATCAGTTTATTAAAAACCTTTGTGTGTTCATTAAAATGCTATAAGATAAAGATAAAATTATTAACAATCTATTGACCTGAATATTGTTGGAAAACCTCAGAAAATATGTCCTAAAAAAGCCTCTAAGAATTCGAGAAAAAAAGAGGACAGAGTGAGGCTCGATCTCACATCTTCCACTATTCAGAAGAATGCTTTAATCCTTTAACAAACCAATTCATCTGAAGCATGTGGATAACTACTGCCAACTATGTTAAGATTTTCTTAATTAATCACGTTAATGATATTACCGAATGATAATAGATGGTGTCCAGTGTTAATCAATTAATATAAAACACAATGTACAAAATGATAATTATTTAATCTTTTAACGTAGTAAAAAAATAAAACCCTTGCTTTCTAATCTCTAAATTCTTTTGATGGATATAATTACAAAACGCAGAGCTTTTCTAAAAAAGCACCTCCTAAGTTGGAACTCTCCTTGAGACCTCTAATTGGTGCGATCAAACGTGACCCAAAGAAGTCGCTCTAACTTTTGTTTCGATTTAATGAGTTGAAATTCTATCTGCAAAGTATGAAAAGCTCTGTTCGCATATTGCAGCGAAAGGGACGAAAAGACAAATGAACTTTGGCAAAGTTTTGCGATGGAGCAGCGTCTTTATAACAAAGGGACGCCTTTCTGAGGGCGCCCCGACGTCCAATGGCACGCCCAAAACTTATAATAATTATTATTAGACGTGGATATTATTATTATTGCCAAAGTTCTATCTTGCAAAGCTTTCACATCTTTGTTTCAACAAATAAGTGTCTTTAGTTGTTTAGTTAAAATTCTACATAATATTATATCCAGTCTTTAAGTGAATATTCCTTGTCTTCACCAAATTGTAATGTCACGGGTTAAAATATTGTGGAGTATTTTAAAATATAATAATGTGTTTATCTGTAACAATTTATGCCATGTCAGATAGTATAATATTTTTTAATTTAATATACTAGGTATACCGTCTATCACCTTCGAAGAAAATGGGGAGAGCTTTACGTAATTCCTCTCACTTGATTTAGTGTAGAAGGAATGGCGTAGTCTGAGTGTACTTTGGATGATAAAAAAACCACGAAAGGTGGAGAGAATGACGAGATTTAATTACTATACAATGAGATAGTCTTGCTGCAGCGAATCAGCAATAAGTCGGGTCATATGACATATTCGCGCTATATTAACATATTGCAGTACGAAACAAAATTTAAATATTATTATTAGCAACAAGTAATTACATTTTTAGCTTAATTTTGGCTTGTTATCTCATAGTCAACAATTTTTATATTTCTATGAGTCTGTTTAACAATGGTTTCGCCCTCTTTAGAGTTCTATGGAATAAGATCCTTGGGGGATGACATCTTTTGGTGATTTAACTACCATTTTTTTGTTTCCATAAACCATACATATCTGTGCTTTTTTGTACAAGGTGATTTCACTGAGAATTAGAAAGAGTCTGTATTGTGTACTGTGTTATGTTCCTTCATGTATTTCCTTATTTTTTTATTGACAACAATAGGTACCTATTTTGTTTTAGTGTTCTTATGATATTTTTTTTAGTATTTCGTGAAGTTTTTGGACTATTTATTGTCTGCTCAGAGTTGCAAGAGCTTCTGGCTGCTTTTCTAGTATTGGGCAGTCGTTAATAACATACCACACTATTTAAAATGTACTTCTGTCGCACGTCACAATATCTAATAAATTGCTTTTGTACAGAGTACGCTATTTTCATTATTATTAGTTCCCTTTTATATGACTATATAATATATACTTTTAATAAAGTGTATAACACACCAAGTCACATATTGCACTTCATATATCTACTCATGTATAATATACTCTAATTACAATAGACTAGTACCAGCCAGCCAACAGTATATAATCATATTAATAAAAAAAACAGATAGGTACTTTGTTAATATGTAATTTATATTTTATGTTTGTAAAAATTTTCAATTGGTCCAATTATTTTCTTTTCTATAATATCATATTTTTCTTCTTCCCTTTCTTAACACAGTATATTAGCCTTCTCTTCCGTCTAGCTTTATCTAATTCTGTCCAAAGCTCTTTCCCATCAGTTATTTTTTTTATCTTTGTTAATATTTTAAATGGTACCATTAAATTTCTTCCTTGCAGATTCATAAAATATCCTTACTAGAAAAACAATTCATTTCTTCACAATTATTTTAGTTTCTCGATATATTATAATTATTTGTCTTCAACCAGCTTTTACATTAATACACCTGACAGTTTACCTAAATAACACGACAATTTTAATACTGGCAAAATGCTGTTGGTTTTTTTATATTATGCTAGTAATTCTTGAATTTCAAAAAATCTTATCGAAATCATTTTAAAATTACTAAAATAAATGCAGTGTTTTAATTTAAATCCCCCAATTGGAATCTATACAAAATTTTCTCAATAAAACACAACCTAATCTCTTTTACAGAACTTTAGAAAGTTAAGTTTATTTCCCACGTTTTAAGCAAGCTATCGCATTGTTTAAATCACTTCTAATGCTACGCGATACGACAAATAGATACGTCTTAACAAAGTTTAAATTTAGCAAAAATAACTTCGTTTTTTTGTAAATATCGTGTAACAAGCACTACGGAAATTGGTAATTTGGAGCATTTTGCGTTTTCGGTTTTAAACTCTTAATCATTTCCAGCGCAATCGGCTTTAAAGTTTAGACAAAACTTTTAAAAAGCTCTTTGTGGACAGATTCTAAAAGAACTTTTTTCTCGACCGTAAAAAACAAAGAAAAAATCTTGCGATCTTTGACTCAATACCCACGAGTTCAATAAATCTCTACCAAAAGTTGTTAAGTCTATATGAAGCAAAGTAAAATACAAAGTGAAGTATATAATATTAACTAAACTAATAATTCTTTACAGTTTGACAAATGTGGCATCGTCAAACCCTTATTGTCAAAAACTTTTCCCTTTATCACCGGTCGCGTCTCCGTTTGCCTCGGTAACTTGACATAAATAATAATATCATGGATTAACCTCCGAATATCTCAGTTTGCATGAACTTCCATCCTAAAGTATGAACTTAATGTGGCTAACATCCATTTCTTGTAATGACAAAAACATCTTAATTTAAATTGGTCCTTTAAAATTATTTATTCACCTATAGTGAAAGTGAATTACTAACTTTTAATGATCACAATATGAGATTTAAAAATATAAAAATAGTATTAAAACAGTATGTATATTATAAAAAACAAAGAAATAAATAGAAGTAGACCGACTAAGCTAAATAGATCAAAATAGAAAATTACGTCCAATAATACTCACCTCACGTAAGTGGAATATATCAATATTTGGTTGAAGGAAGTTATTGCCCTCCCAATCGGCAGTACCAATGGAAAGTTAGTTTTGCACCTTGGAGAACAAATAACTGATACTCTTGATTTTTAAAATAGATAACAAGGACATACACTGGTGAATAATACCAATAATAAATTCTCAATAAATACGTAGGTGGCCAAATATAGATATCTTTCAGTATTTAAACTACAGTATACAGTATACTGTAGTACGTAAGATAAATTTAGTTAGATAAAGCCACGGACAGCCAATAATAAAGGAGTTTGGAAGGAGGCAAGATTTTTTTTTGAATTCACTGTACCATAAGGTTTTTATTTAAACTGATGCCTACACCCCATGGAGGTCCATATTATGATTCTTTTAGGATTGAACATGGTGTTTTTTTTAATCTTTTGAATCCTGACATAGGTGTTGATAAAATACATTGAAGATTAGGATAATAAAAGCCTCATTTATATTACGATTAGGTACATGAAATAAAAATCCCTCCCTTAAAGGTCTATACGACCTATAAAGCGTTTTCAATGTTTTACATGTTAGGAATCTAACTTTGCACGCCGTAAGTTTCACGACCTACAAATGGACCTTTCATTCTTATTTAGAATTCAAAATGAGACTTGTTTTACATCGGCCAACTGTATTTGAAAGTCAAATAAATACGTACATCAAAACGGAAAAGGTCATCTACCCGTCGGTTCCCTCGCAAATATATTTTTTCCACGAAAGAAAACTACGGGTGGATGGTTCGTTTGACAAAATATTCGTTACCTTGGAATAACAGGATCGTATGAGGCATGTTATTTACGTATACTACATATTTTTTATAGTAAGTCACCAACCACTCCGTAATAATATCAAACAAGTATCAAATTACAATCGTGTATACATTTTGAAGAAATTAACGTACTGGAAGAAAAATTATATCACTGTTTTTCCTGGTTGCAAATAATAATTTCAAGCCGTTTGGACCCTTAAATTTGGCGAGACGGGTTGGAAAACATGACTCAATAATTACGTACTAGCAGCCATTTTATCTCCATGATTTCTCAATTGATTTGGGAGTTTATGATCTACCTATGTGGTAACCTATCCTTTAATTCACATAATACATAACAAATCGTGACCTTCTATCTTCAATGTCCAATGTAGTTTTACATCCACAATAAGCCCATTGAATTAAAAAAGATGTAACTATTGTTGTTTAGCGCTATCATTTCAGTGATCAGATGACAAAACCTGATTACTCGACTTTTTGACGAAATTGAGTTATCACTATATTCAGACTCCTCTCGTTGAGATCTATAAGATGGCAAAACCCAATCTATCGTAGACCCACTAGTATTGGAGTTATGAGCGTTGGCATTTTGTTATATCCCCAAAATGTTGATTTTCGAAAGTTGACAGAAGCTTATAAAGCAAAATATCTCATTTTGCCATCTTTCGCTTTCAAGGTTTGAGTGAAATGTATAATATGACAAAACATAATATCTGCCAATACTGTAATTTTGCCATCCGATATTTTGTTTGCTAACATCATGGTAGGTATTATAAGATGGCTAAGATGACAAGATGTTTGGAACTAACGAATAACGAAGAAACAGCAGAATAAAGAAAACCCTAATAAATCTACTAGAGGAATACTCTCATAGGTAACGTAGTTTTAAAAGTACCTCTCTCTATATGCCTTCAGGTGCAAATAATGATCCGGAAGTCGGTGTAAAAATTAATTGTCCAGAAAAATCCGTCAAATCTGATCCTCAAACCTCAGTTAGTGGGTCAGTTATTAGATACTACAACAATTCATTCTGACAAATTCATCGCCAGATGGCTTTCATGGACAAGATTTAAGAGGAAGACATCCACAAAAAAACAAATTGGTTGATGAACGAGTCCAGATCGAGGCATTTACAAGAAAGCGTCCAAAACACGAGAGCCACTACTCCTGTGAAGATATTCATATTTAAATATGCTTACCAAGTCATTTAAATATTAAAATTATGTAATGGTGAATATAAAACAATGAAGTTGGAAAATGGAAGTGTGAAAACTACATATTATGATGTATTTAACAAAATGGGTTTAGAATTCAATAAACCTTATTTAGATACATAATGCGATGAATATATTACATGTAAACATTATATATCTATCAAAGAGGCAAGGAATGAAATCTCAAAATAACACAATGCACATTTCATTGATGCACATACAGGTTATTACAGTAAACCAGGAGATAAAACTACAGCTAAGGAAAGATCAAACCAACTAGTTATAGTTGCTTACAACAGGTTCTACCATGTCTGCTATTATCCACAAATATTGTGTACTATAAAAGATTATTGTTTATGTACAATTTAACTATTAGAGAATGTTCTTCTCAAGAATTCTCCGAAGGTTATAATGTGGCACGAGTCAACCGGTGGAGAGGTTCTAATGAAGTCGCATCATGTGTATTTAAGAAAATTATGAATCTTTCACTTGAAATCAAACACGTTGTCACATACTCAGATGCTGCCGATGGACAGAACAGAAATATTAATGTGGCATGTATGTTTACTTATGCATTATAAAAAATACCTCGATGAAGAAGCTGATTGACCAAAAATTTCTTCTATGCTATCATACTAGACTCGAATGTGATAGTGACCATTCAAGAATAGAGATAGCAAAAGAAAGGTTGACGACAAGAACTTAAAAAATATGGTACTCCGGGATTGATTCCAATTTGTAAGAGTTGCCCATAGATCGGAAGCCGTTTGAAGTGATAAATATGTCCCAAAATATTTTTTTGCTTTTTCAAACTACGTACAAATTCACAAATTCATCGCAAATAAGATAAAGAAGGTAATAAGTTGAAGTTGTTAAAAATTAGATGGCTTTGATGGCAATGAACTTGAGGACAATGTAGACGTAGAAGATATTGTTGAGGATTAAAATTTAAAAAAATATATAATGATTTAATCGTTTCTTTATATTAGTATGTCTACCTGTAAGAACATACCTAATATTGAATTCATATTATTTCATGGAACGGAAAATTCTCATTAGGAATTATTTTTGCAACTCTCTGAAAATATTTGATGCCAATGTATGTATCAATTTGTAACTATGTAACATTTTTAATTTGTGTCAAGCATTAAACATATATATTTTTAAGCTATTTATTGAAGTTTTTTTATCCAATTACCTCACATATCATGTTAGTTTATCTTACCATATAATTATAACATATTGGAACATAAGATGGCAAAACATGATAACTTGGAAAATCTTTTTTTCTACCAAACGTGGGGAATCAAAACTTTAAAATATTTATTCTATATCTAAAACTCATTTCGAATACATCGTTACATTATATTATTTTCAAAGACATATTCGCCATAACGATTCAAACAATCTCTAAATTTAAAACAGCTCTCCTGCACAATTAACAAAAGTGCACATATCAGGTTTTGTCATCTGATCACTGATTTATAATATTATGATAGTAAAAATTCATAGTAACTTCCATCAGCATACATTAAAACTAACGATCTCAGATGGTAATTAGGTACTGGTCACTCGAACATCATATTAATCAGTCGATATCAAATCTTTTACATAATCAAGCAGTTAAAAATTAGCCTCTCATATTGTGTTTATCCAAATATGACAAAATACTATTAAATACCCACGGGATAGCGAAGCACAGAGGATTATCAAAAATTCATGATTATAATTAATTTACATAATATGTAAAAACAAAGCTATGACAATACGAGTATACTAAACTATGCGAAGAGATCTTCACGTTCGCAATAAGATACTGCATTTTTTTAAAGTTTTAAATTTTTTTTGGTCTTTGTGGTTACCAGGTCGGACGGCCCGATGGACCCAACGGCTTGAGCATTAATTTTGGAGAACATTTTCGGACATTCACAGCTGATCTAATTGACCTTCAAGTTAATGGCCCCACGAAAACACACCGCCCCGCTCCACACCAGGTATTAATTCGGCATATCACGGGACCTTACTTTCGAGAGTGTAGCATATTTTTTTATGATTGGGAATGTCTCATAAGCAGGGACCCAAGACTGAGATCGCCATTCACTCAAGTGTGCTTTGACTGAATTTATATGACTTTTATTAATAGTACCCATGGGAGAGAGGAAAACGTAGAGACAAAATTAAAATATATAATAAATAATAGAAGCTAATACAAAACTGTACGACATCTTAGTAGATTTTTGGGTTTCCACCGTGTGTCCTTCTTCCTTCTTTATTCGATGTTTTGGGCTCGTTGCAGAGGATATTTTATGATGTTATGTATTATGAGTTTATGATGAAAATGTAGTGTAGGTATGTGAATGTAACCGTTGCTCTAAGAATGTCAAAAGGAATCCGATTAGCTAAGAGCAAACGTTGCTCAGAGTAATCTGTCAATCGTTACGACCAGGGATACCTGCTCGAATATTGGATTTTGCTGATAGTGTCGGAAGCCATGACGTTTTTAACCATAATTCATCATACCTATTCATATTTTCAGGTTTTCGATGGATTTCAATGGCCTCCTTTACCAATCGTGCGAAATATCCTTTATTCCGAACAATATCTTGGTTTCAGAAGTTTTCTTTCAGAAGGACACACGGTGGAAACCCAAAAATCTACTACGATAAAAAACAACCGTAAAAGCCTCAAACATTATAATATGTCCAACATCTAACTGACAGTTGGACTGACTTAAAATCTTTTCGCTTTTCACTGACATTATTATCAGGTGGACACTCACGGAAATTGTGATCAACGTCATGCAATTTGCCATATTAGCAGGAAAGTAATTTTATTTGGAAATAATAGCTTGAAGAAAAAACAATCGTGTCAAGTTATACATATACAAAAAGTAATTATACTCGTATTATTATTTTTATTTATTTATTAAAAAAGGAATATATTTAAATAAACGATAAAAAAAAAAAAACGGAACAGCTTGAAATTTGATAATACTTTATACCGCTCGCGCCCGACTGGAGTCTAGCTGCCGCGCAACTTCTCAGCTTGAAATTTGTTATTACTTACTAAAATACCGCTCGCGGCTGTATCTTGAGGCCGCGCTACATTTCTGACATGATATTTCATTACGCCTGTGCAATTTTTCGTAACGAATCTGCCCGGGAGGTCAAAGAAAAGGTCAAAACATAAAGAATTTTATAGAATAAAATAAAGTTTCAAAAAAAAAATGCAAAATACATCATAGGAAATATCTATGTCTTTATGGAATGCATTACAAGTCTTGCATCCCTCGCTAATGGTGCCTGATAGGCTGATCCAGAATAGGTAATGGCTGCGACCACATAGGTAATGATTATTGACAGGTCTATATAAATTTAAATTCTTTAGGACGCCAGGATTAGAAACCATCCTTCGTGGTAGTAGGCAAAAATGTTTCAAGAGTAAAACAACTACGAGATTCAAGACAGTAAAAAATGAGCATGCCTTATAGAAAAACATTCAGTAAGTAATCGTTTGACGAATTATTATTAAAAGGAAAATAGTTATATGTCTTAAAATAAAGACATCATTGAAATTTCTTCTGTATTATTATAATATATTGTTTTTCAATTTGTATTCTAATTTAAATTAAAGTCTATTTGTGTATTATTGCGTATTACAATTAATCATTTACAGAACACAATAACACCCATTGACCTATATAGCATGCCATAATAGAAACGAAATTTCTTTTCTTAAGGATCCATCTGTACCTTATAAGGCGGAATTGCCTCAGTTAGTTTGTTAGGTGGAATTTTCGGGATGGTGTTTTTATTGTTTGCCTGTTTTCTTTACACCACACTTCCTTAACTATAGGATACGCAAAGAAATCTTGTTAGTATCAATCTAGACCAAATAAAATAAACTACAGTTAAGAATTGCCCGGACTAGGGAGAGTTCGTGTCTTTGAGTATTTATACATAAGGAAAAACTATCAGCCATAAATATGAGTCGTTGGTGCAGCATTTTATATATATTATGTAATAGTGTTACAATGTGTGTGCTTTTATGTGTCTTATTTGTAAAAGGCAGATTTTATTGTATTGAAGAATGTGAATTATAAAACAGTTACAATTATAACCCACTATCAATGAATAATACGAATTATCTTTTATCTGTCTTAAAGGGTATACCTAAAGTATAAAATCAATGTTGGTTATTTTATTACTCCTCATAAGAGCTAAGACACACGGCGCTCAAAGTAACCATGTTTGAGTGGCGTTGACAGATAGACAATACAATGTATATGTAGAACGATTCGGCGCCGGGACAACTGGGCGCCACGCAATCGAATGAAATTCGAAAATAAATGGACGTTCGTGAATTATAGATACTGTTAAAATACATATGTATTTATATTTAAATTATTATTTAATACTTGAGAATTTAAATATTTACACGTAAATAATGATTTAATTGTGCATATGTTTAAGTTCCAATGAAAACAGAGTTTTTTTTAATTTTTATATAAAGCCTCAGGCATAATAATTCTCAATCCGCAATAAAAAAAACATTATGGTAAAAACAAAATGAACTACAACTACCAAGTAGTAGATAAATTTCTCGTCTGCTTTCTTTATAAAATCATAACAAACGTATATTTTTTTCATTTGACAGTGCAGCGCCCAACTGTCTTGGCATCCAGTTGTCCCAGTCCCATCTGTCGTGACCAACTGATTTAGTATGGTATCCGCATTAGTGCGGCAACTTACAACACAGCATGTCCTAGCCCTAAAGAAATTCCTATTTCGTTATAATATGGTCATGTACGGCTAGTATCTATTTGAGTGAATTAATACAAATAATAGTATTTAAATTTATTATTATTATTAAACCTCTTTTTATCAAGCAGTTATAATATGACGTGATAATACACTTTAATAAAAATACTTAATACAAACAATGAAAGTGTAATACAAACAATGCTTGCAAATATTCTATTATATAATTTATATTTTATTGATATTTTGTAATTTATTAATAAATATTCGTATTATTTGTAAAATACGTTTTGAATAATATGCGACAAAAAATATAAATGAGTTTATATCCAAATCTTGTATGTTTAATGGAAAACATTACAATATGATGTGATATCCTATGTTTTTAAGATTATCGAATCACACCAATAGTACCTACCTGATTCATGGTAAATTGAACGAATATAAAAAGCTCTTTATTACAGATCGTTTTAATAATATTTTATTTGTTTACGTTATGCTTAGTGTGTTTGTATTATTACATAATATGCAGATGAATTCACTGCTGCAACTCAATAAATTCGATACAAGTTTAAAATTATCTGAAATTAAAAAAATATTTTAAATATATTTTTTTCAATGTCATTAGGATTAAGTATAATAATATTGTCGATAATAGTTAAAAACCTGTAAATCAGCTGACCGCACGTGCAGTAATTGTTCAAGAACGCCCGTATCTAGCACAAGTATGTTTGAATGCAAAACGTTTTTAGCTTGGCAACTGAGCAAACAGGATACAAAAGTGTTTGCTTACTCGTTAAAATCTATCGAATTTTTTCAACTGTCAGTTCAATATTTACAAAAGTTAAAATATTACCACAGTACTAATAAAGTGACGTTGCGGATTTTTTCACAATGAAGCTCTTAAGCATTACTAAGGTATTGAACTACACAATAAATAAGCAAAAATTGACCTATTTGAGGCTTCTCGTTCATACATTATTACTATTGCAAAAGCAAATTATACCTAATTTTTGATGAGATAACAGATGAACAAAAAAATTACTGGAGTAGACTTAATATACGACATCGCATAAGTGAATTATTAAAGTCAATGAAACAGTGAATTATCTCGCAAAAAAATTGTCAAATTGAGAGTACTACATCAAAGAAACACATAATGCTTGGACTGGAATGATTCCGTAAAGAAAATTAGGCAAATAATATATTCCACTACTGGATAATGGAGAAATGGACGAAGTTTGATCTGCCTTACTTTTTGCACGGTGCCATGATGTGTCAATTCAATTTTGAGGTTAAAAAACCTCAAACTAATATTGAAGTATAAATATGCATGTATGAACATCACTTATTATAAACAGTATGGATAGTTCACAGTGTATTATGGGATACTCTAGCGGTCGTGTCTACGCGTAGCGTTCACATTAAAAATGTCTTGTAATTTCTCGAATGAAACCTTATGTAACTATTTTATTATGCCAAGGTATAGAATATTATTTTTTCTATGGCAACACAGAAAAAATGTTACGCATTCACCATCAAGGTAATATAAAAAGTTGACAGCACTGCCTATTGTTATACCCAAAATTTTTCTTTGCCTAATATATATATATATATTTTAATAATTATCGATATAATATTATGTGAGTCCATACCTGGCACATTATAAGACGCCAGATTCAATGGTGTAATGGCACTTCTCTATACATTTTTCATTAATATTATATTATTACACGCTATAGTTTTGAGTCATGTGAATAAAGAAATTTATGTCGTTGTAATTTTTAACATGGAAATATTCAAGTACACTGGGTGTAAGATCTGAGGGAGACGATTAGTCTGTTGAATAAAAAAGTTATTATGGGAAATTGTATTGATCTTTAGCAACACGTCGCTTTGATCTTGTTGTTTATCAAAATTATTTTTATCAATACTGTTACGAAATTGTATCAGTAAAAATATTAAAATGTGTGCTTTAGAAAAAATTGAGGAGGTGCAGTGCTAAATAAAAAATGCGATTCGGCACCATTTTATTTAATAATACAACACCACTGGTTAGATTTCAAAAATAGAATATTACATTTTCTATATTTTCGCGTTCCAATTTCGAAAATAAATATTGTTGTTGATAATATTATGTTCACAGCGTCAAGTATAACAATGTCATAAAAGTGTTTTCGATACAATAGTCGTCTACGTCAGAATTTGAACTTCCTGTACAAGTCAAATTGCACTGACATCGGCAGAATCTGGTCTGGGAAACTTGCCAGGACGGTAGATATCAGAATTCTTTGTGACTGTTTTGTAAAATATATGCCAGGACCAAAACTGGGAGAAACTACAATGACGTATATTTTTTTGTAATAATATGAAAAGAAATTATTCTATTTTTTGGCATATCACTTCTTCTAAATCATTGGGATTGAATTATGCGCAAAATATCTTCAAGTTATTTTTGGATCTTAATCCAATGAAGATAAATTGTTTGGTCTGGTACGAGCAATTAAAACGCTCTGGATTACTAGCTGCCAACCACCTCAAAATTTTACAAACTACAAGTGACTCAAAATATAGCTAGTGATGAATTTACTATTTTATGAATCAGCTTATTTTTTATGGCAAACTATTGCGTAACATTTTTATATATATAGAAACAGTTGTAGTCACAAATACTGTAAAAAGCTATCGCTTCCTGAGGCATTCCAACCACTCCCCGCTTTTCAATAGTTTTTCTCAGCTATTAGTACAACGTTTGTGTATGTAAACAGGCCAATTACCAATGGCTATTTTCAATAGCGTGGTTGGTAGCGTGTAATCCTTAGTTTTTTGTCGAATTTTAAATGCTTTGATTTTTTAAATTTATCATGTTCATTATACAAACAATGTTAAATAAATAAATCTGAATTTGAATCATCATCAGCGTATATCAATATGGATATGGTGTCTTTAAACTTAAACTACTTACATTCCACTATGTACTGTTTCAAAATTTATAAGTATACGTTTCTGACACTAACCTAAGTTATTTATTTATACTTTTTATAGTGTATTATTAAAGTTTTATAATTAAAAAAACTAATTTAATATTATGTCCTAATTTGGCCCTTGCTATAAAAAGATACAGGCTGTCTTACAAATAATGAAGTTAAGTTTATCGTTGCCAAAAGTTATTTGAACAAATTTTATTTCGGCTGAATACGTATTAGCACTTTGACATCTTGGCCGAACAGTTGCTTTATTTATTGAAAAGGCTTCAATATAGTCGGATTGAGGTTTTATAATTTAGTGATGAATAGTTTTTTATAAATATCTGAAAAATCATCTCTTGAAAATCAAGCAGTATTTATAAATTGGAGATTGAGAAGTTTATGTCTTGAAATCTATAAAATTAACAGGAAAAATTAACATTAAAAGTATTCATGTGGTCAATGAGGTCAACTGTACCTTGAACGCGCGTGACAGTCGCCACGGCGCAAGTGCGTGTGGATGACTCAATGAGGTCACGTGTACCGGGATGCGCGCGAGTCAAAACGCGCCATGTGGACAATGCTTTACTAACGGCGTCAATCTGCAGGCAACTTGAGTCATCGATAAAATACATGTAGTTTTCTTAAAAATTTGAGTATTTATCGTCAGTACTGAAAATAAAATTAAATATTATACACAATTTGTAAACATCTCAGAAAAATATATAACCACTGGAATAAATGTTTTTGAGAAAAAAAAATACGACGCTCAGTGGGTTCGAATCAGCGCCCCTAGTATTCGCACCTATATGTTCTACCAAACTAATCTATATGCGTTCTATCTAATTGAAACCAAAATAACTAGTAGTTTTTAAAATTAACTGAAGTATTTTCAAAATTCGTTAATTATTGAGATTCTGTTTTTGTATCTTAAATCAAAGTATTAATAAATATTATCTTAATTAATTAATATCCGGTGTCAGGATCTCTCCAAATTTTAGTTATAACGCACTTATATACAATAATGTTACATTCTCAAACCTTTGTTTTCTTGAACAAAACATAGTTTATAAAATTATATATAATATTATTTACATTATAAGTATGAGATTAGTAAAAAAAGTATTTTGCGATCTTTTATTACGTAAAGAAATCACCAGAGCAGGTTCTGTGACTGAACAACTCAATTATTATTATTTAAAATTAGTCATTTTTTGATTGTGATTTGAGTTGTGACTGTGCATATCTAAACGTGTGGAAATGTGAAAGATGCCAATATAAAACTATTTCAATAATATTAAAGTACAAAATTAAATCCATTATAAAAAATAAAAGTATCAAAAACATTTAAGTATCCAAAAATCATATAGTAATATGTATTTTTTTTGTAAATGATTTATAATTAGATAGAAGAAAAATAAATTAGACGAAGCTGACATATAATAAATGTAGTTGAGAAAACCTAGGATGAGTTGACGTGAAAAACGGAAAAACATCTGTACTTAATCATGCATAAAAAAGATAATTTGAGCTGTCGTATTTAATGTTTCTACTGAAACTAAGATAGACAGGTTTCCAGATTCGTGACAGCTCGTGTGGAATCAGAGAATTTTCGTTAGGGTGAAATTACTCTACGCAAAAGCAATTATTACAAGAGTTTATTATGACACCCTTTAATGTAATTTTAGAATAATTATATTCTTGAGACATTTTATCTGAAATCAAAGTAATTGTATATTATATTATATTTATAACAAAAGTACTTAAGATAATCCTAGTGGGAGCCTTTTGAAATTTTTTTAATTGCAGCACTTTGGTAACATTTATCAAATTTTATTTTAGTTGTGGTTAAGTTAGAGATAAAGCAAAAATAATAAATTGTAAAGCAAACTTGTAAAGCGAACTTGTAAAGCGAAAATAATAACTCAAAAATAATAAATTGGAGACACTGTCACGGAATGGTTCGGGGTCACGACCGGAGTCAGACAGGGACTCTTTGACTTTATACTACGGAAGTCAATACCACTCGTCCGAGGCATACCTGTTACCCCCACGGTGAAACTATGCAACCTGGAATACGCCGATGATGCTGTCCTATTCGACAACTTAATCGAGGGCATTCAAGAGACAACCGACAGGTTGCATAACAACTCCTCTCGCGTTGGTTTGAAAATCAACGCGAAGAAAACCAACGTCTTGTGCAATAGTGCCTGTCCTGATCCAGATTTCCCTCTGATTAGCGATGGACAAAACATCGAGAGTGTCGACAGCTTCAAGTACCTGGGGGTACACATCACGGGAGATGGCATTTTGCAGAAAGAGCTCGCTATCCGAATGGGAATGGCTGGAGCAACAATCAACTCGATGCGAAATGTCTGGGACTCACGATTGTACTCGGTCAAAACCAAATGCCGCCTATTCGACGCTTGCATTCTGATGGTGCTGCTTTACGGTAGCGAATCATTGCACCTTACGAAGGCTCAGAGCAACCGTATACTGAGCTTCGAAAACAGATGTTTGCGATGAATACTGGGTGTGCGGTGGTATGACTTTAGGAGCAACGAGGAGATAAGAGAACGTACCAAGCAGCCTCTCATCACGCTGAAAGTGAAGAGGCGACGTTGGACCTGGCTCGGCCACGTGCTGCGGATTCCAGAAGAGAACTTTAACCTAGCTTGCCTATTCTTCAAGCCGACCGGATTCCGGCGTCCTGGAAGGCCGCTAAATACAATCTACAGAGTGTATACGGCGGAGTTACGGGATGCTGGTTTGACCTGGAATGAAGCAAGAAGACTGGCGAGCGACAGGGATTCTTGGAGGCGCCGCGTGGTGTCCATATGCTCCAGTTAAGGGGCGGATATGGGCAAAGAAGAAGAAGAAGCATTGTTTATAATTATTATGTTTGAAAGCTTTGTTTTAGTAATAAAGTAGAATATACATACACTACGTAAATCAAAAATATTCGACATTAGAACACGTTTAACTGATTCTGTCAAATAAAATTGGCATATGTAGGTACTTAAAACCAAATGTATCGTATTATTTAGAAGACGGAAGCTTCTGTATTTTTCTTATCAAAATCACTGAAAAAAAAAAATTGTTTTACAAAAATACCATTTTTCTATTTAATAGCCTTCCCACTTCTCAAGATACAGATTGTATGAAAATATTAGTTATTTAATACCAATCTCAAATATTAATCATAGCCTATCACGACATCATCTGGTTATTTTAAATGAATATTATTTGGTTTATCGCACTTTCGACTGTGTATAAATTAATAAAATCGTAACATCCAATCGTAAAAAATGTTTCCAGGGAATTGAGAATAGGTCCAAATTGAATTATTTATAAAATTTACTTTTTGAGAGAATTTAACATATTTTTATTGATATTTCAGTGGTTGCAAAGAGTCTGTTTACCAAAATAATAAAAAAAATTCTCTCTTCGACAAAACTCTTTAACAATTTTTAACACATATCTGTAAAATAATATGCATCCAGCGGTAGTCAGTGTCAATAGAAAACACGCGAAACTCTTCAATTGGGATTTCCGACTTCAGGAATAATATGGAAGGGGACGATCAAGAAGAAAGATAAAATTCACAGTTTCATACTGCCAATTGAAGATTTTTTCACTTATATTGTTTGACAGTTTTTATAATAATTACATTTTTTTTTACTAATTATAATTTGCTTCTTCGTGCTCCTTTTAAGTATCACAACCCACTTTCTATGGGCTCTATATATTCGTTGGACATGCGTGGTCTACGGTTATTTATTACGGATTAAGTCAAAAATTCAAGGTCAGTGACCCTAATTTACAATTCATATTTACTTATTTCTTTTCCTTAAATACAATCCACTAGCTCCTGTTCATAACAGTTGAAATAACACTTAAAATGTCACTGTGTGATTTTATTTTCTAACATACCAATGATACAAAATATACTCTTTCGGTGTCTATTTATATACTTCCGAACTAAACTCTCAAGAGAATATTCTCACATTCATATACCTAAACACATTTTGAAAAACATGATTACGAAGTCTTTTGCATTCGAGAGCAGGTGTAAATATTCCAATTCAAGCAGAATGCGAAAATTACTATCAGAACGCGAAAAGAATTCTCTCGAGTTCCCTTTTATATGAATACATTTGCGTTTATATGTACATACATGTAGCATGGCGTATTATATTATTATCATTTACGGTAAACATGGGTTTTTGAATGGATTTGTAGGTTGTAATAGTATTGTAGCTAACTAGAGGTAACTATTGAATTTTGTTTAAACCAACGAAGTGATTAGGATCCTGGTTTTATGTAATGAATAAAAATTTAAATAACTTACGATCTGGCGAGGGAGGTTTTTAAAGGCAAACAAATGAATGCTGGTTATTTGTTCAATAAATTTCACACAAACGTAATATTTACGATTGAAATAAAATTAAAAAAGGATAATGCAACTATAATCATTATGTCTTTAATTTGATCAAAAAAGCATTGATAATTGAGAAGCTGAAGATTGAGATCGTCTAAGTGCATAAATACCAATATTGAGTAAAGTAAATTAACTTAAAAGTTAAATATACGATAAAAAAATTGACTTGTCACTATTTTCAATATGTTATAATTATTGAAGTCAGGTTTTCAAGTAACAGAATATTTCTATGCCAATATAAAATATATACACAATTCGGAAACACTTCTGAAACACGTCATATATAAGAAAAAAATAAAGGTTTTGGGCGGGATTCGAACCAGTATTTATCAGATTTTGGCCGATTAATTACGACAGGTATGCAACTGGATTGTGTAAATATAATAATGTAAATATAATAATATCCATAGAACAAAATACAATGACAGCTGCAAAACTTTTAATTGATGATGTCACATCGCATAATTCCATTATTATTATTATTTCCATGTTTTAGATGTAGATGTCCTGATAAATATATTGTTTTATTTATTATCAATATCATGGTATGATGATAAAGGTGTGCAAATGAATATAAAATTGAATAAGTATAAATTAATAGTTCATAATATAAACTTTAAATAATTTAATCATTGCTTTACTAGTGATGAGTGTGATGTGGTGACACTGATGGTGATGAGTCATCTGATGACTGATGTGAAGAGTGATGACTGATGAGTGATTACTGATTACGCATTGTGAAAACAGTATTATAAGAGCTAATAAGGAATACTGGATTCGAATATTATTTTATTGACATGGCAAGAATTGCGTATCGTGTGGTTACGAAAGTACATGTTACGGTTTTTTTTATAATAAACTGAGATGTTTGTGATACTTCTAGTCATAATGTTTGCGTAATACCCGATATTATAACTATTTAAAATGTTTTCAAGGCTCATGATTATTATTTGTGTGATAGCTCGCAAGTCAAAGATGGCGAATATCACCTGTCACTAGGCATATTCGCATTCGCATTTAAAATTAAGTATGTTCAATAACTAAAACGTTATATTCTCAAATCTTGTGAAGTATTCGTTGAATAAAAAAATAGTTAATTGAATATTATTAGCAAGTTCAAGTGACCTACAAACAAAAAATCTTGGAGTGATCCGTGTTATCGGTTAGTAAATAAAGTAATGCCTAGGTACTTTGATTTAAAATACAAAAGCCGATTGCCAATAGTAGCTCAATCTAAAAAACACTTTAGAGAGTATTATAAGGGCCAATAGTTAAAATTTGTCGTAATGGCTCCTTTAGCATAGTTGACTATGTGCGTGGGCACGATACCCGAGAGATGCAGGTTCGATTCCTGCGGGGAGATTTTTTTTCTATTGGTTATGTTATAATATATTTTCTCAGAAGTGTTTTCAAAATTATGTATGTTTAATATCTTCACCTGTGTCTTTATAATATTATACTGTCCGTAGGCAGAAATTGTATTTCAACTCTTAACTTTTATCAGTGGAGAGCTAGTTACGAAATACTACATAGTATTGTATTTAAGCCATGCAGTTTTTCTTAGTAAGTAGGCTGGTTATAAAATGTTTCGTCGGCCTGCAAAGAGCATAACGTTGTAGCAAAATTGTAAGGCCTAAGGCGCGGATATCGCCGCCCTACAGCCGGGACTTAGGGGATTCGGGCGGCACGCATGCAAATGCCTGATAATGTATCACCCGCCCATCTTGCCCTCCGCCCACTTTTGTCACTTCTCCATCTGCGACTGTTCGGTGGAACTCCTTAAATCAAAGGATTAAATTTAAGACTTATTAAAGTAGGCGTTTTGTAAAATGTGAATAACTTAAGAAATTATTTTGCAAACTGTTGGATTTTTATTAAGAATAATCGTCAGCTGTAAATCAGAAATAAAAGGTGGCGCTATAGATTATTTAAGATTTAAAATAACACAGTTTGATAAACTATTTATTCAACGAATAATACATAACATACTTTATCGAACATACATAATTTGAAAACATCTCAGACATAGGTAATATATTATATAACTACCTAACTTCGACTACCAACGAAAAAAATACAACTCCCGCATTCACTAGACTTGTACCAATATGCTTTATCAATTCAGCTATATGCGTCCTATCTGTAGAAACAATTTGTGAAATGCTTAAAAAATTGAACAATTATTAGTTAATCTCATCGTTTATAGATAGGACTACATGGATCAATTAGTAAAATCAAAATCGCGCGAATCTAGTAGAAGTCATCATATTTAAAAAAAAAAAAACAGTAATAGCCACGACCGCCTTGCTTGGGGGTCTGGGGGCGGAGGTTGGCGGTATCTTTATATCGCCGCCTTAAGGTCTTGGATCCATGAGCCGGTGCGCTCGAAAAGTTATTGTACGCGACCTGGTGTATGACACGGCGCTGCGTGTGTGGCAGGGGCGATGGACCACTTCTTCCAAAGGCAGACAAACGCATGTGTTCTTTCCTAATAATAAGTGGCGCATGGAGATAACCAGATTGAATCCAGACCATTTGACTTCTCAGTTCTTAACCAGACACGGTGGTTTTGCCTCCAAGCTCTGTCAGCTTGGCCTAATAGAATCTCCGACTTGCTTATGTGGCGAATTGCAGGATGCCGATCACATCCTCTGGGAGTGTCCCTATATGTCGGTTGAAAGGGAAGAGCTTCTCAAGTCGGTCCGACCCTCAGTTGGACCGGTCGGCCATTGTGACTTGATATCTACGAGGGAAAATTTCTCAGCTTTTAAAAAGTTTGCGGCATTATACGGCAAGCGAGAAGGTCTTTTCTCATCGAGAATTGACCGTAATACATTATATGGAATTAGGGATCACGCACACTCTAGTGCACACCAACCAAGGTCTTGGGAAGTTGCTCCTGGGATACTTTCGGCACAAATTTGAACAGCGCCTATCGTTAGTTACGCCACGGTATACGCCTGCATAACGGGTGTGGAGACGTGGCGGGTGGTGGAGGGAAAAGCAAGTAATTATAATATGTACATTATATGTCTTAGATGTTTTCAAGTTGTGTATGTTCAATAATACTATTGTTTTGATACATAGTCAACGGTATATTTTATATATTTTTTGTATGTTTTCTTCAATCTTTATTGAAAATGACAGAAGTTTAAAAATTAGTATGTTAAAATTGTATAATACAATATTTTTTTTCGTTTTAAGAGATCTTGAATATAGCGCTTTATCTTTATCTAGCTTTTAGCACCAGACTTTATAGAATGACATAACTTCCTTATTTTTTATTGTATAGCTTAGATAAAAATAGATAAGAATATACTTATTACAATTACATAATTATGACATAATTATTATAATGAGTTAGAAGCTGCTTTTCATCATCACATACATTAAATATGAATCTAACGAACTGTTATGTTGTATGAAAAAATATTATAGTATTTTATATTTTATTCCCATCATTAGAGTATATAATTGTACATAATATATAAAATATCATTATTATTTTTACATCAATCGTTTATAATTTAAATTTGTTGGCCTGTTGTCCTTTTTTTAACATCATCATAAACGCATATTATGTGGAATGGTGTCAGATTCTTGTAGCAGTGCAAGGAACTCATTTAGGTATAAGAATCGTTACTTTCAAATGACACTTACACCGTTCGAAAGTGATTTCGTCGTTAGAAGAAGGAAAGATTCTTGTGGCATTGCAACCACGACAAAATCACTCTGAGACGGTGTTAGTATCATTTTAAAGTAGCGATGCCAACACTTAAATGAGTCGCCTGCACTGCTATAAGAATTTTACACCATTTTACTTTAATTTAGAGGTCAATTTACTGAGTTTCGTACCTATAACATCCACTTTATAATAATATGTAAGTAAATAGTACAGATTGTAAATTAAAGGCATTATGGTTGAAATAATAAATTCTAATATGATAATGTATTTGATGAATAAAATAAAATAAAAAAATCATCGGTAAAGTTAATAACACTGTTAAAAATATAGAGGTTTAAAATCTAAACATATTTCTCGAAATTCAAATAAAATACTTTCATGATTACATTTTGAGAGCAGCGGCGTAGAAGAGCAAAATTTAATAAATGAAAGGGGTAAAATGTCCTATCGCGGAACTGCAGCGATATGTCTGCATCAAGCCGGGAGGAGGGTCGATTCTCAAAGAGTACGCAAAGAAATATCGATTGATATCAAAGCAAGATAAGAGGGTTTCGATTTAAACTTTGGCTGTCGGATTTAAATGGAGGTTTAAATTACATGCGGGCGATAATACTACTAACATAACTTTAAAATTGTGCTCAAAACTGAAAATAATTGAAAGTGATTAGATTTATTATTAAAAAAAATCTGGAACATTTTCAAGACTTAATTGATTTAAAAAAAATAAAACTATTATCCTCTACTTATTGGAAACAGTTAATTTTATAAAATATTTTGATAATCATTATTTATTGTTGATCATTATTTTCATACCTACGCTAACCATTAGAGATATGTTTTTAATGGAGAATTTTATAATGTTTTGGCGTTTACATGGTTACTGTCATATTATCAAGGTAGGTGTTTTCCTCAAGAAATTCTTAAAACCATCTACCTTTCATTGCTGATTGATAACGTCATCAGAGTCAAGTTGACCTCAGAAGAATATAGACTGAGCGGTCTTCTTCTTGTGTCTTCTATTTTATGGTGTTTGGACATATCACATTAACGCCACTATGTCCAAGTGGGTTGGTGTGCGATTGTAGCTAAATATTATAGAACATACCTATTGGGATTAGTATACTTAAGTGCGGTTATGACATATCATTTGTTATCCAATTAGTAAATACTATTCGCTATATGGCCAACATTGTGATACTTAAGTGACTAATAATAATAACACACTACTTGTCAACCGACCAACATTTCCATATGGCGGAGAATTACAGGATAATAACTACATCCTCTGGGAATATACGAGAATGTGCTCCAAAAGGGAAATGATGCTCAAGTCGGTCCAACCAGCTGTTAGGTCCACCAGGCCGTTCGACCTAGTCGCCACAAAGGCCAGTAATTTAAGTCGTGTTTGAAATTTTTACGACGTCTTATTGCGGACGTGAAGATCTTTTTATATAGTTTTGTATGTCCGTATCGTTTTAGCTATATTTTTTCTACTATATTTATTATTATTTTATATATCACAGTGCTCCTCTCTCCCATGGACACTTTTTATTAGAAAGTATATTAGTGAAAACATACTACGGTGCATGGTGACCTCAATTTTGGGTATCTGAGATATTCCCAGGCATAAAAAACTGCTGATACTTAAAGCCCAAACGTAGGGCCTTGTTATACGCACGACTAAGACCGAGTGTCATGTAGGGTGGGTTGGTTTGAAGGGTCTATATTTGTTATGTAACATATAAATACTAATGACACGTTTAGTGATGTTTTAAAAAATGCGAGGAGTGTAGTGCATCTGTATAGTACAAGAGCACCACCACTGCTGACTTTGACTATAAAATCAACAAAGTTCACAATATAATAATTGATTCTAAAAGATTTGGATAATAATATCAAATATACATACCTACGTATAAAGTAATGGATTTGTTTTGGGGAAAAAACTATTGTGATGTCGAATTACTAATATTTGATTTTTCGGGCGTATCAAAAGGTGTACATAGTACCTACTGAATGTTTATCGATAAACAAATAACAAAATAATATGGGCATAAGAGAAAGACTGAAATGTAAACATCTTAACAAAATAAAGAAAATACACCTGGCCAAATGTGGAAAAAGAAAATATTGAGAGTAGATATTGGAAAATGGGGTGTTGTATATCCCATCCCATACTCGCAATAGTTCACCCCCATATTTTTTTCGTTGTATCATCCCAAATTATGTTACTGCTCAGAAACAGTGACGGAGTTTGAATAAATTGTATAAACCCTATACAGCTTTGTATATTTTTATATAATTTTAAATTTTATAAAATTATTCTCATTTATGTATTTCTTCATTTTCAAAGATAAAGTGGAATTCGATCTCATATAAATATCTACGTATCCTCTAGTTGTTTCTGGCTAATTTTCTTTAATTTTACGCCGATTTCCTACTGATATAATCTAACAACCCTCCTCTATACAGTTATTTCACATTTTTTGTTGAGGTTGTTTTCCCAGAGATTTCCACTTTGTTAGGATCTTTGGTTTTTCATAGTCTGGCCTGGTATTGATTTACTATCTCCTACTCATCGTAGACTTTGTTACTCACAGAATCAACATGTATTTTTTTATGTTATTGTGGTTAAATGTGCAACTTCGCTGACTTTTACAATACTCGTATATTACCCGACACGTGATATAACAATGTGTGGTTTAAATAATCAAAGTGAAAGGCGAAGGACGAGAAATGTATATTGACTGCTTAGGCTTAAAATGATAAAATTATTATACATACTTCCTTGTTAGTGTCACCTGATTGAGAATAACAGAAAAGAGAGTATTTACTTTCAATCAATAGTTACTCTCCACATTTTACGAACATTTATATTTATTTCATATGAAAGCTGCTGTAATCATTTTTTTATATTTATAGTTATAAAACAAATATCTGGATGCAATTTAGGATCCTAGTTGCAAGTTCCATTATATTCAAAAACATTGATTCCATTTTAAACATAAACTTAAAATGTTTTATTATGGGTAGAAATCATTTCTCTAACACGAAAGATTTATATGATATATGACATCACAAGAAATCAAAAATATATTGAAATAAATCCGTTAAATATTGACACCGTTTTGAGGGGTAATAAGTTACAATATAAATTTGAAATACATATTAATAGAGTGCACTGTGTTACTTTGAACATTGTTTAAATTAAAAATTATAAATTTATATATTTTAATTTGAACATTACAGTCACTGTCACAAAAAAATAGAGAAAAGCTTTTTTACTTCTTACCTAATCACATTTCATCATTTTTCAAAGATCTTGAAGAAAGCGTTCTTATATCAAAATGGAACCTTCTGTATTTTTCCGGTCAATTCTCAATTGCTGAAAGTGTCACTTTTATAATATACATACAACAAACAAAAAATATCTGCACCCCTCGTCATTTTTAATACAATACATAATTTGTAGATCTGGAATCTATTTTTTGCTTCACTATAATAAATATTATACAAATTATGTTCTTATATATCATAATAATATTATGTTATAATCAATTATGGAAACGATATTATTTGACGAATTAAGTAACAACTTTTTTCACCCTTTTCAAATTTTCTATATTTAAAATAATGACAAGATAAAAAGAACTTTTTATTTACCACGTTTTTAAATTTTCTGTTGAATCATATAAACTTGACAATTCTATGTATTAATAAATACTTTTTTTTGTAAAGAAATACTGAATAAATATAGAATATTTTGACATTTCATATTGATTTCCATAGTAACGCACGTATATATTAATAATTTAGTTGCTAGGACCCCCCTAGCAACCAATAATAGAGTTTTACTTTTTAAGAAGTTTTTCGGAAATAACTTTCCATACAAAACAGAATTAACTGAAAATGAATTCAATTCTGCTTAAAAATGGCTAAATGTATTAAAATAATGCATTGTCGTCGTGTTCTGATATATTCTAAAAATTTCAAATGTCTAGCTAGTCGAGAAGTTAGTTAAAAATTTTCAATCGTCCAATACAAATCTTGGATAAACAAGAAAAAATTTGTACTGGACAAACAAGAATACGAGCTAAGAAAAACGTGGTAATTAGTCAGAATTCACCACTTCGCTACTTTACCATATTTTACGACGTATTTTGATCTCGCATTTCTTTCTTTCATGCCAATTTACGCTATCACGGCTTGGAAAGTTAAACTTCAATTAAATGATGTAAGATATCTACTCACCTCTGCTCAGTGAACCTCAATGAAATTATTGGAGTTGATACAATATTCAATAAAGAGGGAAGTGACATTATGCTTGTGAGTAAGTAGGGCAGGAAGTCTCGAAATTCACTACTGTTGACCGCGAAAATCCACCCTCAGAATAAATCACAGAGGATACCATAAATTACAATGCCCATAGACACGCGGCCGTATTAAATAAGTTCGTGCCTTGTTGCCAAGTTTATATATTTATTTTAAGAATAATAATTTCCAGGGCCTTCATATTACAGAATATTTACTTAACGTTGAATTTCCTCCATGATTTATTGGGTGGTGAGTGAAAAATATTCCAAGGTGTTATGGGGCTTAGTTTATGAATAAAATGACTTATTTTGAGATACGTGTCTATTTGGAATTTATTGGTAAATTTATTTTTATAAATTTGCTTATAAGTTAATAAATTACAAGAAAATATCGAGGAACCACATTTTTTTTAAATAATCAGCGCATCTATTATATACATAAGTCTGCTTTCGGCCGCTACGGCAGATATCTAGGGTAGGTTTGTATCGAAGTATTAGCACTTATTGTAACAATTACAATAAGGTAGTTTTAATTGTTACAATAAGTGCTATTACTTAGATACAAATAGATAATAGCCATAGCGGTTGAAATTAGTCTTGTGTATATAATAGATGCGCAAAAAGCGCTATGTAAAACAACAACCAAAATGACAAATGACAATGATAATTGTCAAATTGTATTATTATAAGATTGTTGCCTATCAATTTACTATGCTAGTTGTATACAATTAAAAAGTTAAAAGTTATTATGTCACAATTAAATACTATCTCAATGCTACGATTTTGTTCTATTAAGAATTTCACTACGAGGGCAGTACTGTAGCGTCACGCTCAATTCAGTTATGACTCAGTCTACCGCAGGTATCCGTGCACAACACTCATGCACATGACTCTAAATTACCATATTTATTAAAATTAATCAACACAAATATATCTAATATCAAAGTGTTTGATTGGATCATCCCACTAACTAACACTACGCCGAAGCTTAAAAACCAACGCAACAATGACAGGTTTTATTACTATGAACAATATACCTACCACTATACTAAAGGACAAATAATTACAAGGTAAAAATAACTTTTTATATACCATGCTTTCAAAGTTTCTGTTGAATCATATAAATTTGAAAAGTCTATGTATTAATAATTAAGGACAGATAAGGCAATCGTCAACAAATCATTTTTTTTTTTTGCTATTTTGCAACAAACAAACAAATATAGAATACTGAAATTTTATTTTGATTTCGATAGTAACGCACGTATATATTTTAATAATTTAGTTGCCAGGACCACCCCCTTAGCAACCAATAGTATTGGTTTGGATTATGGATTTCTTCCGAAATAAATTTTGATACAAAACAGAATTAACTGAAAATGAATTCAATTCTACTTAAAGATGGCTAAAAGTATTAAAAGAATGCATTGGCATCGTGTTCTGATATATTCTAAAAGTCTCAAATGTATAACTAGTCGGAAAGTTAGTTAAAAATCGATTGCAAGATTTGTACTGGATAAATAACCACCGGACAAAAAAGAATACGAGCTAAGAAAAACGTGGTAAAATAGACTTATCAAACCAACCGTCCTGTACCACACTCGATTGTTCACCATTGTATTAACTTAGCGACCTTTATCACATCGCGTACTCTTGCCTGTCTCCTTATTCATTTGTTTCTTTGGTAATCTTTTCGCGTTATGCCCAACATACATGAATTTCTACAACATTAAGGGTCCATATTTCACATGAATACGTGAGCAGTAGTAGCAGAAATATTGGTAGTACCAAGGCCTGAACAAAAACGATGCATGAGTGCAAGTGAAAAAGTATTCGGCACCCTTATAATCTCTGCGACACGCGCTAGAGTAAGATAAAAGGTCTACATATGTGTGAGTTAGTTACCAAAAGTATTGCCAGCAAATCGTGGTGAATCGCTTCACGTAGCGTCGATAAACTGTGAGATCGTGTTGCTAAAATTGCTATTTTTTATGTTAAACATAAAGTCAGTGGTAAAAAGTTAATTAAGTAGGAAAGATGGTTCTGTGTGTTGTTTTAAAATATGGTAGCCGTACTGATAAGCAAGAAAATGGTATTACGTTTCATAGGTAAGTTGATACACGTTCGTGATAATTTATTTGTATAATATTATATATTTTAAAATCAGTGCCCTAGTGTTTCTTTAAAATAACCTAAATTATGGATATATTTACCAAATGGTTGCATTTTGACCGCTTAAAAATACTATATAACGTAAAAAAAATAGAAAATTATATTTTAATTCTGAGCGTCTAGTGCGAGCACTTTGGGCGAGTACTAGCGAAATGGTCTATGGTCTCGAACATTATTTTGTAGATGAATGCGTTCGCTCGCCCACAAAACAAACGCACGGCACGCAGCTTCATTTAGCAATGCAACGGGTGGCGTCTAGATGTATATATAGTCTATGGGTAGTACACTTTGCATATTAACAATGAGTTCTAGTATGCCGATATTTTTCTGAAAGTTCAAAAATACTACTCTTTACAATACTTTTGTTCCAGCTTTTAATGTTAATGCCATCCATATTATATCATCTAAACTATATGGGATCTATATTCATTAAAATGGATAATCGTTAAAAATGATTTTAAACAAGATTGAAAGCTTTATTGAAAAGCTCTTATGTAAAAAGATATTAGGTACGTATTTCAAAATATACGTTAAAATATTTCATAGACACGTATCAAGTATCGCATCGAGAATTCAAAATGTATGAAACGTTATCCCTCTGGAGTTTTCTTTATGGATTCTAGAGTATTTTATTCATAGAAATATTTGATTTTGAAAATAGAAAATGATGCTCGAGTATTACCCGTCCGTTCTACGGCATACAATGCATTGCATTTTGTAGGCTTACGGATTCATATTTCAATGTTTCTTGGAATTTTTGATTATGCATGAGTATACTATGATCAAAAATAATATTCTATAATGTTTAATGATATAATTAAGAAATTATTATATCGGTTTGTTAGTGTCAATTGAATTTATCCTTTTTTTAAAGTGAAGTAAATATATATTATAGTATGTTTTATTTATAAAATAGAAACACTTCAGATTAAAAGATAAGATGACTCACTCGACCAAATAACCAGATGAACTTGCCAAAGAATTTGTTCAGTTCAGGTAGGTATCACATTTGACAACTAGAAACCACACTTATCACTATAAACGAATCTCGATCGTGTAAGGTATTTAGTATCAAAAATAGAGGACCTGTATGAGCTAATCAGACTAAGTTGACTGGCTGTAAGATTGTGAGAGATAAAAATTACGGAGTTAACAGAGTTAAATCCTCATCCGTCTGCATAGCGTTTGCGGCATCCAGTCAATGGTCAACACCATATATGGGTCTCTGTTCGAAGTCACGCCGCTACAACATAATTTAAAATACCTCAGAAATATACTTATTATAAAATATCTTGAATCGGTAACTATCGATATATGGCCATTATATTATAAAAATATAACCATCTGCGGCCTACTGATTTAAGACGAATTTGACTAGTAGTCATGAAACTTTGGTAATATTAGTGACTGGATATTATAGTTCAAACCAACCACTAACCAGCATCAGGAATCTCTCAAAATTTTTGAATTTATGTCCTTCTTCCACAAATAAAAATAGCTTATTAACCTATGAAGTGTTAAACAGCAAAAGCAAATTACCATGTTCGCTTCTAAGCACATCGTCCATGAAAATTGTAATGACTCATGTAGTGCTAGCACCGCGACTGGCGCGTTTGAAGAAGTTGGCCATTAGATATAATTAACATGATACTTAAATGTGGTAATTAAAAAGTAATTAAATGGTCAGCAGTGAATATATTAATAGACATTTTAAGAGTAACATTCGTGCAATTCATTGGGTCCTTCTACAACAAGATCAACAAGATATAAAATACAACATAATAGTTTTTGACAATCCGCGGCGTAAAATTTACGACCGATGATTTACAAAAACGGCCATTTGACCAACTGCTCATAAGTGCTTGTAACTGAAATCATAAGTTTATTATGGCACACGGTTCAAAACCATATGCGGTTTCAGTAAAGTTTATGAATGACCTCTCAGATAGTTATAGCTCTTCGCCTTTCCGAGCTGAGTATTATTTTATTTATTTATTTTGAAACGTAATTATATCTGTGAATTCCTTCATTCTGCTTTGAAGGTTTTTTATATATTTTAATAAAAATGTGCTATATTATGAAGTATTTTGTGTATCCGGTCTTGAATATATTTTTATAATAGTAAAATAAAACTGATCTCATTTTAAATAGTTTTCCGAGGCGCACTGTACAGGTACGAGAAATTGTCCAAATTGTCGATTTTTATTTGAATACCTACCAGAAGCGAGCAGGAATGTACACATGCGGTGAACGAATAATGTTCCTTACCTTACCTCAATATATTAAATGGTGAAAAATAAGCTCCGAGAAAAGTTGTACATGTCATGTACATCATTATATTTATATTAAAATCACAAGGGGTATTTCATGAGATTTTATGTTATATGTAACTATTCTAAATTTAAAACGTATTATTTTGATATTTACTCATTGTATACAAGACTTTAAAAATGAATGCAATTTCTAATGGTACATGCAAACTATCCACTCATTTTATACAATACTAGCTGACCCGGTAAACGTTGTTCGGCCATATAAATTATTTCGGTTGGAGAATATTTGGTTGTTAAATAAAAAATAAAGAATGTATCGTAAGTGTGTGGGGATGGGATCTATGACAGAAAGAGGAATAGAGCGCTGTAGATGATGACCGCCGATAAAAACAAAAAAACATCAACCATTCATTTTCTCAATTCAAAATGAGTAATGATGTTCATAATGAATGAATTACCTGTGACAGGATCTCGTTGTTTACTGTTTATGCAATATCCGTCTTGTCCCTTCCAGAAAATTAGCGGATATTGGAGAGCGTCGTATGAACGTTGTGTGTCAGCGATGAACTCCAGATTATTGTTTCTTCTTCGAATCACGATTTCTCGCGTTGATGTGCGGTCGCCAACCATGATTCCAGCAATGTCGTCAACAACAGTCGCATTGAATCGACGTACGTGCTCTCCAGCTGGTGTTTTATCAGGATTGATGACAATAGCGTGATTGTCACTTTGCAATTCGTGCATGTGTGCTTTGAAGAATTTCAATAATTCATTGTGCTCATTCAACAGGGCGTCCAGTTCGCCGACAATGCGCCTGGCATTATGCGAATTGAGGCTATTGTAGCCGCAACGTGCATCCACATGATTGATGTCCTCACCGCCGCACCCATGAAGTAGATTTGTAAAAATGTATGTGGTTCGTTTGGCATTGGCAGCAATTAGCCTACTTTGTGGTATACTTGGCCTTTGATTTTGAATATATAATGGAATTGTTGACCATATGCCGCAGTATTGTGAACTATTTCTGTTGCTCCGGACGAAGTCATTTGGAAGCATGAATTGAATGTGCGAATGGACTTCAGGAACAGGTTTGAATCTGGAACCGTGCCGATGAGCAAGCCGTTCAATGGTTCTGGTGGTATCTCAATTTCTGGTAGTTGCACTTTTCCTGATGCGCAACACATCCCGGCTGACTCATGTTTGAATTTGAGCGCATGACAATGGGGACATGCTTTGTCCATAACACCAATCAGCACTTTCGGATGAGCGGAATATTCATTATCTGGCTCGTAGTCGAATGCGAGACGAAGGAACGAAGCGGATGTAAATGTTCGATGTACTTGTTGGCGTTGTCGGTCATTTGCTCTGCGTGTGTTAACTACGAACCGGCGCGCTTGGCTCCGTTCCAATTGTCGTTGTTGATTTCGTTCAGCTCGTGCCTCTTGTGATTGAGATGCACGCAATCGCGACATGCTTACACGCACGTTTCTGTTATCTTGTTGGATTTGTTCGTCTGTTCTTTCTGCTCTACTATTTCGCATGTTTGTTGCTTTATTCGTTCGATGGCCCAAATGGCCTCCTTTGCGTCTTGCTGGCATTGTGTAGTGTAATACACGCACATAAAAATAGATAAATTAAAATAAATCGTACAAAATTTTGCACGCACTGCGTTGTGATATGCCGAATGAAATGTCAAAATGACGCGACGCTTCTCTTGAATTCTTCTCGGACGTAGCGCCATCTGTCATTCGACAACATAAATAATTTCGTTCTGTTTGAAATACGAACGACGGTTAAATTTGTTCATACAAAAATAATAAAATCGCGATTTAAAATGGGAGGGTGGGGGTAGGAAGGTGAAAATTTGGGGTTATAGGTATTTTTTTATGCAAAATAATAAAAAAATACAAAAAAAAAATTGTCAAAAAAATAAAAGAAAAATTTTCTGGATAGAGATATACTAATCACCTAGCGGTATGAAATATACTTGTTGACCTATTCTCATACCTAATAAATATACATACAAAAATTCATAAAAATCGGTCGAGCCATTTCGGAGGAGTTCGACCACAAACATCGTGACACGAGATTTTTATATATATAGAGATTAAAAAAAAAACATTCCACCTGCTCTCACTTGCAAATTAACTTCTTTAATATCAGAAAAAATATATTTCCATTTATTGATTGATACACACTTAAAAACCTATTGGAATTACTTAAGGGCCCACATGCTCAGCGCAGGTCAGAATGGAACTTTTATGGTATTTTCAGAACATAGCCCTGGACATTTCTTAAACGTTGTAGATAATCTATTTATATAATTTTGAAGCCTTATTATCCTTTATATTATTTACTTTAAATATTAATTTTGATGACTGCATAAATTATTTTTATTACATAAAATAGTATTCTTTTAAACCTCTCGCTCTAATGTTTTAGAATATAGCCATATTTCAGTACATCCATGTGCAGTGGTGTTAAGATTTTTAAGATTTATTGATTAATAAAAGCATTTACAAAACCATTTGTAAAATTATTGTTAACATTATATAGTGACATATTTACGATAAAAAACTATATTTTGTAATCTTTGTGATCCCAAATTTGACAAGAATTAGGCATTTTATTATTCAAAAAATGGGCATGATTAACGCATTTAAAGATAATTCTAAAGATACTGATCATAAGTGATGTCTTTGACCATTCAAATGTATTTTTCTGTCTACTTTAGTGTAATAAATGTTAATTTAAATTTTTCCGAAATATCACAAATAACAAATCTCTCACCACACCACATTTTTTCGTAATAACGAGTAGTTTCGGGCAGGTAATATATTATATATTACTATAATTGAAAACAAAATGTCGGATAAAGTTTAGCGTGCACTACTTATGTCGAATATTAACATCCTACTTCCACTCCTTGCCACTGGAGTCCATACTCAGAAAAGAGCAGAGTAGGCGGTTAAAATAACAAGAAGCTATAAATATAAATAGGCGGAGTAAATGAGGAAGTGAGTAGCACCTGCTAAATTTAGTTAACTTCACCCAATTCCGCCGCATTATGAAAACAATAATAAACTATTGTGGATATTTTTTCGAAATTCATCCCCTACACCATTTACGTATCCTTAAAACTGACAAAGTGACAAATGGGAAATGGTCGAGAGCTTTTGCGTACCTAATATCAAAATCAGAAAACTTTAGTACATATGCCACATTATGAGACAACAAAAGTATAGAATTCTATACATAGTCATTTTATCCAAAGGAAAATTAACGGTGAATGCTAAAAAACTATACACGCAATCTAAGAATGAAGCATTATTTATTGAACATACATAATACAGTTTGGATTAAAGCACCTGTACACGTGCATGAAATTACTGTCGGCAATCGTGATTATTTTAAACTATCATGACAATAACTGTTTATACGTAAAAGTGCTGACTGTCTCTTCAATCTCATTCTTCAAGAGTAATCGAGACGAGAGGTTGTCATTTTATACTACTATCTTACAGGTCGTATTGAAAATCGGTTAAGCTCAAAATGAGTAGTTCGTTTCTTTACCGGCATATTCGCCCCTATCGCTCTACTGCGCAGGCGCAGATCGAAAATAATTTTACTTGCGCGCAATAAATCATCACAATTTGGAACCTTCCAAACTTGTTTTATTTATGCACACAATCTTGCCAACTGCAGGATAATACATGACGTTTCTTACTGTGCACAGTAAATCTATGCACGTGTAAACGGGGTATTATGTCAGAAACACAAATAAATACGTTTTATACTTTTTGTTGTATCAAGCGTTTCAAAACTAACGTACCAAGACATTGCTTGGTGACTGGCGTATATTATAATACCAGAGTGGGCGGTAGAAATACATAAACATATTTCAGTAATATATTTATAGTTTTTTTATATGTATATTATGTTCCTACTGCTTTTATTACACTGATTAAAAAAAAGTATTTATAAGTATTAATTATTGCTACAGTTCGGTTATGAAGAATACAGCGGCAAACACATTTTGAAAATAGCCGATAAACTGGATTATTTGTTATTTTAACCTAACCAAACCTAACCTAACCCAACTTAACCTAACTAACCCAAACTAACAAATAATCCAGTACATCGTGTATTTTCAAAATGTGTTTTCCGATGTATTCCTCATAACCGAACTTGTACCTAATTATTTTACCATATTCATTGCTAATATATTTTTATTCACACGTTTCATTTCATAACATTTAATATTATTCTTAATTTACATTTTTCGTACATATTGTATGAACGAACATAAAATATTTAATTAAATTGAATTGAATAGATATAAAATTAATGTAAATTATATTAGATGTAATCGAATAATTTATTTAGAAGGCCAATGCCAAAAATACTTTAAAATTCCGGTACCTATATAAATGTTTATTAATTTATATTGAGTTTAAAATTACATAACATTTCTGGCAAATTATTCCTTCGCTATTAAATAAATTATTCAAAAAATTTTTTTGGCATCAGTTAATATTATTTTGAAATGGAATGTAAAACAAATTTTAAGTAAAAGTAAAAAATACTAAAGAAACACCCATATTTATAAGCGATGCCTAATAACAAAGACCGTATTTAGGAAAAAGGGCGTAACCCTTACAGAACAAATTTTACAGGAGAGGCAAAAAACGTTTTTTGAATGATTTTGGTTTAATAATAAAGAAAAAATAGGCACAGACATTTGGTGCAAAATGATTGATGATTTGGTGTAATATCTTTTTGATCTAATGATAATTAAATGAATTATTACAAAAAAATCATTACAATTGAGGGTAAATGCTTTTTTCCTTAAATCAAAACTTAATTAAAGCTCAATTAAAACCTGAATTTAGATAATAATTTGGCATTTGCGGATTATTTTCTTTTTACAAAACATGTATTTAGTTGCATACATTGTAAATATCTAATAAAAGTACTTTTCGAAAAATTGAGGGTTACGCCCTTTTTCCTAAACACATTTGAATTATATTGTGGTCTAAATCGGTGTAGAAATAACCGAAAAATGTGTATTTTGAAGTATAGCAATGAGTTTATCAGGTGAGGATTTGTAAAAACCTTAAAACACATTAATAATCACATATCCGAAAAGCTTGTGAGGTTGATAATGTAAGCAGATGGTGAAGATATCGAATTTGGAATTCGAACTAAGAAAGGATTGGTTTAACCACAATTTCAGATAAGGTGCTGTACGCAAAACTCGCTGACCGTTATCCTCCAATAAAATGATAAAAATGTAGCTAGTATTAATCATAATTATTAGCATTACAACGTAATTTGAGTCCTCGTTCAAGAAACGTTTCCAGTATCTTTCATCTATTAACTTCATTCACTGCTTTATTGTTAAAGATGCTGTGTATCTTTGAAACAGAAACTATCATAGTTGAGGTCTTCTGAACCTTCCTTTTCCTTCTGATTTATTGAATTAGAGCCTCTTTGGTGGTTAGGTATCTTTTATTTTGAAACATGGCTTGTTCAATGGTGTCGCCCTACATCCGCATGGGAGACAACGGAGGGAACAGTATACAATTCGTTTAGTTTGTTTTTTATTCCTTTCATATAATATGTTTAACTAAAGGCCAATATGGACTTGATATATTTTAGTTTTTTTTGAGAGGAAAGGACAACTCATACGGCGATGAGAAATAGGGCATACTTATTGATTAAACTAATACACGTAATTTAAGTTATGTTAGGTATGGTATATTAGGTTAAAAACCAACCATCCCTAAATGAGATATTACATTTATCGCACAAAGAAAATTGGTTACAGAAGTAAGATTCAAGGTGAAACAATGATTCGAGTTTCACCATCTCCACCCGCCATGTATATGCAGCCGCGGTTTGTGCACGGCCGCCTTCCATGACACTATAAACGTGTCAGAATGAAAAGATTTTAGTGCCACACTTCCTTGTCCTGAAGCGATGCTGCATGGGACTGATGTAGCAACCATGCACCTTAGTGCTTAAAGAAAGAGTTTTAGAAAATAAAAATGATCTTGAGTTGCTCTGCCGTCATTTATCTTTAATGACATGAAGTGCCCTTTGTACCCGTGTACTGAAACTCTGCCTAAACCTAAATCGACTATTTAATATAACTGTGATTGTGTATTACCTACCCCTGAAAATAAAATCAGCCAAGAAGCTAGCAGAAAAATAGAACTCTGGCAAACAAATCCAGTTAAATCAACTTTGCAAAATTCTGAATAAAACAGAGCAAATGGTCTACAACATGAATAAGAGGATGAAATATTTTTATCTCGAACCATGAAGTGTCAATATTTTTAATGGAATGCGAGAGAAATAATTTAATGTTGGAGAGATTTTTTTCCGCTTTTCCTTTCGTGAATGGTGTAGGAAAGTTGTAGATAAGAGGACGCCGTATAGTTATGAAAAGTGTCTTATTTCTTCTAAGGCGGGAGCGTCCGCCTAAGTGAAGGTAATGATCATTCATTTAAGGTTCTATTCAGTTTCAGGAGGCTTTCGCGGGGACCACTTCTCACTTGAAAAGGTTTTCCTCGACGCGGAATAATTTTCCTTCTGAGTGCTTTGGGCGAAAATTTTCACTTAAGTTGAAAAAAAAGTGTTTTCTTACGGGTGGTGGTTGCCAAACGATGACTCACGGGCTAGTAGTAATTCATTATTCGCCATCATAAAATACTATTCTAATAATTTAATATAGTACCTATATCATAAATTAATTAATGAACTAAATAAGTAATGTTTCATGGCGTCAGGATGCCAATTTTATTTTTGTCACTGTAGCTGCAAATTTGACAGTATAATTTTAAATTATGTAAGATTGAAAAAATAGGTATACATAATTGGCAAACATCTCAGACATAGGCTTACAAGAAAAAATCTTTAAAAAAAATACGACGCCCGATGGGAGTGGAATCCATATCCACTGGTTTCGCACCAATATGTCTTACTAATTGAGTCACGAGCGTCATATCTAATTACGACGAAATTAACTAGTAGTTTTACATTTTGAAGTATAAAAAATGTGTTTCGAATTAAGGTATCTAATTGGTATTGCCCCAATGTGCTTACATTGGGGCAAATTAGTGATATGCGGGTTCGAATCCCGCATGGCGTCGATTTTTTTTCAAGGATTTTTCTAGTAGTTATACATTATAATATCTGAAGTGTTTTAAAATTACGTATGTACAATAAATAATGTTACATTAAAAATAAATTACTACGTTATACAGTATACACGATTTAAAAAACTTAAGCTTTTCAAATAACATTCAGGAAAAAGTTGAGCTTTACTGTGCCATTGAGAAGGGTGTGACCGTATAAAAGGAAACCGTCCGAGATTCATGATGAAATTGGCACCTCTACTTACTCTTGCAGCTTTTAAAATATTCGATGTTCCAAAACCTCTCTTCATACTTTTTTAAAGAAGATATTATTAATAGAGATGTTTTAAGTATAGCACTTGTTATTATATATATTAGAAAATAAATATAGCAGTAATAAACATTATATACGCTAACTACTCTTATATTTTTTATTAGTTATAGCAACACTATAACTTTTATTAATTCACAGTTTGTTGTAATAATACTCACTGAACTTAAACACGTACATTGAGAACTCTAAGGTACCTATAAATCGATTGAATTCAATAAAAACCACAATAATAAAATCTACTCCTCGACTTTAGATTTTTTTCACAATACTGGGATTTGAAAGACTTATTGTGTCTCGGAGATTGGAAAGAGGCATACAAACAATTTTATTGTGCGGTTTATTTAAAACGAGTATTGAATATTTAATTCTACTCTATTCTTATGTATAAAAAATAATACGTTTATTAAATGTAGATGATTCGGAAACACCTCAGAAACACGCCCATTAAACAAATCTAGGTGCCGCATGGAACACAAACTCGTTTCCATCAAATTCCGGCTAATGTAATTTATCAATTTAACAACCTGCACCATACCTAACTACAGTAAAGTCAATTAATAGCAATGCGACGTTTTAAATTGTTTATAAAGCTTCGTTAAATTTTGTGGTTTGACTTAAGTCATCAATAATAGAAAGATACTAAAGATGAGAGAGAGGTAGACCCGAGAGACGTAGGTTCGATTCCTGCGGGTTGTCTTAATTTTTTCAAAAAGATTTTTTCCATTGGTTATATTATATTTTCTCAGATGTGTTTTCAAAATTATATATGTTCAATAATTAGAATGTTATATTCTTAAATATTGTGTATTATTTGTTGAATAAAAAAAATAGTTAATAGATACTTACATTGATTCCTAGACGGCGTGGCGTCATGATCTATACAAGTATTAGTCTTGACGTACTTAAGTTACGGATTTTTTTTTTATTTAATTTGGTTATTCAATATAAACATTCGCGATGGTTGAGCGGCTTTCCGTCCGCTTATAAAGTCGTGAGTGCCACGTTCGAATTTTGGATCTGGTAAAAATACACATACGTATTGTTTTTCAATTTGTGTTTGGAGTCAGAGTATAGACTTAATATGTTTGAGAAAGTGGCTAACATCCATTTCTCGTAAATAATAATAAAAAATCAGTTAATACAAACTTGTACCGAATATAAACTTGAACCCACATTTATTGCACTCCAGGCGTTATCGATTAAGCTACAAATACAATAAAATTGATAATCACGTGGGAAATTCCAGCAACTTTTTGCATAGTTAAGTTTTGCATAATAAACAAACAAAATGTTTATTTTTTTAATAACTCTGTACTATCATTCTGAGATTAATCTAAAGTATATGTGTATGTAAATATCTTTTGATATTAAAGTTTAATTGTGTTCAAGTATTGTTTAATTTTTAACCATTCTTAATTAACTAATATCCGCATATTATCATAAGAAATTAGTATCTCAAATAACGCCATAAAATAATAACAACCATTTACAGAAAAGTTTAATAAATAGAATTTATATAATTTGTGTTAACATTACTATAAAAGTTAACCAATCGTAATTTAATGTTATACAATATATTTAATTTATATATATAATTATATATAGCATCCATTTAATGTTTTATGTGTATAGATTAAACGTTTCTAAAAGTACAATATAATCGTGTAAATTGAAACATTTTTATACACTTTCTGTTTTGAAATGTATTTTATTAAAAATATCATAATCAGGCATGGATCTGTTGGTATGTATATCTAATTAATAAATAAACTCATTTACTTTGACCGTTAAATATACTAAATGATGTTTGTCACTGAAAACAAAGTTTTTGAATTATTCAGCAATAATTATATTCATAATTTAACAACTTTTTAAAATTATAATTAAATATACGTTGAAAACTGTATAACAAAAAAAACTACAATCCTAAGGGAATGGTCTTACATTATTTATGACTATATAAACAATTAGAGTAAATTTTCACGGACTAATCCAGTACTTTATAATTAAGTTAAATATTTAGTTTTATTATGTTTAATGACTTAATTTAACTGAACATTGTTGAAGAGAAATAATGAATGGTATTTTTTGTTAACAAAAGATTTTATAATAAATAATTTAAATTTGAAAAAAATATTTCAGTACAAATGAATTGTATACTGAAAGTAAAATAATTTGCATACGTATTAAAATACTATATTTATATTCTTAATCATCTCTTATTGTGCTACGTATAGCCTGAGGTGAGCTATCAGATTTTGATCTTCCATTCTCTTTCTCGAGTCATCTTTTAGCACTTATTACTATTTTTTTGGATACTATTAACCCTATTGAATTTGCGATTTTCCACATTCCGTTTTTTTCTTGTGGACCACAAAACATGAATGAGCTTCATTAGTACTCTATATTATTTGAGGTTACCAATCCATTACTGGCGTTGGTTTATGATAACTCTGATAATATTGAAATCTAGAGGAAGCTAATTTACATATAATAAAAAGCATTTGTTTTATATAAAATTATGGTAGGTACTAAAGGTATTTTCTTCCTACAGTTTAAGGTATGACAAATTTGAATGCGTCAGAACTCTAAAGCAAGAATATCGTTTATACAAAAAATTTGGAACACTTTTAGGAAACCGAGTTTTTTATATCAGCTTCTTGTCCTCTATAAACTTTCAGTTTCTGGTTTTAGGAATTTTATATTTTTGTTATAAATATACTCATAAAATAAATTGGCTCCGAAATATATCATACTTTAAAGTACACAATATGTACTATATTTAATTGATTTGTCATATATAGCACATACGATACACTGGTTATGACGTTCATGTATATAACAATTGGTTTAAAGTAATGTTAAAAAACTTTTTAATTATTGTTATGAAATAAATTCATATTTTATTTTTATGTTGTAACACAACTAAGACTTTGTGCTAGCGCCACACCTCTCTATTATGTTACGAGTATCTGACTTTATTGTGAGACTCATCAAATATTTAATAGAAAGTATGATTATAACGATATCACCAGATATAATCCTAACTTACGGGGTAAGATATTGTTTACATATCGTTAGCGTTGTTTTAATATTAAATTACTGAAAATATAATTTTTTCCCAAAGTTAAAATTAATCCAAAATAATTAAATTTTAACTATACCTACTATATTAGAATATTGTTGTATTAATTTGCCTCCCAAAAAGATAAAGCTTGATTCATTAAATCTACATTATAAACGGGTTTTACAGATTTAAATTTCGAAAGTTTCAAAATTTAAATCATAAATGTATTAGGCTAACAGAAAATTTGAATATGCTCGATATCATCAATTTCCTCTTATTACGTGTGCTTTACCTCCAGTGCGGGTGATTGATTAATTATTGAAATAACGGTATATTCGGTAAGTATCAGGCTCACATGATGGATGGATTCCACGTAGATAGATACTTTTGTTTGTTTAGGTACGAACTGTGTTATTCGTAATTACTATTCTGCTCTCCCGGCATCTGTTATTCAGTAAATTACTTTTCAATATCACTTAGGTTTTTTATTAGTGGGTAATTCAAAGAAAAGTTTGTACTAAAAGCTTATAATATTATTATTTCTATATTCCGTTACACATTTTACTGACTATATTTATTTTCATGAATATCTTTTTAGATATTATAAATATCAATATAATATACTTTGTTTAACAATTTATTACACCAATAAGGAAATTATTAATACTTAATTGAAACCAAAAGCGATCCTTATCGATGGCACTTAAATCGAGCAGGTCAACGACTAAGTACCTGTATCTAGAGCAACAAACAACTCAGAATCAAATAGACATGTAGCGCATTTGGATGCCTGCGTAGTATTTTAAACAGTGACCTCTCATTATATCAAAAGTATAAGTATTCAACAAATATCTGCTACGAGTGGTCATTTATATAAAGAAAAATAATATAAAATGTAATATAAAACTAACAATTATGAGTAGCGCAACGTGGCATTGAAATAGGCACGATGGCCATAACCTAAAAAGATCACAAAATAAATGAAGGGATAATGAGGCAGGCAAGATGATGGGATGTGATCGAGGTCATCATTAAATGAAATGGCAATTGACTGGACATGTCGGTTGGTGAGTGGACAATTGATGGATAAATGTTGTCATATAGTGGTACCTAAGGGGCATTAAACGATCACAAGAACGCTTTAAAATCCGTTGGATAGAAGAACTCATAAAGTTTGTTAGAAATACGTGTTAGTAAAGAAGTAGGAATCGAGAAAAATAGTGTAAGAAGCTAGGGAAATATACATCAGTGTATCGACTCCGGTTGATGATGATTATAAATTAGTATTAAATATAAAATATATACTTAAATCTGAATAATTAATTATATGAATAAGTGAGAAAGCTTTAGGCATGCGTTTTATTTGCGTTAATAATTCACAGCGGTGAAGTCACTAAATCGACGTATACAATGAGGTAAATAATAATTATTGTACTTTCAGCCTAAAATGATTTTTTTTCTATATTTTTATGCAACATTTAGAAGCTCGGTTAGGTGTGCAGTAGAGGTGAGTTGAAAATACTGTCACCAGTTTGTGTACTCAAGTTTCGGATGAAACTACCCATACTCAGTATGTGTGGCCCAATAAACTTATTCCAAAAAAAATGTGATGATATCATCGCTCGCTGTTCTGTGCCAGTTCGTAGACTTTCAGCACTATTGACATTAAATGCGCGCGATCGAGATAGCCATTGAATATAGGTATATTTTAATTTATTAGTCTATTGCGTTCGAATGTATAAATAATAGGTCATAAATTTTGTGTCGCAGCACAGTGGTGAGATGACGCACAGATTTAGACTTGTTATATGATCGCTCAAAACATGTTTAAAATTAAAATCACTGTTATTCATTTTTGTCAACAAGAATATTGTAACCTAACAGAAAAAACAACTCAGAAATTTAAAATGTGTTTAAAATTTTATAATAAATATCTAAGACTTTTCGACAAGCGGAGCTCAGCGTATTTTTTAGCGATTCTATTGAAGCGGATACACAGTCTGAGTTCCCTAAGCCGATACGTATTTCAAATACTAATAATGGAGTTGGTTTTAGTTTTAGTTGAGTATGAAACTTTTGTTGCATACGCACGCCAAACGCTCTATATAGTATTCCAAATACTAGTAAGTATTTTGGAACAAGTTTCTATACTAAGTATTTTTTATACTGGTAGTAAGTAGGTATACTTAATCTTCAAAATCGACCAGTTTTCCCATCTCTAGTGTGCAGTAATATTAAATAATGTAATGGTGTACAGTAAAGGTGGTCTAACACTTTATTCATAACGATACACAATGCAATGATACTGTTTAATATGACTAGTTATAAACTCCCACGATGGCCGCGCGGCTTAAGCGTCAGACTATAGCATCGTGGGTCCCAGGTTTGAATCCTGGGTCTGGCAAGTACACATATTGTTTTAAAATTTGTGTATGAGTCAGAGTATGGACCTAATAGGTTGAGCAAGTGGCTGACATACATTTCTCGTAAAAACAAAATTTGATAATACAAACCTCTACTCTGTGGACGCCCATATGATCTTATTAGGATCGGACATGGTCGAAAGAAAGAAGAAGGTATATAAATAATTTGCGATCCCTAATATTATAATTGCTCCAACCTATATTTTTTAACTGGCTGGAAATCATCTCTTGATACCCTTGTATTTTAGACCTCATAATTGTACCTTTATTCTTGTTTTATTTACATAAATTTAATAAACAAAAATCCCTATTTAATATAATTATTTAGCTACCCATTTAAAAAAAATAGTTTAACATAAGGTACTCCACATATGACAATTGTTTAATACTTGTCGACATAAGAGATAAGACCAATCTATTATCATATTTGGTATTAATCCTTAAGTAAATGTGTTCCTCATTCTGAACAATCTACATTATTATTTTTTTGCGTGAATGAAATATAATTTCAAAAACTTGTAGTTCTCTATATTTGACATAATAAACTAATAAAATAATTTTAGGTTTTATTCATAGGTGCCACTGTTGATTTGTAATAAAATCTAATCGATAACTATTATATCATAATGTCCTAAATCACACAGAAAAAATATGAATTTACTTTTATATCTAGACACTATAAATATATATATATATTTTATTAATTTAGTTTATGTTATAATTTTTTTTCTATAATCTAGTGAATACTTAGTATATTCGCGATCCTTATTTTAGTTTTTTTTAATTTGGTAACATTATAGTATACCTATTTAAGAGTTTCGTTTTTGAATCCAATCCACAATCACACAAGTGTAGTCCAGACGCTCCTTTTCACCATAAACGGAAAACATACTAATTATGCGGATAAATAGAATATTATTTCTTCTTATTCTTCGTCAGGTCTTCATGACTGAGTGTCGTAGATTGGATAATTTGGCTATCGAACAACTTATGAACTGGTTGGCCCTACCCCACTTGTAAATCTACGTGAGCAAGATCTATAGCCACTGGAAGACCCGTGGCACTCATAAAATGGTGCAACTACCTATTGCATACAATGTTTACTTATATATTCCGATGCAGCATGCCTAAAAGACCGGACAGAGCGGACAACACACATAATTATAACGATAAACCCAATGCAAAAATCGATAACCATTTGTTGATGCAACAACTTGTAATTACTGGTAGGTAAATAACATTTGTAAAGTTATATCTGCAGGCCATGTGTTTATAACTAGAATCAAAATATAGAAAGTCTGAGTATGGTAAATTTACCTGAAAAAGTGTGGTATACTACGGTTGAAGTAACAAAAATCTTAACTTTATATGCGGGGTAAATGTGGAAGTCAGTGGTACCTGTTTAATTTTGTTAACCCTTAATTACTACTTAACCTAACCTAACCGATTTTTTTTAAACGGTACATGTTAAAACACTCGCGTTAACATGATCTTACTCCCTACTGCAGTTATAGTTGGACAATTTATGGCTACAACCGTATGTTGTAGCTTAACCACTGGGAAATGCCAAAAGAAATGCCGTATTTCAAAAAAATACTACCTTTTTCTTAGTTATTATACAACAATTATTATTCGTCGGATGTTTAACACACTTGAATGGTCAAAGACATAGCTTATAATCGGTATCTTTAAAATTATCTTAAAATGTGTTAATCTTGCCCATTGTTTGAATAATAAAATGCCTAATCTTTGTCAAATTGGGATCACAGAAATTATCAATATTTTTTTTATCGTAAATTATTCACTATAATAATGTCAACTTAACCCATAGCTTACGGGCCGCACAAAATTGTGTTTTTGCTAATTACTTTTCAAATACAAATTAACACGTTAATTACAAAATTAATTAAAAGGGCCCGTAAGCATTGTGTTTAGTTTTACTAATGGTTTTATAAATGCGTTTAAAAATTAATTAATGTAAAAAATCCTAACACCACTACACATGGATATATGGATATTCTAAAACGTTAGATTGAGAGGTTTAAAATAATACTATTTTATGTTATAAAATACTTTATGCAGTCATCACATGTTTAAAATAAATATAAAGGATAATAAGGCTTCAAAATTATATAAAAATAGAATATCTACAACGTTTAAGAAATGTACAGGATCATGGTTTGAAAATACAATAAAAGCTCCATTTTGACATACGCGGAGCACGTGGGCCGTTTACTCAGATAAATAAATAAATAGTACCTACTTACATCAGGTTAAAATTGGTGCGACGAATCATGCTTCAATTGTATTTTGATGTGACTTAAAAAGAAAACTAGATACAAAATATTTCACAACTTGTGACATAAGTTACAAATCATTTCTTTTAATATGAATCCATTTGGATAAGTCGTTTCAAATGGATATGCATTTTCTAAACTTCCGTGTGGATGCGACTATATCCTGTTGGGCATTTGCCAGTTTCCAGTTTCCTTGCAGCGAATGTCCACAGGAAATAAGCAGTGGTCCCGCCCATGTCGGCCGCACTTCCGGCTGGACTGTGGTATCATGCACTTTTACTATGTATGTAGCTTGAAGCTTTAGCTATTTAAAAGATGTCAGTACGGGTTAAGTGCAGGATGTTGTATTAATGCTATTTTATAATGGCAATAAATGGATGAAGTGTTATACGTAACTATTGCTTTTAAAGTATTATTACACTAAGCGGAAACATTAGAACAATATCTGGGATGTGATCGACTTATACTGACGGAAATAGATGATGGAAACGGCAAATTAAATAAAGGTTGATATATAATTATATAATAATATAATATGTTTATTCTTTTTTTCCATATTCAATATCCATCGTAGACGATGAATTCGAGCATCTTTAAGCAATGAATTATAAAAAAAAATATTTTATAGCGTTTTCTTTTAAAATAATGTTTTTTTTTTGCAATTGACTACCGAATTACATAGTGGAATAGCTTAACCTTGAAATTGCGCAGATGGTGATTTCTTCTACTGCGCACAAATTACGTAGGGTAAATTTAAGTATTGTTACCTTAATTATTTCCGACTGCTCTTACATAGAGCCTATTATTATCAAAAATATTGAACTTCACACCTATGTGGTATATTTATAGTAATCTTTATAATTTCTATTTTTATTTAATACATTCGGGATTTTGTCTTTAGAAATTTTCGCTTTCGGGAAGTTGACTTACGAGATTTTCTATGACATCCATACATACGTATTTAAACTATGAAGATAAAGCATTAAGTATTTTTTAAAACCACTATTTTCCTGGTCATATTCCATGACCAAAATACAACTCTTTTTGTAGATAATTTTGTCATTTTTGACATTTCATCGTAGTTAATGATTTCTTCTTTGGCCATATTCGCCCCTTAATTGGGGCATATGGACACCACGCGGCGCCTCCAAGAATCCCTGTCGCTCGCCAATCTTCTTGCATCGTTTCAGGTCAAACCAGCATCCCGTAGCTCTGCCGTATACACTTTGTAGATAGTATTTAGCAGCCTTCCAAGACGCCGGAATCCGGTCGGCTTGAAGAACGGTTACATGTAAGTTGTACGTATGCAGTTCTTCGTGGAACACTTATTCGTGTGCCGCAGTACGTGAAACATGAGTTCGTGCAACATTTAATCAAATGACGAGTTCTTCGTTGAACATTTCACCGTGGAATACATTTCACCGTGGAATACATTTCACCGTGGAATACGTATTCTACAACATGTGGCGCTAGTTTGCTGTTCCAATTAGATTCAATACGAATTTTATGAGATGTCTTTATTGGTTTTAAATAATTTAATGTTAAAACTACATAAATAATATACCTATACGATGTGATTGTATTTATAATCTACTTACCTACCTATTTTTTAATGTGTGTTCCTTGTATTACGATGGTTTTATTACGTATTTTTAAGTATTTTATTTAGACATTAATATTGTAAGTTACCGAAATAGCAATATGTTGTTAAATATTATAAATAAATATTATTATATTTATAATTCCCTGTGTAATATATTAGTATTAGCTAGTATTAGTATATTAGTAAGTAATATTGCACTTTAATGGTATAAATTATCAACAGCTATAGTTGATTTGAAACCTTTAGTAAGTAGGCATTATTGAAAATACAAAGATGGCAATACCTACCTACTTTAATTTAAAAAATAAATGTATATAGGTAGGTATATAGATAAATGCTCTTATTTAATTCATTTAGGATATTATTGATTTTTATAGATAAGTACGTAGTACCTACTTTAATTTTAAATATTTGTGCCCGAGTTGGGGGAGCGGTCGTTTATGAAGAGTGGGTTCGACCCCGCGGATGTACCAAAATACACGTTGTTTAATTAACTACCAAATATGTTGAAATTTTATTAAAGTACCATAGAAAATGTGTGTTCTTATTATTTTTCTTGATTATTATTTAAAATAATATTATGGACAATGTTGATTTGAAACTTTTTTGTAAATGGATATTATTGAAAATACGAACTTGTTAATAGCTGCATACTTTAACTTAAAAATAAACATACCTACTCATATAGATGACTGCATTTATTGAATTCATGTTGGATATGATTGATCTTTGCAACTTTATAGATAGGTACTACTACGTAGATACGAGTACTTTAACTTTTGCATATCCTGTTGATAATACAGCCATGGTATCCGGCTTGGCAGAGCGGTTCCATATAAAAAGTGGGTTCAATCCCGTAATTGGATAAAAAATACATGTTGTTTTTTAAATGTGTGTTAATCCAACGTGAGACCAAGATTGGCTAACAAGTAACAACGTTCTTCGTAAAAAATCTGTTAATATAATCTCCATTCTATGGAGCCAATTTATGTTCCGGATTGCAATATTAATTACCTACTATATAAATATTCTGTTCATTAAGAATTCACATTTATATTTTTATAAATATGTAATGTTTAATACTCCGTTTCATTATAGGTTATTTTTCTTAAAGTAAGGTACGTAATAATGTTGACTTTTTATTAATCTTAATTTTTAGATTTGATCAGAACTCCGGATATTAGGTATGTTACAGTGGCCAAATGTTTTTGTTATAATATAATAAATACAATTAGATCATATAAGTACCTATATTATTTATATGTAGTTTTGTATTGTAGTATTCAAAATGAATTAAATAACACCATTTATCTATATAGGTAGGTACATTTATTTATAAACCCTAACTCCAGATGTTAGGTATATTACAGTGGCCAAATGTTTTTTGTGCACACATAATAGAAGAAACCTACACAATAAACTGACATAATTTCTATACAAAATCATTACCATCTGGATACGTCTTTTGTCTTTTTTATGAAATGCAGTATCCAAAATACACCAAAATACAACGGATTTGTAATTGATTTATTTCAAAACACTACATTTTAGCATTTTAGTTATTGATTTTTTAATTATATTTAGGACATGTTGGTAGGTACTGCGTACTTTATATATAAAGATCAATATTGTCCTAAGTGAATTAAATAATAACTGCATTTATCTATATACCTCGGTAAAAATATTTATTTTTTAAATTAAAGTAGGTATTGCTATCTTTGTATTTTCAATAATACCTACTTACAATAAGTTTTAATTCAATTAGTTCACTGTCCGCACGCAAAATTATGTGTAGGAGAACATTTGATTTGTTTTTTTATACTTATACCTAAGAGAATATTTTTCATATAATATCTATATTTTTTATTCAAATGATTTAATCAGATTATAATAATCTGATTAAAACATTTGAAACCATTGTGTGTTAATACAGCTAAAGACCCAATGGGTTGGGCGAATGGCTAACAAGTGACAGCCATTCTTAGCAAAAAGTTTATTTATTAATATAATTTCCATTCAGTGGAGCCCAATGTGTTTCGCTTTGGAGCAAAAATGTTAATTATTTAGCTAGGTACCTACTGTATTCTGTTTACTACGTATTCACACATACATGATTTATAAATAATAATATGTAATGTTTAATACACTTACGTTATAGGTTACTTTTGTTACAGTTGCATAATAGTGCATTTTAAATATCTATAGGTCATACCACAAGAACTGAGTAATAAGATATGCGAAAGCCAGTCACCATCGACCAAGAATTTGAAGCCAGCAACGCAAGAAATACTAAGCCCGTTTAGTGTCTTCGAATATTGCCAATATCGAATGCGCGTTTCGTTTATGTTAGAAACTTTAATGCATATTATGATACATAATGTAAATATTCAAAATAGCATTTCTTTATCACGTGGTTGTTGACTATACTACTATTACTATATGACTTATATACCTACCTAATATAATGTTTTCCTAATTCCCACCAATAAATAGCTGGCACTACATAATATTACTAATAAAAATCATCAATTATCTATACTTACATGATTCCAATATATTACACAAGGAATTATAAATCTGGATCTATGTAAAAGAAGTGCCTATCTCAAAATCGTCTAATATGTTTTATATATTTATTTTTTTAAATTAAAGTAGGTAGGTATTGCCATCTTTGTATTTTCAATAATGCCCACTTACTAAAGGTTTCAAATCAACTAGTCCACACGCAAAATTTATGTGTATAAGAAACATTTGATCTGGTTTTATATACCTACAAATATAACATATAGGTAATATATAGGTACATATTAATACAATAATAGAACATTTTTCACATAATTTTTTTATTCAAATGTTTTGGTAAAATTATAGGAATCTGAATAAAACATTTGAAACCATAATATTCTAATAATAAAGATAATCTTCTTATATAATATTTTACGAATTACCACCAATAGCTGTTGATAATTTATACCATTCAAGTGCAATATTACTTACTAATATACTAATACTAGCTAATACTAATATATTACACAGGGAATTATAAATATAATATTATTTATTTATAATATTTAACAAAATATTGCTATTTCGGTAACTTACAATATTAATGTCTAAATAAAATACTTAAAAATACGTAATAAAACCATCGTAATACAAGGAACACACATTAAAAAATAGGTAGGTAAGTAGATTATAAATACAATCACATCGTAAAGGTATATTATTTATGTAGTTTCAACATTAAATTATTTAAAACCGATAAAGACATCTCATAAAATTCGTATTGAATCTAATTGGAACAGCAAACTAGCGCCACATGTTGTAGAATACCTATTCCACGGTGAAATGTATTCCACGGTGAAATGTTCAACGAAGAACTCGTCATTTGATTAAATGTTGCACGAACTCATGTTTCACGTACTGCGGCACACGAATAAGTGAAGTTACGTTGAAGAACAGGCAAGCTAGGTTGAGGTTCTCTTCTGGCACCCGCAGCACGTGGCCGAGCCAGGTTCAACGTTGCCTCTTCACTTTCAGCGTGATGAGAGGCTACTTGGTGCGTTCTCTTATTTTTAACTGCCTACAATTAGTGTCTCAAGTCATCTGCTTATTTTGAGGTTGAGTAAAATTTACAAAAACTAAACCTTAACACACAAACGTTCTTCTATTGCTTTATTATCCCTGATTACAATCATCAGTCCCTCTTTATTCTCCAGTCCACGACCAGCAATATTAAAAAAATGCTGGATAATATTGTTGACAGTCTTTCTTTTATTTAGAGTTAGATATGCAGCAAACATACTACTCAGCACTACAAAGGTGACACTTTAATGTTATGTATGTTTTGTTGCCAGAACAAAACAATGGAGCAGAAGTGATGGTTAGCATTTCGTCAATCATAACTAGATCAGTAGCGTATATTATGATGTGTTTAATTGCTACAATGTCTCGTATATATGCGGTGTATTTGTATAAATAGTAAGGACAATCCATAAATCTTAACTCACATCAAGTCAGTCCCTCGGCGCACTAATCATCTTGACTCCAGTCTCTCGGTTGCATTATTATCTCGGTACATCGCCGGTCAATGCAATTATATAGTCAATCAATACATCCGTACAAGCGATTATAAAATTACTTTGACATCTTTATCATTGTATGTATTTACAATTCATTATAACAACCAATAAACTCTATCCTCCACATCATAATTTTTAAAGATATTATATAAGAAACCAATTAAAATAATAATTCATTATGCTTTCTGAAAAGTTGAAAATTATTCCATACGTCTTTTTATCGTAACATCCTTGAATAGCTATCTAATAAATATGACAAGTTATAAAAGTTAATAAAATATATTTTTGTCTCCGATAATTATATTATTTTAATAAATAGGTAGTTGCGGAAGAGTAACGCTGAAAATTTAACTTTGAATGGCAAGACTTTTATAAATAATTCATAAAATTAAAATGAATGGAAGTTGCAAAACATTTCGCGGCTGAATGACCGTCACCGCGTTATTATTGTGAAAGTTTATAATTAAAAAGCTCGTTTCGGGGTGTGTTACTTATAATTTAACTCGAAAATAACTGTTTTATTATGCAGAGCTTGAAATATTCACCATTAAATTTATCTATATATTATTATTAAAATTAAACCTTGTCTTTCCATGTGTCATATTATTACCAATGATGGAAATCGTACCCAAGTTCCTGTTTTACCTATATTCTATTTTTTTTTTAATTTACAAAAATGTCCCACCTTTTCTTTATACTTAATTACTATATGCTATTATTTATAGATAAGAAGATTGCGTTTACTTTTACCTGTGTTTGTATTCTTCTATTCTGTCATTAACTACCTACTGAAATAATGGTATTATCTATTTGGTTTTTCTTCTATTTTTATTCTGCTTAGCCTGATGTACAAAAAAAAAGTTTCAAACTGCTTATAATAAAAAAAGATGTTCAATTATCAGAAATAGAACATATGAATCTCACTTACGATATTTAACTACCCATCCCATTTTGTTACTCCAACACTCAGTATTAATAATAATAAATGAAAAATACTCATACGGAAAATATCGGTAACTATCCTTGACAAAGCTCACCATGTAAGCAGCTTAAATAAAATACTGCCTTTTGGCCCTATACTTATTTTAGGCCATTCATTTTGGTAAGGTTAGGTTAAAAAAAACATTTATTTAAAATGATCTACTATTACGAATTTTTGTTTTAATTAGGTGTATAATAAAATTCAAATTATTTTAAATCAATTATTTACTTGCGGGATGAGATTATATTTAATTTTGATTTTTAATAAATATTTATTTTATTGTTTTCACAATGCTATTTCAGTATTTTTTAAATTAAGATCAAACACAGAAGTATGTAATATACAATATTGATGAATATTTTAGAGAATACAGAAAACATTATTAAAAGAAGCAATAAATACAGCTAGTAAAAATTAAAAGAGAGATGGAATGGAAGGAGAAGTTATTTTTTTAAATGTAACAGAGATTACAAATAAAATATATAGAAAATAAAGAGATAATAAGAATAACAATTCAATTAATAATAGTCTAATTATTGGTTATTATTTTAATCATATTCTTTTGAAGCAACTTATTTTGGAAGAGCATTTGTTTTGATAGTTTAATGATTACAGTACTAACTTGGCAAGTGATAGATGTTCGAATTTCTCTCGTTCCAAGGTATTTCTTAATGGTATGAAGCTTTTCTATATTATATATTTTTAACACTATAGTAATTCACAAAATAATTGCATAGTTACTATGTTATTTTATTGCAAAAATCACTAGATGTGAAAATAATAAATACATAATATATATAATAATGAAACGAGGCCAGTTTGTATCGGAAAAACTGGGCCATAAGTATTCGCGTTATCGTGCTAAGTAGGCAAGGAAACAGAACATGTAAATAAGATTGGTCGAAAAAAGGGGGGAAAATACACACAGCGATATAAAAGAAGGCGGTACTGGTGGGTAATTTATTGGGCAGTAGTCGCTTTACGTTGAACGTGTTTAAGGAGAAACGATTTTTATAAAATTCTAATGAATTTACTTGTCTAAAAACATTATTAGCTGGGAGATTACAAGTTATTACGTTTATGAAATGATTTTTTTTAAAATATTGGTAATATTTAACACAATATAGAATACTACTAGGTCCCTCTTCTTTGATACACTAATTTGGAAACCGTACCTGTATGAGGAATCTATTAGTGAAGTTTTTAGATCAATAGTTTCATTAACAAAAATGTGATTTTTCTATGAATACTGTATAAAGAACACAATATTATTATGTTTGTACATATTGCTGTACTGAATTTGTCGCATATATCAATATACTTAATGTATTTTTGATAGCATTTAAGTACAGAAATTCAAGTGGAATGCAAAAAAATGTTGCAGATTCTTTTCATATAATGGTGATACCATTATAACGTGTCCGCTTTTAAGGTCGTAGGTATTACGTTTCAATGACAGGTCTAAAAAATTCACATGTCTATTTTTTGAATATACATAATTTGAAAACATCTCATGCATATATACACACTAGAAAAACTCATTTTGTAGAAAAAAATTCGGCACCCGACGGGACTTGAACCTGTATCTGCTAGATTCGCGCCAGTATGCTTTTCCAATTAAGCTACGGGCGTCTTAGTTAATTACGAAGATTTTAACTAGTAGTTGTTACATGAAATGCTTATCAAATTTGTAGTTCGGTTGAAGTTGGCGATCGGTTTTAGTATATTAAATTAAGGTAGGTATTAATTAATTGCTTAATTACTAACCGACGTCGCGGTTTAATTTATTTTTTGTTATAATATGTTTAAACCTAGGGGACCTAATAAGTTGAGCAAGTGAAACTGACCTAATAGGTAGAGATCGAGGAATTTCAATTACCACACAAATCTCACCTGTTCAATCATCAGTATTCTTAATATTTGTGTACCGTGTCGAGTTATGGATCCTAGGGGTAAAGCAACGAAAAGCAATTGATGCCTTTGAAATATAGTGATGGCGCCGAACGCGTCGTATTTCTTGGACAGAGCACATGACGAGTGAAGTAACGGCTCTCGACTATATATCTGAGGTGCATTCTGCAGTTTTTTGGACATATTATTTGGTAGCCTCCAAAACAAAGCGAAGGACCAGCGTTTCAACGCTAAAACGACTAAGTGAAGGAGTTTAATGGGGTGAGTCTTCATTCTGTACTGAGAGAGGTAGAGGACCAAGAAGTTGCTCAGAAGACGACTGATCAAGATTCTTAGCCACGAAGAAATGACCAAGAAAAGAGATTATTTTACGGTTTATGTTTTTTTTTTTATATATTTTTCATTTCATGAGTTGAAAATTACATTTTTAATTTACTCATGTAAAAAATATAAGGAAAAAACACATCATAGTGATCGCACATTGATACAAGAATATTTATGTTAGTGGAAATTAGCACTATCATAAATGATAGAGATACGTAGTTTAAAAATATATGATCACAACTGAACCAGTCTATTAAACAAGCACTTTGTTTGCTTTGAAGCATTTCATTTTTTTAGGATATCAATTTCCTAAAATTTGATGAATAAAAAATGAACGAAGACTTACAATATATTTTTCGTGGAACCAATATCATTAAAACATTTATGATAGACAGATTTTAAAATTACTTTAAATATATTAATGAATAATATCGATTTTTTATGTTCACATTAATAAATATTTATATACAAAACATGGCTCATTAGATACATATTTAGCTACCTGCTGAGTAACTCAATGTTTCACACAGGGCTTCCGCGAGCTGTCAGAGGTTCTGTTAGAATTCGGAAAACCGTGCGATGAAAATATACAGTTTAAAATATCTTTTGATAAATGAGTAAAAAAGGTTACTGTGACCAATTTTCAAAGTACCTATTGCTTGATTAGATATCGCGCCTTGAATATTATTGAAATAGAGCAAGTTAAATATTGGTACTAGCAAGAAATGAAGTAATACACTCGTTATTGTTGTCCAGGTAAGTTACAGCTACATCACAGTTTTAATATCTTGCTGTACTTAAATTTATTTTAAGTGTTTTCTATTAACCTGATCATTAAGTTTAAAAAATTCGGAAATACATTCTTGTATCCTTAAATCCGAAGTGTACTCAGGCAATAAATATTATTTTGTTGTTTTATATTATTATTACTTATTTGATTCATTTATTATTGTTTACTTACCTCGTGACAGTGACATTATGTGAAGGTAGACAAGTCATGCGTTGTTAGTATGTTCGACATTTAAGATGCGTAGATTGCGATCAAACGGTCAGTCGCGTGATGGATTTTGGTGGATAGCACTATATCCCATTTTAATTGAAACATGTACCTTTATTCAATTGTAATATAATATATTTTTTATAGATTTTTAAGAGATATATATTATATCACTTACAACCTGCAAGAAAACATGTAAATTTCCAACATCGGCGGGATTCCCTTTTACCGTCGCACAGTACGCTCTTTGCACAATTGCAATGACATTTTTTTATTTCCACAATGCATATGATTTTTTTGTGATGGTAAAATAACTCAGCTGGATATATTATATAGTACGGTAATTCAAGTTAAATAATGACAATGATTGTATGCTAGATCACTGCTAATTTTGATAATTAATAGTAGATCATAGCTTACTTGTACTAACTTGTACTTCAGATGTTTATGCTTGTGCAGTGGCGAAGGGTGGAGGTAGGCTGTTAATATTCAATATAAATTGTGCATACTAAGCTTTGTCGGTTGTATGTATTTGTTTTCATTGAATTAAGACTGCAATTATTTACAGATGGTGTTGGTTAGTTTTTAAAATTCAATTACACCATGCAAAAACGAAGGCATAATAGATAATAGTAAAAATATACTCATATATCTATAATTATGACATTAAATCATACATAATTTTGGATATTTTATAGATAGAATAATATTTTTATACATTAGGGCATGGTTTAAGCATAGTTTAATGAATGCAAAAAAACTTACCAACAACATGTCGTCGCTATAGGATTTGTTTCCCGAATATCCATTTTTGTCGAAATCGACATTTTAATGCAGTTCATTTTCTTTTATCGAACTCTACCGAAATCATTTATAAAAACAATATATTTTTATCTAGGAACAGAGATATTTTTTTGAAAAACCCGAATACGCCATGTTAAGTTGCAATTACTCCGTGTTGTTCTCCCGAATGTCCAACTATTCGTACCTGAATATCCAAGTTAATTTCGGTCGAAATAAATCTCGGCTGAGTTTTTATTTCCCGAATATGACTTTTAACCAATCAAACCGCGCTGACGCCGTGCATCTCGCTCCCACATTCACGCTGTCCAGCTCTAAAACAATCACGCCCACTTTCATATTTTTCGGCCGTACGGAGTGCTCTTTCAAATTTCGTCTTATTGATATTGTTTTTAAAGTTACTATTGTTTTAATAGTGAATTCATCAAATTTGAAGAGATCATTTATAGCTGATACATCACCAGTTCGCCCTGAACTTATAGTAAAGTTATGGAAGTGAGTATTTTAACCTAAATAACTGCATTTTGTTTTGATAAATGACACAAAATCCCAACGGTTATATGAATTCTACAGTATGACCCGGCCAATCTCTTTGCCCGGCAACTACTATGACGTAAAAAATAATTATTATTTCAAATTATTATTAATCAAACATTGTTTGTCTTTATTTTACTTTTAATCTAGGTATTTCTATGAAAATAAAGGCGATGCTATTATTTATTTTTGAATGCGCTGATAGTTAATTTAATTTAATATGTATGTTAGTAACTATTTATTTGGTGAATATTATATACTTAGGATATTGGTACCTACCTAATATTAGCAGCCAATGGTAATTAATTTATAGACGCTATTATTTTGTGTTGTCATTCCAATAGTAAATATATAATATTTATTTGGTGGTTTGTAATAAGTTTAATTGTTAATTATAGAAATATATAGATATAATAATATACAGATATATATACATAGATTTTTTTTTTGGAAAAAGTATTAATATAAAATTGTTAGCAAGTATGAGTAAGTACCATCATAAAATATTGGAGAAATCCGTGACGTCGGTTAGTAATTGAAGTAGTAGATATCTACTTTTATTTAATAAACAAAAACCGATCGCCGATAGTCGCTTGATTTTGAAGAATACTGATGAGCAGGTATTACAAGGCCAATAGTTAAAGTTTGTCGTCATAAGTACGTCACCTCGTAGCATAGTGGATAATTCGTGGACTGGGTCGTAAGCCCAGGAGATGCAGGGACGATTCCTGCCGGGTGTCTTACTTTTTTCAAAAAGATTTTTTCTATTGGTTATAATATATTTTCTCAGAAGTGATTTTCAAAATTATGTATGTTCAATATTTAGAGTGGTAAATTCCTAAATCTTGTGAATTATTCGTTGAATAAAAAAAAGATTATTAAAAACTATTTTATTACTTATTACGAAAAAAACCGAAAAAAGCGAATGCCGCATGTTATTATTACCTACAAACTTGGGTTATTACGATCATTAGGTATTTAAATAGTAAAAATAATCATTAACAATTATCGTGTAAATAAATCTAACATTTGAGGTGCGTACTTTTTGACCACTCAGTAATCCGTGGGCCGTGCAGCAATACACTACGGTCTTAAGTCCCGAACGTCCTTGTTTTGTCCCGAATATCCATTATTCTGAGAGAGCGCTAAAAATTTCCCGAATATCCACAACGAGTACTTGTAAATAAAACGCATTTTCTGTGCATTTACTGATTTATACTAGTATATTATTCTTGGAATCTTGATAATAATGAAGATAATGTTGCAATCATACAGTGTAGAAAGAATGATTGATACATCTACTGATATTTCAATATACGTCAATGAAATTTGTTTTTCGTCTCCTGAAAAATTGACATTTGGTCTATTTGGGAAACAAATCCTATAGCGACGATGTGTAATAAATGTATTCAAAAACAAATTCAATAAGTGTGATTGAAAACCTGTGCACAATTTTGTCGGATCGCCCAAACCATACCAAAACTATTATGGTTTGGTTTATGCTAGGTTTAACTACATCTGTAAATTGTAGTCTTAGTTCAATAAAAACAAATATGTATGACTGATAAAGTTTAATATACACTATTTATGTCGGATCTTAACAGCCTACCTCCACCGTTTGCCACTGATGCTTGGTATGTTTCACCATTTCAAAGATAAAACACCAAACAAAAAATTACATGGTGTGCAATGAATAAACGAAAAATTTGTATAAAAAATTAAAACTAAAGCAAAGATTACAAATTTATCTTTCTTCATTATAATACTATGACCTGTCAGTTAGGTGGAGGTCCTGCTAAATAAAAAAGGTTAGGTATCACTAACTAACCAGAGTAAAAAAAATACTTCAGAAGTAAATTTCAATTGAAGAAAATACGAAGACAGTGAGTAGATTCTTGTTCCTACGTGAAATGAGCTTGAAGCAAAAAGACAAACATGCTGAAAAAAGCTGCTCTTTGTTCGTCTTCATGAACTGAAAATGCATTCCATCTCTAGCGACTGAAAGCGCAATTACGTGAGACTCGTTCATAATAACGTCTTGATTTACTTTCTTCATTTCAAGTCTTTCTTGCGAACTGATTTCGATGAAGAAAGATATGCTTTTGATAGAATATCATCATCTCTCTGTCGCCTTATCTTTATGTCAGTCATTATGCACGTAGTGTTGCAAAATGTAATCCTGTATGCAAAAAGAAACATTAGAGTAAAAGCTTTAAATCACTACTTTTTAAGAGAACCAAGATAATTGGGTTTTGGATAACTTACTTTGTATGTGAACTTTTATGGCTTTATGTTAAATTTGATAATTCATTTGACTCATTATTTTTCTTATTTACACATAGTATGATTAGTGATTGATTATTGTTAGTGGTTATGGTTAAGTCCAGGCTAGTGTGTTTTAACTTTATTTTTGAATCAGTGAATGATGGTAATAAATGTCTTTAGAGCATCCACTTCAAGGTTCAATATTATTGATTACACTTAAATAATTGTACGTATTACATTTCATCGTACCATAGTTCTCCGTGAGCTTTCTTATCGGAAGGAAATCGTGATGAAAAAATTACGCTTTGTTTGTGAAACATTTTCATAGCCGATTTTGGCAAAATTCATGAATTCAAGTATGAAAACCTAACTTAACCTAACAAATTCCAGCATACCGGCTATTTTCACTCTGATTTCCTCCTGTAAGCCGACAAGAACCGCGTTTAATTTAGACATGGATTTTATCTTAGTACTATACGACCCAAAGAGATTGAACGGTCTATAATATATGACCATATATTTCCTAATCAACATTTCACGGTTAAGTGCGATACGGCGAACTGCATACGTACAAGTTTCCGGACACGAATACTATTATATTAGCCACTTTTATTTTTCCTTCCCATTTATTTATTTTTCAATTTATTCACGTTAAGCCCAACATACATCTAGGGTTTACCTTGACAATATCTGTAAATTTACTAATGAATGGAATTAATTGATTGAATGAATATTAAGTTATGTTCAACTGCTTGTGGTTTTTGACGCATGCGGGCGATAATAGTGCCTATGAAGTTTATCATAAATACTTATTTGTATCAGCAGTCTCTTCTAATCAACCCAGTCGCATATTGAAAATCGTCTCGACTGAGATATAGTCATAAATTTAAATTAGTTACAACATTGTAACTTTCTTCCGTGCGCAAAGGCGAGGCTATGCCGCGACAGTGACGTTACGTGGCCAGCCAAAATGAATAACTAGGTGGATGTTTTGGGATGATACCTGTTTTGCATGTCGGGTGAAATTAATAGGTTTCATGCGACACAGCTATTTTTTTCATCTACCTATGTTAACAAAATTACATCAACAAATTCAACGTGTTGCAGTCAGACGATCTTGTGTGTGAGTCCCGTCAAAATGTCATTTCGACGTCTTTAAGCTCCACTCGCCTTTACTGTTATAGAATCGTACTGAGCTGAAAGATTGCATGCATTACATGAATGAATACATGCTTAATTTTAACTAACTTGTTTAATATCTATGTAACTTGTTGTCGGTAGATAATAATATAATGAACGTTTGTCCGTAAATATATAAAAAAAAAACTATGGGGTTATTGCAAGACAATGATATGCCACAGAAACATAATTTGGAGATATGAGCAATTTAATGTTCTTGTTTGTTCAAGATTCTAACAGGAAAAATTACTATCCTCATTAAAATGTTCAATATATCTCACATCTAATTATTTTGTTTGGAGCAGAAGGCGTGAATGACTGACCGATATAAATTTTGACTGGTATGGCATATATTATTGTTATAACCATTTTTATAGCAAAATTTGAATTTCTAAGAACTACACATTGATCATAATTTTTGAGACATCTGTGTATTTTTTTTAAAGTGTCTTAAGTAAAACGTGAGTGTATGCCCTGGAAATTGGTTTTATTCAAAATTACCAAATTCATAATTATTTGGCATATCATTGTCTTGCGATAACGCCTTCAAATATTATCCTAATAAATTGTCATTATTATATTTTGTATTGAGTTATCTTTCACCTTATTGACATCTGTTTACAGCGTGAACAACCTAATTTCTTTCTTGTCTTACTCAGACGTACGAGGTGCTTCCGGTAGCGATCGGCCAATATTATTCCTCGAAAAGGGAAAATCACTTTGGCGTTTTTCACGCTCTGCACTCAACGCGCCGTTACAGAGTTTTTCACACTGGAAAAACTGGCCTCTGGAAAATACTAACATGTAAATTTTATATGTCTTATACAGCTAACAGAACACTGAATTCCTGAAAAATAAACCATAAGGTCTAACCTTTTTTTTCTCGTGAGATTCGGCTTATTGAAACTTTACCCTTATTGTTGGTATCTATTTACCGATGTTATCTTTACATTATTATGCCTTTTTGGTGAATACAAATAAGGGAAAAAATATCTCTTTTTATTGTTTTTATAAAATTTTAATTGACTCACCTATGAGTGAGAACGTATTGCCATAATATGGCGACATGTCAAAATGATTTGATGAGTCACTTACCCAGTATTATAACCCGTTTACACATGTATGAATTTACTGCTGGCAGAACCTATTGCCGCAACCATAATAATAAAATGCAAATTTAAAAACTAATTATCACGCGAGTTGCAACACTGCATGTATCAAAAAAATTCAACGGCTTCTAAAGTTTCACGCGATATTATTTGTGTCGCTACATTTCAAAATCAGCCAATTCCACCTTTAGGTATTTTTTACCTTTTTTGTGAATTGTCAAAGAACTACTGCTTTCTAACATTTCTGCATTATCAAAATGTGGAATTTATTAATTTTTAATATTCTATACTCGAAATAATATAAACTTTCACCCTTGTGACTGTGAATTTGTGTAAAAAAAGCTGTTTTTCCTATTTATCTATTAATTGTGGACTTGGCTGATTATGAAATCTAGTGACACATTTGTAACTTGTGAGATATATTATGCGTATGCATGTTAGAACGATCGTGGCTACTCTGGAGGTAAACTATATCAACTACACCACGCATTACTACACCACGCAGCATAAAAAACATAAACACAATAATTATGTAATTACAATACAAATGATACTCAATTAAATTATAGCGAATTTATCGAAATAGATACCTACCCAATCTATATTTTCTTTAGCTATCCATATTTTTGGTTTGCTTATGATATAAAAAATAGTATTATCATTAGCTAAATTGACCACATAGATGCTAACAGGTGGCACTGCCACCTTGTATTTTTTCTAGTATAGAAGAATAACAACAGATATTATAATTAGATTACAGAGATAAGGCATTTAAATAAAAAAGAAAAGGTCAAATTCACTTCACAGTATAGGTACTAATCTTGTGAAATGCAGTTACACCGAACTGTTCCGAGTAGTAAATGAAAAAATAAGTTCAACAATGAATGATACGAGAATACGAAGAATTATAATTGATAGTACGTTTTAAATTGATAAATATATAAACTAAAAACTAAACTAAGAAAAAAAAATATTATATTGAAAATTTTAAATTAAATCGATCGGGACGCAAACGCATATATTTCACTTTCCGGATGAATGCTTTAGTCTTTAAGATATCGTTCCGTTTAAAATTCCTATAATTTCGTTATATCTATTAAATTCTATCAATAATTGAGAGTAGTCAACTTTTTAAATGTAAATTGCATTAGGTACTAACTTAATAACATGTAATAAAATAGTAGCCGGCTTCCGGCGCTAACCAAGTTCTTAACTTCAAAGTAAAAGTCACGTAAAGTAACTCTAAATCAAAGTTATTCTACTAAAATTGAATTATATTTCTGAGGTTTTTCAAATTTATGTATTTTCTATATAATTATTTAACCAGAATGATAAAAAATCGGTCTATATTGTTTTTGAATTTCAAGCTTTAAAAAAAATGTTCGATTTTCAAATTGCGTGTACAGTTCAAAAAGGATGCAGTAATCTCGAGAAAGATGAGCCTTTTCGAGTAGCACTTTGCCCCCAGTCCTTCCACTTTGTGAAGAAAATAATAGAACGTAATAAATGATCTCAGCACGGCTTAATCAACTCTGCTTTATGAATATCCATTATTGGCCATTGCCTTTTGCGATGCCGTTCATAATAATTATTATCTAATGACTACTCTGACAAATTACTCGCTGATTGGCTTCAAGACTTCGCGTAAATCTATTATGCCTGACGCGTCAAAAATATGGCCAAACTAATTAAATATTATTATATAGGATAGAATATTAATTTTAATATTACCTTGAAATAGGGTTCTATAGAGATTAAAATTTTCTCTTATTAAAATTAATTAAATAGTAACCGAAATAGCCAACAAGTAAAAATAAACTAATTCGTAGAATTGAATATCTACACGTCATCATTGTCACCAGGCTCGAATGATTTACTGTTAAATACAAAATCTTCCCTAGCTCTTTCCACTTTTCTCGTTCCCTAGTTGTTTGGTGCTATGTAATCTACTGTATTGTAGAGTCCTTACCCAGAGCGTTCTTAATGAACACTCTGAATACAGAAAGAAGCCAGATCTACGTGAATCCGTTGTGTGAGATTTTTAGTTCTTCGCGAGACAGATGACCTAATCATTAAGAACGATACAGGAAAGTTAATCGATGCGAAGACTTCGATTTAAATTTAACTTAATTATGTAGTTTTCATGATTATCACCCAGTAGGTTGAGCGAATGACATTTTTATTCCTCTTAATAAACCTGTAAACATAATCTTCCCCCCAAAGCCCATATTCGCCGCTAATCATGAAGAAAGCGACTAAATTGACAATTACTGAAGTCTGAAGATGGAGTTTAGAACGATTCGGCGCCGGACAACTGGGCGCCACGCAATCGAATGAAATTTGAAAATAAATAAAAGTTCGTGAATTAAATATATTTAGGTACTCTAAAATATTTATTTAATGTTATAACTTATATTTTAAATTGGGTATTATATTATTATTTTTCATACTTGGTGAGAATTTAAATATACACATGTAAATAAGTATTTCATTGTTGATATGTTTATGTTCTGGCGAAAAGAGAGTTCTTTTATTTTTATATACAACATCAGGCATAATAATTCTCAATTTGCAATAAAATAAAAAATTATGTTAAGAGCAAAATGAATGAACAATACTAAATTAATAGTAGTTAGAAACTAATTAAAATTCCTCGTCTACTTTCTGTATAAAATCGTAACTAACGTCTGTTGTCGTGAACTTCCAGTTGTCCCATTCCCCTCCAGATGCAATGCGATTATTGACAATGCCTGTAATTTCAGCAACCACTATCATCGGAATTTATACGAAAATACCAATCATCTAGATTCTAGAGAGTAATGCATAGTCATATTAAATCCAAAAGTTAAATGTCTAACTTTGCTACCAAAATCGGCGACATAGTGACAGTGAGAGAAATATACGGCGTGTTTATTATTATTGAGTTTATAAGAATAACTTCTTCAATGTGACGAACTAAGCGACGATATCTTTGCATTGTGCTCTTAGTTAAGTTTGAATTTAAAGCAAATGCCTGACAGCATACAACGAAATGAATCCTTTATACTTAGGCATACTGCCAGTGGATATAAATTTCGCATAATAATATTGTTAAATCGTTCACTTGGAATAAGCATAGTCTTCCCGTGAGTCCCAAGTGCAGCTTTGCAGATTGCAATTTTGCAAAGTTGAGACACTTTATCATTTCGCCGGCCAGGGATTTCCGTAAATTGAAATCCGCGAAATAGTAAACATTTTAAAATTATCCTAACAGGATTTCATTGTCTGTGCATATCTTTTCTATAAAATAAGATAGTAAAAAAATAATCAATTCGAAATGAAATAAGTACGTTGAACATTATAATGTGTGTAATATACAAATCAAATGAGAGTGGGTCACATCCTACATTATTAATAATTATTATAGTGTAAGTAATAAATAATAAAATATTTATTACTTTAATGATATGAACTCAGGCTTAAAAAATCTTGATTTAATTAAAATTTAATCTTGATTAAAAGATTATTACATTAATTAAAATATGTACCTGTAATATTATATAGTGTAATTACTAACTATTCCACATAATAACATATCAATCAGAATTGTTTTGACAAAACTGGTTCTAATTATTATTGATTTTCTGTGGGAGGTCACTTTTGAAGACATTATTCAGGCGACCAAAAGCACTCCAGCCCAGCTTTACTCTGCGAATAGTTTCATCAAATATACATCCATCTAATATACACCTGTTGTCTCAGATAGACTTAGTTTTTCACCTGTTCGAACTAAGTACCATCGATGAGGATCTTGTATTATTGATATCAATATACTTCATTTGCGAAAGGATAAATTTAGATGGACGCTATTTAATATATATATTTAAATAGGGTCCACTAAGATCATTCGGTGTACTGTTTTATGATGTTTCTATGTAGTCTTTTAATGACTGTGCTTTTTTTTAATATTTCACATTTCTTTTTTTTCCCTCGCGTCTTGAATTTATAATTGATAAATATTGCAATATACACTTTTTTCTCTTCTGATAACCATGTCTTTGCTAAAGTATTGTTAATACTTGTTTTCTTTTATTATTTTATGTTATAATCGCTTAAAATTTGCGATTTTCACCATATTATATAAAATAAATAAATATAAATTAAAATTATTTACATATTATAAGAAAATTTTATTTAAACTTAAAAATGCAATTCTCTTGAAATCAACATTTAACAACAAAATTTTTTAACATTATTCTTTGCAGTTAATTCACAAAATATAAAACTACTATGAAAATCTAAATGATTTTTCACGTAAAAAAATCAAAACAAGCAAATTCCAATTATTATTTAGTTTCACTCTCAAGATATTATAGTTGTCACAACTCACAATTCTATTTCATAAAATTTTCTTACTCTCTCTTCTCTCTTGTCTATTCGCGTTTATTTTATAAGATTTGTTTTCCTCCGACCTTCTTTTCTGGGCACTCACTTAGACTGAATTTAAACAATTTTCCGTCTACGGTACTATAACGTTTTGCTTTGTAAATTGTATGGAGAAAGCCTTCATTTAACGTTTAATATATACATGATAATATTAAGATATTTTTATATTACATAAACGACATTAATTTTTATACAATTCGTCACAATCACTTTTATATTATTAACGATATTTTTGAAAGATTGAATAAATTTTTAATTTAAAACTGAACTTGGATGGCAAATAATTTGATCATATATTATGTTTATAAAAATGTATTATAGTGTTTGCCTTTGCTTACTCCTTTAGACCACATAGAGAACACCCGGTACTTTCATCAATATGAGTCTATCCTGTATTTACTTACGAGTTACGACAGCGTCCAAATTACTTCAAGATCTTCTTCTTCCATCATGTCTGTGCAAGAGATACGCATAGACTATTCCAAACCAAGCCTTAGCCACCTAGGATACTAGAATATTTATCTCAAATATATCATCGATGGTGCAGTTTGTTGCAATGAGCGGATATACCATCAATTAATTATATTCCGCAGTTTCTTCAGCGCCACATTCATAGTTTTCAAGGATTATCGGAGTATAGCCATTTCTTCATAATATTATTTTAGTTCTCCTCACTGAATAAATCTAGCATGCCCTCAGTTAGCAGTTCCTTGTCATGTACTTCACACGATTATATCGATATAATGTAAGATTCCTTTGAGCTAATCGTAGTTAAAACATGGTTTTAATTATTAGCCTATTCACTTTATTGTACATCTGGTAAGATAATTTATGTTTGTATCTATTATCTACTCTCGCGTCGATTTCTCCCTTAAATTTTTATTACAACGTTTTTATTAGCTCGTATTCTTGTTTGTCCGGTGGTTGTTTATCCAGTACAAATCTTGCAACCGATTTTTAACTAACTTCCTGACTAATTAGACATTTGAAACTTTTAGAATATATCAGAACACGATGCCAATGCATTCTTTTAATACTTTTAACCATCTTTAAGCAGAATTCAATTCATTTTCAGTTAATTCTGTTTTGTATGAAAAGTTATTTCGGAAGAAATCCGTAAAAAGTAAAATACTATTATCGGTTGCTAAGGCAGTGGCCCTAGCAACTAAATTATTTATATATACGTGCGTTACTATGGAAATCAATATTAAATGTCAAAATGACATTTTAGTATTCTATATTTATTCAGTATTTCTATCAAATACATAAAAAAATATTAACACAGAATAGTCAAGTTTATATTATGATTCAACAGAAAATTTAAAAACGTGGTATATAAAAAGTTCTTTTTATCTTGTAATTATTTAAGTTAAATTCATGACAATTTTTTATAATACCTATATAGGTTCTAACTACTGGTCGATTTTCCACCCCATTTTCTTTTATGTAGAATCATCATACTTAGTTACTTGACATTCTGTGAATGAAGTGTGAATGGGTCCTAGCTACCTATAATTCCTTAGTATAAAGTAATTAGGTTTAATCTTTTCATATAAACTCGCTACTTCTCAAGACACTATTTATGTATTTAATTTTTTTTTCTACCGTCCGTATCCTAGCCATATATATTGTACAAAATAATTATAGTTTCGTATGTAAAATGTAATTTTATTATAATTTAGATAAGATAAAAGATAGGGCTATTAGGGAAAGTCAACCGGTCATTATGGATACGTAAACTCTGCAACTGTGCTCTATTTTTTTGTAATATTCACTGATAAAGTAATTTATGATCACCCGTATTACTCTTTTTAATGTCAAATATTTCGATATTTTAAATCAAAGTATGTATTACTTGAATTACTAACCAACGTCATGGATCACTCCGGTGTTTTCTAAATTATGTATGTTCAATAATTAGAATGTTACATTCTTAAATCTTGTGATTTATTCGTTGAATAACAAGAAATAGTTAATGAAAAATTATTAACAAGTTCAAGTAAATTACAAACAAAAAATCTTAGAGTGACCCGTGATATCGGTTAGTAATAATTTTATTAAAGTAATTACCTTCTTTAATTACCCACGATGGACGTGTGGCTTAATCGTCGGCCTATAGCATCGTGGGTCCCAGGTTTGAATCATGGGTCTGATAAGTACACATATTGTTTTTCAATTTGTGTATGAGTCAGAGTATGGACCTAATAGTTTGAGCAAGTGGCTGACATCCATTTCTCGTAAAAACAAAAAATCCGTTATTTCAAACCTTCATCCTGTAGAGGTATATGATATTATTAGGATTAGACATGATCGAAAAAAAAACACCTACTTTGATTTAAAATACAAAAGCCGATTGCCAATAGTAGGTCAATTTGGAAAGTACTTTAGTGAGTTAAAATGCCAATAGTTAAAATTTGTCATAATTAAGTATGACTCCTTTAGTTTAGTGGACTATGTGCGTGGGCGCGATTCCCTAGAGATGCAGGTTCGATCCCTGAGGGGTATCATACTTTTTTTAAAAAGATTTTTTTATATTGGTTTTAATATTTTTCTTTCTCAGACGTATTTTCAAAATTATGTATGTTCAATAATTAGAATGTTACATTCCTAATATTGTAAATTATTCGTTGAATAAAAAAAATGGTTAATTTCAAGCGTTTGATTTTGGAAAAAAACTACCCAAATGAAATATTAAGTAAAAACTTAATCAATAAGAATTTAAATTATAAAATACTAGAAACAATTGATTATATTAATAATTATTGTACTTCTTTACACTACTCGATCGAAATAGCGTCGTAATATTTCACGGCCGTTTGACGTCGAAAAATGAAGGCAAGGAAATGCAAATTAGTTGAAATAGCGTGCTGTCGCCCCATACATTATCTCTTTGCGGACGCAGGCGTTGACGGAAAGATTTTTCCCTTCTATCGCTCTGAGGAAATGATGATGGTATTCTAACGATTTTCTTAATGGTCCAACTTACAAAAGCCATTGAATATTTGAAAGAATTACGTCGTAAATAAATTAAAATGTTTAATTTTGGTAATTTTATTTTCTTCTGAAATCTATTATAAACCTACATACTATAGCACACATCTGTCATAAAGTTTTAAAACATTTTAATAAGCACAATAATTAATATGTTCATTTTTACAGACGATATCAAAAACGTAGTAGATTTTTGTGTTTCCACCGTGTGTCCTTCTTTACTCGACGTTTTGGGCTCGTTGCAGAGGCTATTATCAAGAGATGATATGTTTTATGATGAAAATGTGGTGAAGGTATATAAATGTAAACGTTGCTCTAAAAATGTGAAAAGGAATTCGATTAGCTAAAAGCGAACGTTGCTCAGAGTAATCAGTCAATCGTTACGACCAGAGTATTTTGCTGATAGTGCCGGAATCCATGGCGTTTTTAACCGTAATCCATTATCCCTATTAAAATTTTCAGGGTTTATATGGATTTCACGGTGGGAACCCAAAAATCTACTACGATAAAAAAAAAGCAACCGTAAAAGCATCAAAAATTAGATATCAAAAACATTTAAGTTTCGATACATTGACAGTAAAATATACATTCTTTCATTGAAAGTACGGACGCGTTTAAAGGACTATTGTTTTTATTAAACGTGGACTGTCTACAATACATTTATTTTTAGAAATTTATGTACCTATCAAGGTACAAACAACGATTGGACATGCTTTGATTTTCAAAAAATAATTTTTGCACACGGATTCCTGTAGTGGTATATAAGTTAACAAACAATTGTATAATTTGTTTTGCAGGACGGTTTATAATAACTTTTTTAAATTTACTTCGTTAAGTTTTTGCATGATATAACGTATTCATGACAAAATATAATTTTTATAAACGTAAAAAATCTTAGTGGAATTCGAACATGCATCCTTCATTTTCAGGCTTCTTTCAATAAATTAGGATACCAATCAATCTATTAATTATTTTGCGAATAATTACAAAATACTACTTACCCTATTATTAAATTTGAAGTATTTTAAATTTTGTAAATATGGATTTATTCAAAATCAATTTATTTAAAATATTAACAAAATAATATATTATTCAAACTTCAAACTCGTTATACATATTATTAACGCTTTTGCTGCTGAAGAGATAATGAGATTTTAATTGCCCCCTTTAAAATGCACGTTAATTACATCGATCGCGTCGATTACGCACCGTGTGCGTCTTCCGCGTCCAAAGTATTAATAACCATGCAATGGAGTACGTTGGTTTGATTTAATATCATAAAAAGTCGCTTAATAAAATGAAAGTCACATTGCGTTTTTCATAAGTTTATAACTTATGGTTTACTTAATCACCACATAAGTTCTATGAATTATTCAAAAAATATTTAAATCAAACGTTTCGTTTATATTATTAAAAACATTATCTTTTAGACGCTTTATTTTTTATTTAGATATGCTTATCACGATAGAAAAACTTATCCTTGAAGTTTTTAAAAACTATTATATCATTTAGTTGTGATGAACTTAATAATAAATTACGTTACATATTATATTTAAACTTTCCTTTGCTGGATCCTCTGTGAGGATACTTTGGGAGTTTTTATTTTTGGTTTGAAGCAAACAAATGTTTTGATTGTGCTTGGTTCAAATAATTATTTTGCATTTAAAGTGAAAACAAAATACAGGGTTTGGACTTTGATATCTCTGCACAGAGTTTGCTTTATTATTATTAACTCAAAAACATTGGATATTTATAATAAGCTGTCAATTAAATTTGTTACATATACATAGTATAATATATTATATCTTAAAGGGTTCTTACTATGGTTCTGAGACAAGCAGATATTGAGATTTGTTTAGTTCCTTTGATCATTTTTACTTGCTATAAAATTATAAAAAACCAGCTACACTAGTTGTAACTGTACAATATGTATGTATTATTATTAATTAGATCATAGAAAATAGATCTTTACAAGCTAGCAGCGCGGAATGCAATGGTGTTATCACTGTCTAATAGTTAGGGGTTGAATTTAGAACATACTATAATTAGGGGGACAACTTTACCTTGAAATATTGCAGATTGCAACATCTTTTACAGCACACGAATTTCACAGTTACATGTAAATTGTACGTATTATATTATTTTCATCGTAGCTCAGTTCGCCGCGAGCTTTCTTATCGGAAAGAGATGACAAAATACACGTTGTTCGTGGAGCATTGCAGACATAATATTTCAATTTTAAGTATTGATTGATTTCACATATCTGATATTAATGGTATCATTATTGTTCTTCTTCTTATTGTGCCATCCCCTAGCGGAGGTCGTCCACCAGCAAGGCGATCTTATCTTTGTCGTCTGCTACCCGGAACAGTTCAGTGGAGCTGCCCTCGTACCAATCACGGAGGCTCTAAAGCCACAAAATGCGGCGCCGTTCTCTGCTACGCTTTCGGCTTATCTTTCCTTGAATGATAAGTTGAGGAAAGCTGTACATCTCATAATGTGGCCGAGGTACTGTGGTTTCCTGGTTTTGATACTACGTAGAACTTTTCGGTCCTTCCCCATTCGACACATTTGTTGCCCGGTCAGTCCAAAGAATTTTGAGGATGCGTCTCCGTGACATCTCTTGGTTTAGCGTCAATACTTCCGTACCATAGAATTCCTTCCATATCATTATTGTTATCAGATATAATTCGATTTGGTATTTTACCTAACCTAACCTGACTTAACAAATAATCCAGTAATCCTGTAATGTAAGCCGACAAAAACCGTGTTTTATTTAAACATGAATTTTATCTCAGTACTATACGACCCAAAGAAGTTGGACGGTCTTTAATATACGACCATATATTTTTGATACAATATTTCACGGTAAAGTATGATACGGCAAACTGCATACGTGGACACGGAATTTCACAGGGTAAATTTAATTATTGTTATTATTAATATTTCCGACTGTTTTTATGATGTTTTTATGAAACCTCCCATTGATTAATTCTGCAGTTTTTGTGTTGCAAATTTTGGCAAACAAGTTAATTTTGCAGGCTTTCATGAAAATATATCTGCTTGATTGCAAGCAGTTGTTAGTTTCGAAGCCCTAAGGCACAGAACGTCGACAAGAGTCCCTCGAGGTCTATTCCACCGGATGAAGCCATATGTCTGCCGGCCGGAAATTCATAGAAACATCGTCACAAATAACTATCGTCCACCGTACTGACGTGTGAAAATTTACATCGAGCCACAATTATACAATTCGTCCAAAAACTGGCTTTTCTCTGGCGGTCTCACGGGAGCTTAATCCACTATGTAGTCAGAAACTTTATAAATCAACACCGCACACCAAAAATAGCGGAAATAAACAGTCTTTTGTTTATTTTAGATGTGTATACATGCATCATTTAATAGGCATACAAAAAATATTTATCAATTATATCATTAACATGCAATAAAGTAACTTTGATATTTATTTATTTAAAACATATAATTATATACATTGCAGATATCGATTGCTATACCGAATGAAAATATCAATACCGGTATTTCTTATTGAATACCATAGAAAATTAAAACATAGAAAAAATGGAAGTATCTATCAATAAATATAGCTATAAAAAATCTTTAAAACATTGATATTAGATATATAGGAAATGTACATTCATAATATTCTGTATATATTTAAAATAAATACAGGTGATAAATTACAGAACTGTTGATTTTAACAAATCCATTGCAAACATTAACTTTGTTTTCCAAAAAGTAAATATGTCTGCATACTTTATAACAAATACACCGGTATTTTACATATTTAAAACCGGTTTTTTGGTATCGATAAATTCAGTAATACCGATTTTAAAATACCGTATAATTAAAGAAAATTAAAGAAAAGAAGAAATGGACAGCACAACCGTGAAATTGACTTCGAAAAACCTTATGAAATACTAAATAACAAAACAACGCAAGAGCACTACACAAAATATTTAATTCTGGCAATAAAGAAAATTAAAGACATACATGGAGGAACATAATTATCTGCACAGGAGACTCATGTTATCCTCTAGGGATCGAACATGGTAAAGTAGTAGTAGTAATAATACAACTTTATTAAAATATCAGGATTGAAAACCATTCAATGTAGGAGCAGTCAAAAATGACTGTTGAAGTTAGCTTTAAGCTTGAAGAGAGTGGAAAGCAAGAATTCTTTAGAGATTATTAGGTATGTATATAATAACTATTATAATATTTTATATTGAGATTCGTTTTTGTATGGCCCACCATCTATTGTTCACGTGTATGTATGTTTTAAGGGTTAAGCGTCGAGCAGAACATTCTACATACTCACAAACGTTTTATTTGCCAAACACTTTAGTTGCGTAAAAGCGTTATCAAAAAAAGTACTTTCATCCGTGAAACGTAGGCTTTTAAAAAGTTTTATGATTTTTCGGTGAATTTTAAATCGTGATGGCCGGGTGTTGATAACAGCTAAAAAGTTAAGTTATTTATTGGTACGTTTTAGCAGGTACTGAAATATGGGTTTGGTTCCTTTCTATTTTTTAATCAATATCAGAAACTTTGTTGATACTGAATCGCGGTATTTATTTTAACAGTTGAAACAACTTTAATATTATAATATATTCAATATGAAATTTCACGTTTTAAATCAATATTTTTATTAAAGTTAGCACAGCAATGATAATTTCAATAGATCAGAATTCAATTTAAAAATAATTTAACACTGTTTACGCTAATTATTGTCATCTTTAACTCCCACTTTAAGTTGTTTATTCTATAATATCTCTCCTGGACACCTTATAAGTGACTTAAGAATTTTGGTGCCACTTGCATCAAATCGAATTTGCTCTACTTCAATTAGGTACTGAAAATCAGCACCACACATTGTGATAATACTGTGAGCCAATGGCGATGCCCAAGAGAGACAATCTCTATTTAGAGTAAGGGATATACCCGCCACCATATTAGGTGAGTGCCCGGAATCCCTTATTCCCGCCATCAAAAACAAATAAAGTCTACAAATTTATCTACTAAATACATTGTTTTTTATTTACCTATAAATTATTATAAGACAAAAACAAAAATACATTTTAATTTCAGGATAATAATTAATGGAAATATGTTCAATTGGTTATATTTTATTACTTTGGAAAGTTGGAATATTTAATCCATCGTTTTCTATCGAAAATATTTTGGTGGAGCAACTCATACCAATCACAAAGCTACAAGCTAAGAAGTCATCGTCCGCTAAGTATACCATTGATTTTCCTTGGATAGCTAGTTGAATAATGTTGTACGTTGTCCTCTCGTAATGTGATTGAGGTACTATGGTTTTCTGATTTTTGTGCTACGCAAAACTTATTTGTCTTTTTTGAATCATTTTAGGATGTCAACCTATTTTTTTTCCCTTTTATTCAAGTGAATTTTACAGAGCTACATCTTGAAGCTCCTTCAAATATAAACCATATTTGCTTTCCCTTTGGCTCTGGTTGATTTTTCAAAAATTAATTGCAAGTGACAGTTTAGTGACTACTGTAGTATTATACTGTGCATTCATCGGGATAGATTGCCATAAGTCCAGGATGCATCAACTCGACATGATATTATTAGTTGAAAGGTTATATTATATAATTATATGCAGCCAGATGGAGTTGTGTGTAGAATTTAAAACAAAACTCTTATTTTGTGATCACTGAATTTATTAATAAGTATTTAGTTTGTTTGTTATACAATTAATCGTATCCTAGATGCAAAAAAAATATATAAAATGAACGTGGAACCGTACATTTAGGTTAAATTTGGATTTTTGATACAGTTACAAATTTTATTGTACCACAGCTGATATCGTTATGCAATTTTGTCTCCAGCGGCCAGTTTCTAAGCTTGATCTAACTCGTTATCTTGGCTACAGGCAGTGTTGCCAACTGTCGTTGATAATGCCAGACGGGGTATTAAAACAAGCTATTTGGCAGGAAAAAACAATAGATTTTGTGAAAATAAAATTGCAAGTAAATTTACTTATTCTACCAAGAACGAAGTCAATACCTTCGCTTTTTCGTATTGAAAAAAAATTTGCGAAAATTAAAAAAAAATGTCGATACGTGTAAAAATGACACATTTCAACAGAAATATTTTTCAAAATTGACAGCAAAATACCTGTATTGTATGAACGGTGTTCAAGTTTTGTTTCATGTTTGAAGAAGGTAGCCTTTTTCTTGTAGGATAGGCATAGAGAATTAAAAAACATACATACCATTTAGGTTAATTATAATTTTTAAAATATTACTTTTATACACGCGGAGATTCAGTAGAAAATATTAAACAATGCATGAAATTGTTTCATCGTGCTTTATTTCTCACTAAAATAGGTACCGAACTACCTGTCCAATAGTACCCAATAGTCAGAAATTTAATGCGCTTGAAAATAAATACACTAAAATATCTAGCGTTTTTTCAACACATTTAAAGCTGTTGGAGGCATCAAAAAACGTTAGTAAAAACACCACAAGCCAGATGCTTAGCTAGATGCCTATTGAAAAATGACAGATCTGACAAGAAAAACGCTAAATTGGCAACGCTGGCTACAGGTATCACTATACGTCATTATTCCTAGTTAAATTACTAATCACATACTTCAGGAATATAACGTATCTCAAGTACAATTTTACAAAATGCTAAATACATAATAATTAAAAAAATATTGTCACTCATGGACACCGGATTGCATTGGCCGAACGACTCAAGAGAAAGTGTAACTGACTTAAGTAGCTCTTCCCGTTCACCTGACATTCAATAATTGAATGTTATATTATATAGAAATACTTACAGAGAACGGGTCGAGATTGGTTTAGTAAATAACGCCTTCAACATGGATATCAAAACTATCTTTTAATTTTCGTAAATTGAAAATAACTTTTTGGCGAAAAACGTTTTACATTTCGGTACACATAGATGGGTCACCTCGGCACTCGCAGTATTAGAATTTTGCAATATCTATATAATATTTACACATTAAATATTTTGCGACTAAAGCAATGGACTTACACATCGTTTGAATGGTAAAAAACATGCATATCGTCACTTTAATACTGCAACTAGATAACTCTGATTTGGTTATTGTTGAGAAAATGAAATTTAAACTTTACTTGATTAACATAAATTTAGGCTATAATTATTATTTAAAATAAAAAAAGGAAAATTGTGCTTGTCTAATTGGGAACAATTAAATAATGTTCAATTACATGAAAAAAATATGTAGATATATTATTTTACATATTTAATGCATGGTTTTAAAGTTATCTAATATTTTAAAACACAAAATTAATACAATTCTCATTAACTTCTGACTTACCTAGTTTTATCATTTTGTAGAAAAAAAATGTAGAATCATAATATTCAATAGCTATTTCAAAAACAGTGAAATGAGGTGACGAAAAATAAATTAATTAAAAACATTCATGAAAACTGATGGTTATGTCATAATCAGCGATCTTTACAGTTTCGCCATTTAAACATTTAATATCACTAGAACCCAACATTATAATATATAAGCAATCAAAGAAATAAAAGACTCGTCAATAAAGATCGCTAATATTCATTTTGTCGACGTGACGTTTTCCGTAAAATTTTTAGTTCAATCGTAGCTTGAATACCGGTATTTTTGTTTTCAGAAAACAGTAAAAATACAATAATTATTTTAGTTTTAAATATAATTTTGAAATATACATAAAATAATTAACAAAATATTCTCTTTATGAAAAATTACAATATTTTTTTTTATACTTTCAAGGTTTTTGAAATTTTCGGTTGTTTGTTTTATGAGGTTATTTTAGATTAATTTTTAAATGATTTATCATTTATTTTAGGTGAAAGTACCCTACACTTAATGTGGATATTTGATGATACTAACATAATATTTGAACTAGCAAAATGGGATTGACAAGATATATGGACGAATATTAGTCAATATCGATTACAAATCACAAGGCTGAATATAGAAAGAGGGTATATGCCATAAAGCCGGCAGAGTGATATTTCATTTTTTTTCACCTTCTGTTACACTGACAGAGACTGGATATAACACACAATCGGTAGATATAGTATGAATAATTCATAGATTCAAAAATATATTCCCCATTTTTTGCAAATATTCAAGTTGTCAAATATATCAGAAACGTTGACTCGATTCTCGGGATGGATTGACAGCTTGCTTTGTTTCGCGAAATTTTGTGGAAACTCGCGGATTTTTTTTTTTGACTTAATTTGAGTGTGCATTGATCGTGTTTCCTCATGTGGAGTGAAATTATTATATACGAGCGACCTTTCGATTTTTTATATTTACATAAAATATTTTGGAATATTTTAAATTAATGGGACTCTATTTTTATACTGCATTAAATACTCATATCTCAATAGATTTTTATGACATAATATCATTCAATGTGCTATAAAATAAATATTAATGCGATGAGAAAAGACACGGTATCGTAAAGACACATATATATACGTATTTCCGATTGTCTACAGAGTATTTATGATAAATAATCTGTATGAAAATTGTCATAATATGACTGTATCTCGTTTGTGTGATTGCGCAGTCGAATCATGTATGGGAGAGTGCTAACTCGTCCTTTTGTATCTTTTGTTCATATTTTGATCTAAAACTTTATAGTACCTAGGTATAAATAAAAAATATTACATACTGGAATTCTGTATGTTTATATTGAAAAAAATATTAAATTTTGTATTATATTATGTATTTTTTTAAACTCAGCTGCAATAATTCATCGGTTTGGTTGAAATAGAAAGATGTCACTCCGTAATTTATTGTAACCAAAAAAAGAAAAAAAAAATCCTTATCACATTATAGCACATTTTTATTTCATGCCAACATTGCAAATGTCCCTCTGAGGCGGACGAAATTGGTCCTAATTCATTGATTAAAAGTGGAATAAGTACTACAAAAAAATGCGTTTTATTAAATTAAACAACAATACAATGCAGTTCCACCATGAATTGACAGTTAACAAAATAATAGAAATTATTGAGTTTTCATGACAGCTGTTTTTAATGTAAACTCTAATTAATTGTTGGTAATAAACTATTTTTAAATAAATAATTGCTACTTATATGGTATGTAAAAGATATCTTATTTTTATTTAGCCTACGATGGCCGAGCGACTTATGCGTTGGTTTATAATATCGTGGGTCCCAGGTTTGAATCCTGAGTCTAACAAATACACATTATATTGTTTTTCAATTTATGTTTGGAGTCAGAGTATGGATCTAATAGGTTCAGCAAGCGACCAACATCCATTTCTACACACCTAAATCCTGTGGAGGCCCATAATGATCCTATTAGTATGACATGGTCAAAAGAAAAAGAAGAATAATTTATTATTTAGTAATTAAAATAAGTTAGTTCTGTTTTATTTCTATTTCATATCGACTTTAATAAGGTTCTATTTCCTTCTTTTCTTTTAATCAATGTTTGGTTATTAAAAGCTCATTTTGAAAAAATATTTTTCCGTAGATAGTTTTTCAGTTAATAAAAAAATTATTTATGGAGTATGAATAAAATTTTCTTCAGAGGTTCGGAAAAGTCTTAGAATTTGAGATTTGGAAAATATGCTGGTTTGGAAAATATAATATTTCTTAAATCAGACGTACATACCATTAAAAAACATTCGGATCTCGCTGAAAAAACAGTAATTTCACCATTGATGTAAAAAGGTCGTCACTAATTTACATATATTTTTGCGAGAGCGGGCGGTGGAATTGCGTCAGGGATATTTTTTTTCCCAGCGGCCTTATGCGAAAATAAAACTTTCGAAACACTCTTAAGCGGCTGGAAAATCAGAAAAAGTCTAATGGAATTATACGGCAGCATTTGTGCGGCCGCTTTGCATACGAAATAATTTCAACCGGGCATAAACCTACGTGGAAAAATTATACACCACAGGTGTGCACTTTTATAATATGATACTAATATTAAAGAGATTGGACTAAGTACTAATACGTCATGTATTATAACTAAACCAACACGCCGTGGTGTCGTTATAAATAAAATATAAATAATTACAAGATTAAAAGAACTTTTTATATACAACGTTTTTAAATTTCCTGTTGAATCATATAAACTTGACTTGACTAGCTTAAACGATCAACAAAAATGTACTTGATAGAAATATTGAATAATGAAATGTCATTTCAAATTGATTTACATAGTAACGCACGTATATATTATTTAATAATTTAGTTGCTAGGACCCCCTAGCAACCAATATTAGTATCGAAATAACTTTTCATACGAAACAGAATTAACTAAAAATTAATTTAATTCTACTTAACGATGGTTAAAAGTATTAAAAAAATTCATTGGCATCGTGTTCTAATATTTTCTAAACGGTTTAAATGTCTAGCTAGTCGGGAAGTTAGTTTAAAATCGATTGCAAGATTTATACCGGACAAATGAGAATACGAGCTTAGAAAAACGTTGTAAAATAATACAATTTCTAGTTACATACAGTCAGTTTAAATAGGTAAAGAGTACAGGTAGCGTGTGATGTCTTTTAAAATGACAGATGTTCTTCAAAATTAGTGGTTTAAAATGTAATATTACAATTATCAATTGTTATAATATTAAATTTTTTTATATAATTACAATAAGAATTATCAATTATGAATGTAAATATCCAACTTAATAATATCAAATAATGTCAATTTTACATATACGTTGGCAATGTAGCGATAGCAAGAAAAAACAGGTAATATTTTAATAGTTATACCAAATATTTTTTTCACTAATGTAATATAAGTAATATTTTTTTTTGCATATCACCCTAACTCAAAATAAAATAATTCTATTTATTTAGATCGTAAAGATATATTAAATTGAATAGTTGTCATAGTTTTGAAAATATTTCTGAGAAAATATATAACCAATAGAAAAAAATCCGTTTTTAACACCCAGCAGGAATCGAACCCACGTCTCTCGGGATTCGCGCCCACGTACATCGATCATAATGATGTAGGTATCATATCTAATTGCGACAGACTTTAAATAATGGCTCTTACAATATACCCTCTGAAGCGCTTTCCAAATTGAGTTACTATTGGCAATTGGCTTTTATATTTTGAAATCAAACTAGGTATTAATTACTTTAATTACTAACTGACGTCACGGATCAACTCCAAGGTTTTTTGTTATAATTTACTTGAACATTCTACTAATTTAATTAACTATTTTTTCATCTTGTGAATTATTCGTTGAATAAAAAAAATAGTTATTTATTAAAATTATCTTGAGTTAATTAAGGGATGCGCTGCATCCAGAGCATATATTGACTGCACGCCACTGTCACGCGAGTACCTGGTGACATGCTTTATCCATCCATCATAACGCTTCATTTTTGTTCCAACAGCGGACTCACAGCCTTCGTTTGTTTAATGTTGAAGGACCTCACTATCTTTTTCAGACATTTGTGCCTCGCGGCTTGATTTAGTCTGAGATGTTTGCCCGCGAAGATAAATAATTTTCCTAATCTGTTTGGTTTATATTTTTTGTATCTTTTATTTAGTAAAGTGGCTGAATAAATCAAGGCGACACTGTCAAATTTTGTATTTTCACTCTAAAGTCTACAGTAACCCGTATTTTTAAATTATTTGCCAATCAACTTGACAATGAGGTTCTGCTCTCTCCTTTCTCTCTGTAGGGGTACTTTGGTGGAAAACTTAGTGGAGTTACTGTTAATGTCATGATTATTAAGTTTTATTATTGTATGTGTAAAAATTGGGTAAAGATTTGAAACATAAATTGCATTGCGGGCCAGTTTTGGTAAGGTACGAGTAGCAACATGCGGTCTACGGCTTAATGTGAAATGGAAAGCCATCGACAGGTGGGAAGAATAGATGTTCTACACATATCAACACTTGAACTTGACTTGTTACTTGGGACAATCAGAAGATGGATAATACGCATGGCCAGTTTATACATTAACTGTTTGATTTGTAAACCTATATTTTTCTTTGAATAAACATCGTCTCCGCTAGAGGCATTGTATGGTTTCTGGACCCGCCCTGCACTGAATCTGAATATTCTGAATAATAAGCAGACGCCGTCTTATGGGCATATAGTTGGCCATATTTGAAACGTCTAGTTTAAAAAACTCCTAAAACGATTTTAGGTAGTTTTGAGAAAAATGAGAAAAACTATTTTAGGTAATTTTGAAAAAAATGATAGAAAATCATATTTATTCAATCTGTGAACTTTATGTATTTAATTTTTAATTTGTTACATTTTAAAGAATATTTTTGTTTTCCATTTTAGGGGTATTTGAAAGGCACACCCAACCATTTTAGCAGGTTTTGAAATTTACCCTAATATTTTATCATACGTATTGACGGTTTTGGACGTTTTTTAAAGTTCAATCTTTGGCCATCATATAGGTAACAAAAATATCCATCTAAATACATAGGTATCTAACTTAAAAATTTTCGAAAACCGTTTTAGTGGCTTTTGAAACTAGGCGCTTCATTTTTATGTATGTACTCCCGTGTTCAAATATTAAAGTATCCGTAACGTCATAATACCAGCTGATTATAAAACATGACAAATAACTTTAAAATTTATAATATTTTAAACATTGTCCTTTGAGTCACCTAGAGTTATAACTCACATTTTGAAATTTTGCCATTTCTTAGTTAAATATACTAGATGATTCTAAAGACATTATATAAAGCAAAAAATAGTTGGCTATCGAAAATCACTTCAATCCATATGTAAAAATTGTTGACAAATTTAACTTTTGGTGTCATAACTCACATTTTTCAATGAATAATGTGAATTTTGTCATTAAGGCCTTTTTAACAAATCAAGCAGCTCTATTCCTCATAATATTCTGTGTGTCTGTAGCCTTGGGAGTATTATAAATATTTAAAAAAATAATGCAAATTGACTCACTCACTCAATATTCTAGGAAGTTCAATACTTTTCTTCTAATTACAAAAAAAAGTGCTCTGATGTTTTATGCGATTATCTTAAAACTCGATTTTCGGAATATATGAGTTTTTACTCTAGGCAACTCATTTATATTATATAGGTAATTATTTCTCGATAAAATAAAACACCTTTACATATTTTATACATTTTAAAATAATAGTAATAAATATTTTCGCCAGCTTGTGAGAAAATTTAAAAGTATTTTTAAATTTTAATAAAAATTGTGAAAGCGTGCCTATAAATAATTAATTATTTCAAAGTAAAACTCACATATTAGTCGATTTTGTAATCAATTACAAATTCGTCATGAGTAATCACGATTTTTTGCTACCTCTTCCGTAATATTTGTGTTCCTCTCGTATAATTTTATTTGAAAACCTTAAGGCTGCTTCACACTCGTCTATGTAAGGCATATCTAATGCGTCGATGTATTTTAGTCGATCATGCCACAAGGAGATAGGAATTGACATATTTCTGTTTTTTATCACCTAGATTACTTGAAAGTGAAATGTCCATGAGAAAACCCGCGTGACATTGTTTTATAATTTGATTCAAGATCTAAGCGGCGTGTTGCATAAGTGAAAGAAAGAGAAAATGTGAATCTCACGTTTTAAACTGAGGCGTTATTTTTTTATCATCGCGCATTAGGTTCTTTGCACAGTAAAAGAAAAGTTTAATAATGGGTTTAAAGAAAACTTACCATTTTCACAACGAATAGGAAATTAATTACCTAAGTACATATCGCACCCGAGGAATAATAGTGGCACAACTCGAAAAACTTCTTTTTGCAGGACAACAGTTTTAATATTTTATTTTGGTGTGTTAAATCATTTTTTTAAGTTACTCTATAATAGCGTGAAGTTGGTACACTTGAGTCATCTTATTTTGAATTTTATCCGCAATAATAATGGTACAATGATCATTGTGCCACTATTTCTGCTTGAATTCAAGTAAAATTTTATAATATGATAATGACAAAAATGCTTTTAAGGTCACTATTATATTTTTAAGAATTATGCCGCTATTTGTACGGATAGAAATGATATCTTTTCTTTATTTCTGCATACTTAAATAAAAAATGACAAATTTGAACTTGTGCCACTATTATTCCCCGGGTGCAGTATTTTTTTCTGTTATTACTTATTGTGTAACGCCTGAATGCTCTCAGCCAAACTTTTACGTTTATTTAAGTTGAAGAATAACATGTGGTTGGTCACTTTAAGATTTTTTAGTGTATAGTCAATCACAACTCTCTTGGCTCTTATGGTGCATTTAGTAAGGCGCTGGCATTTGGGAGCTCCGGATTCGATTTTTAGTGAAGTCACAATATATTTATGTGATTTTTATCAAAGTCTGGGTGTTCACTACTATTAATAAATGTACTACTGTCATTGGGCCATTTGGCCTGTGCTAGAGTCATACATATATAGCCTACTTGAAATTGGTGGAAATTCTAATGATAAATGAGTGTGGATAGGTTCAATGTCAAACTGTATATTATATAATATACATTATAAAAGATTTGCAACTCTCCATAGAAATATATTATGTGCTTCAATAATTAAGATAGGCGGTATACCTGTAATGGATAAGCAACTACTGCTTTTCAAATAGAATGTAAAATAAGGGAAGATACCTATAGTAATATCAACATTTTATAAGGAAGACTATTGGAAGGAACGCTAGATAGATATTCCTGGTAGACTACTGGTTGTAAGCATCCGAAAATATAGTATCGTAAGGGTAGGGAATCTAAGCCTATCAATAATAAGAAAATTACTGTATAACACAATTTATTAGTTCATATGTAGTCATAATTTTAAGTGAAAATGTAGGGGTTCGTATGCAAGGTATGTATAGATTACCCTCTCCTTTCTCCCTTATTTCACAAAATTAAAAGGGGTTGAAATAATGCCTTTCAATAGCTTCGTAATAAGGTTAGATAATTAAGATACCGTGGCTATTTGGATGTCGTAGACTTCCCTTCGCAGCGAAATTATACCTTATTTATAGATTCATCTAAAAGTAAATAATATGTACACGGGTATTTTAATTAAAAAATACGTCACGGCATGCGATCACGGTGTTGTATTTTAAAATGGCTGCCAATAAGGTTAAAAATTGCGTTCCTGCTCTTATTTTAATTAAACGTATTTTTCTTTAAAAAGGAAATAACTCGACCGTACCCCAAGCAAGTCAATTTACACAACGACGGATTTATCAATGTACCATAAAATCTGCATTTAATACTTTGGACGCTGAAGACGCACCTGGCGCGTAATGACCAGGCGGCTGATCGATGTAATTAACGTGCATTTTAAAGGTGGTAATTAAAAATCATTATCTAGTCAGCAGCGAATGAGATATACGTAGCATGCCCTGATCATTTGCTGGTCTACACATGCATCGGAGGCAAATTCAATGATAAAGATTTACTGAAAACAGCTAATAGAGCAATTGTACCTATACAATATTGTCTTGAAGAGAATTCTGACAAAAATAACTAAGTAAGTTTGGTAGGATCTCGTTGTAAAGGGATGAGACTGCCTTAGGAGGGACAGCTGTATTAATAAAAGTCAGATTTGAGGTTGCTCCGATGAATGGAGGGGATTATTGCAGTGTAAACCGTTAGTACAGGAGTTATGTTACTGGTCCGAGGCTCATTGGAAGTGATGCTGTAGTCCCAGGCATAGTGAGACAGATGTGACGAGAAACCGCGCTGGTCCGTGGCTCGGTGGAAAAGATGATATGCGGAGCGATGCGGATACTGAGATCTGACTGACATAAATATTACTGATCGGACTGAGATTAATACTAAGACTAATACTTCAAGTATTTATATACATTAATACTTGGTAGTCATTGATATAGTTTTTAATTGGGAAATCTGCTGTTCTCTGCCCTATTGCAACTATGAGAGTTTCAATGACGAATCCTGAGGCAGTCAAACCTCATCTCAGAATATCACGCGTGTAGAATATGTTGACTGTAGATGGGACGATTATGCGATAGTTAAATGACTTGCTTATTCCTATGTTGTCAAAATAATGCTAACATGGCCCGATGTCATTAACCGCTACATAAGTATTCATTTATAATAATTGTCCTATGATATCGGTTTTACTAGAGAGGTTGACAAAACTGTCAACTTTATCAAACGTCTAAACAAATTGGTTTCCAATTTAATGAGGGAATACTTAGCGGAAAAATATTAAAGTTTCATTTTAATACATTTTTTTGACAATCACAATTTAAAATGTTTCCATTAATAAATACGTACTCATCTAAAAATATTTTTTAGTTAAAGTAAAAGATAAACTTACAATTAAAATAATACATTATAATAATGTGAATTCGTTAAAGGATACCATTTCATTATTAGGTACATATTGATTTATGTACAAGCAATATAATATATTGGAAATGGCGCGTTTAAAGAAATCTTTTAGATTATTAAATGGACCAGTGTAGAGAAATAATTATCATTATTACAGGTGAGTCTAATGAAGAAGTTTCGGAAAAAATAGGATAACTTCTGCTGGTGTAGTAGAAAACCTGGTATCGAGCAATAATTCTCGATGGACAGCTTAAACACCCCAATATATAGTGGAGTATGACATAGGAAGTCTAGAAGCTTCGTATAGTATAGAGGTATATAATAATATGATTCTTTAGGTATGGACTAAAAAAAAAAACTAAAAGGTAAGTATACTGTTGTTTATCTTATTTTGGTGTCATTCTTGCATTCATTTATACCGTCAAGTACGATGGGGTTTTGAGTATAGTGCCCGGACCAAATCCTTTAACTCAACCAACTGTTTATGTCGATCTTTTTATGTGATCTTGTTATATGTCACAAAACAACAACCCTTGGGTCGAAATGAAAAAGGGTAGAGAGAAGTCGGCCATACAATTCGCAGATAATTATTATTACCAAGTACGCTTTTAAATCATTGACCTTATCAGCTTGGAACGACATGCTTCATCATCATTATCCCAGGCTTGACAACATGGAGTGGTAATTGACATGTTCAAATATAAATCTCTATCTGAATCTGTCTTTGGAGGTTATCACCAATTTAACAATATTTAGCTGTATTCCCGGTTATCTGGCTTATCAGACGAAAATATGGTTGGATGATGTTAGTATGTTTTGCTCTCAAATCAATTGATTGCTTAGACATAGTACGTTACCCTCTAACTGATCTTCATCAATGATACTCAAATTGAGCGGGTTATCAACTACATCTATCTAGCACAGCACATAGTAATTTACGGATGTATGTATGACGATGTTGGTCGCAGAACCAAACAGGCATGCAGCTTATTTGGGTATCTGAATAGTATCTTCAAAACTGATCTCCATTGTGTCTATAGTAGAAACTGAGCAACCAATATGTGCTACCAGTATTCAGGTATCAATATAAATCATAGAACTCTTATATAAGAGAAATCTAACGTAGAATATGGTGTGTAAAACTCCCACCTCCGCTCCCGTTATGTATATGCAGCCACGTCATACGCGGCCGGCTAACATAACCCTTACGTGTGCCAGATCAAAGTATTTAAGCCCTCATTTTGTCCCCAGCAAAACCGCATGGGACTGGTGATGCAACCTTGCACCGAAGTGCGAATGCATGATGTTAATTTATATGGCAACTATCAGAATGACTTTAATTTGAAGAGTCGCAACGGGAGTCGAGAGTGTCCCGCTCCCCGTACTCTCTGGCAAATTTAGTAAAGGCCGCAAAATTGGCCTCGGTTGCCACCATGTCCGCGTGTCCTATTGGGCCCGAATGGGGTCGGACCTGGGCAAACAACTCCGCTTGTTTGGGGCCCATAAGTGGACAGTCCCACAGGACGTGCTCTGCGTCCTGCTGGTCGTGTCCACAGAGCAACCCGACCCATGTCTTGCCAAACCAAACCCCTGCAGTTTGGCCGCAAAGTTTCCATGGCTCTAACGTGGAACAGTGCATGCTGGGCATAATGCGGAATGATCATAAAATCAACTAATTGATAAGAAGCCAGACAGTACGCGATAAAGGCTTTCAAGCAGCAGTGATACCAAAAGGACACTAAATGACCACAAAAACATACTAAAATCCGCTGTATAGAAGAACTTCAACATATTTAAGGAGATATTCCTGGATAGTGGGGTGTCTTCTAATTTAGAGACATACTTGTGTAATGATCAACAGAGTTAGTCTACTTTCACCCAATAATAAATTAATTAGCCTATTTTCAATTCTCGTTTTATTTGAAGGTTTTTTTTATTTGGTAATTAATGGTAACAATTACTGATCGCTGTAAATTGATCCGATCTAGGTGAGCATATTATATTGGCCTCTATACCATCATTATCTATAAGTACGTAATGCAAAAACATTTTGTCAGCATTTGTGTATCTACCAATAAATACCTTCACTACCCAGCATTATATAGATTTATTATGTCATATTAGGTTTTAAATAAAAATTTCCCTTGTTGAGTTACAAGAATCTAAAATAACGCTTTTTGCCTCTCCTGTAAAGTTGCACTTTTGTAGATAGTGTTGTTTGACACTAAGCCCTCGAATAGTTATGGATTAATTATTGCAATTTGAAAGTTTGACATATCCTATAAAATTAGGCATAATACTGGTTGTTTTGTGAACTCTGTACATGATGTATATATCGGATAGCCTTGAATTTTTTCTCTAGCATACATATTTATATTATATAAACACCCTAATTTATTGACTTACTATCTTTTGGAAGCATCCCCACGATTATTATACTATCGAGTGTGATGTGAGAGACGAAAATGTTAAAATAAAACATATCCCATCGTAATTTATTATAGTTAAGGCGATACTTCAGTGAAACGGCAAATAATTTTCAACTATAGACGCGACAAAATTTTGGACTCGCTGGCAGTCTGAAAGTGAACGTGGAGGTGTGAATACGTCAATTTGTTTCGTAATGGCAACGGGGGTATTAATTCTTAAATTGTGTAAAGATGACTAAAAACGTTACCCATTTACTTTAAAAAGAAAACATGTCAATGAATATATTACTATTGTTACTAATAGAAAATTAAATAGACGCATGTTCGATTTATATGATAAATTATATTTCGGTTGGCATGCGTAATTTGCACCCGCGACCCGCAATCTGCGCATCGCCTGGCCACGATCTTTTTAGACCATGCCTCAACTGAGGTATAGCCTTAACAAATACCTATCGTTTTCTAATTTATTATTTTTTGGGGGGACATGCTCGTCGAAGGTCAAAATTGAGTTTTTATTGTATTTTCAAACCATGATCCTGGACACTCCTTAAACGTTGTAGATAATCTATTTATATAATTTTGAAGCCTTATTATCCTTTATAGTTATTTTAAACATTTGATGACTGCATAAAGTATTTTTGTTACATAAAATAGTATTCTTTTAAACCTCTCGCTCTAATGTTTTAGAATATAGTCATATTTCGGTACATAACTGTGCAGTGGTGTTAAGATTTTTTACATTTATTAATTTTTAAACGCATTTATAAAACCATTAGCATAATTTATTACGAGATAATTTTTGTAAAATATTCACGATAAAAAATTATTTTGATAATCTCTGTGATCCCAAATTTGTCAAGAATTAGGCATTTTATTATTCAAAAAATCGGCAAGATTAACACATTTGAAGATGATTCTAAAGATACTTATTATAAGCTATGTCTTTGACCATTCAAGTGTGATAAAAATCTTATGAATAATGATTGCTTTATAATAATTATTGACCTAAAAATAAGGTAGTGTTTTTTTGAAATACGCCATTTCTTTTGTCATTCCCTAGTGGTTAAGCTACAACATACGGCCGTAGCCATAAAATGACAAACTATAATTAAAGTAGGGAGTAAAATTATGTTAACGCGCGTGTTTGAACATGTACCTAACCGAATTTTTTTTTATTTTTTTTTTAAACGGTACATGTTCAAACACGCGCGTTAATATCATTTACTCCCTACTTCAATTATAGTTTGTCAATTTATGGCTACGGCCGTATGTTGTAGCTTAACCACTGGGGAATGACAAAAGAAATGGCGTATTTCAAAAAAACACTACCTTATTCTTAGGTCAATAATTATTATAAAGCAATCATTATTCATAAGATGTTTATCACACTTGAATGGTCAAAGACATAGCTTATAATAAATATCTTTAGAATCATCTTGAAATGTGTTAATCTTGCCGATTTTCTGAATAATAAAATGCCTAATTCTTGTCAAATTTGGGATCACAGAGATTATCAATATAATTTTTTATCGTGAATATTTTACAAAAATTATCTCGTAATAAATTATGCTAATGGTTTTATAAATGCGTTTAAAAATTAATAAATGTAAAAAATCTTAACACCACTGCACAGTTATGTACCGAAATATGACTATATTCTAAAACATTAGAGCGAGAGGTTTAAAAGAATACTATTTTATGTAACAAAAATACTTTATGCAGTCATCAAATGTTTAAAATAACTATAAAGGATAATAAGGCTTCAAAATTATTTAAATAGATTATCTACAACGTTTAAGGAGTGTCCAGGATCATGGTTTGAAAATACAATAAAAACTCAATTTTGACCTTCGACGAGCATGTCCCCCCTTAAGTGATTACTTATTACGTTTTTTTTCTATTGAACTAAAAAGTGCAGTAATACACAATAAGTTTTCTCTGCTATATATTATTAAATAATAGTAAATTATTTTTGACTATTATAATGACGGCTATATCATTTCACGGTCAACACATTTTTATTATAAAAACCTTCAAAATAAATCGCTCAAAATTAACATTTTTCATGCATTTAACGCGTCATGGTCATTGCTTATAAAACGATTTGATGGCATTAGATGACATTATAACTTGATATTCAAATAAGTGATTAAAATATCATTAAATTGCATATTATGTAGGTACTATTTAAATTTCACTGCATGTACAGGGTGTTTTGGCATTATATTATAAAAATGGTCATGGTTATGACTAAAAAAATGTATGCCACCTAACGCTCAGCAGAAATAAAACATAATACTAATTATTAATACTATCAACCAAGGGCACTTAATAGAATTTGGTACTAATCTATTTGAGTCATTTTTTGCGACCTGCTTTTCACTTTTCGTCATCTTCAGACACTAAGCGCTCTCAATAATTTGCAAATACACACTGACAACAAATACAGCTCTTAAAAAATGTTTAAAGAGCGATTTAATACAATTAAAGAAAGTACAACCCTTATTATCTTATTACCACAGCAATTCTTTAGAGAGGAAGCCTGGGAGACTTTCACTATCGTCTTTTGGACGCAGGATGCTTTGGATATAAGTACTTAATTTGATAGTTTTTTATGGGTACTTTAAGTATACAATATGTAGGATTTAGTATATAATATACATATATATATATTAGACTCGTTTCTTAAAATACAGAACAAACTAAATTCTGGTATTATAACGTTCAAACTCACAGCTGGGTTAAGTTTGGGTGAGTAAATAGTTTAGAATCAATTCTTATAAACAATGTCTAAAACAAAACCTGCGTCACTAAAATTGATCTCTATGGCCTAAATCTAACCTCATATTATTCTCAGTCGTCTACATTTACGATTCAAGGTTTTTCACTGTTATCCTTCAGTCATTTTCCAGAAACAACTCCATGGAATCCCTCCCTACATTGTTTCTCCAAATAAGTCTCAATCTTTCCTCCTACGAATCCATCTAGTAATATTTTCGAAAAACAGTATACCCTAGTAGGAGTACTTTTATCAATCATAAATGAAATATTAATTTAGTGTATTGATATATGTGGCGATCAACTAGTTCCGTGAGAATAAGCTTTGCCAGCAAAATCTGTGACATAAGTAAGAATCGATCGCAAAAATATTATTTAAATATTTTTATATTATACATTTTTCACAGGCCGTCAGCGATATCGGTTAGTGTTTACTCAGTGAAAAATACGGACGGCAAAAAATAAGATCCGTTTGCTACATACATTTTTAGCATTCTATTACACATTTCACATGAATCTAATTACTAATTGTAAATACGAACGTTTACCTCAATAATTTTTATTAATATTAATTATTATGTTAAACTACATTTCTAACTAACGGTATAGGATACTCTGTGTTAGCATTATTCAATCATGAGGTGTTCGATAAATAAGCAATCACGATTGAATGAATATCTCACTCCGTATTTTATCTTGGTAGAGAACTGTCACTCTCTATCATAGTGCATGGGGCTACAATATCTACCTCGCTGTTATCTTTTATCATTTTACTTATGAAAACTGCACTAGTCAATCCATCAAATAAACACGTAACCGCTCTTAACAATCATACTTCATATTAATACTATCGACTGAAGGTACTTGATGGAATTTGAATATAAATTCTAATGAATTCAAGCTCTGTATTATTCCATTTAAGTCGTTTTTTTTGCGACCCAGGTTTCGCCTTTCGGCATCTTCAGGCGCCGTGTACACTCACCAGGTGAGTTATGAGGTGAGTTTATATATATTATATTAGGCGAGTTTATATGTAATTTTTTTAAATAATGTTATGAAAAAGTAGGTACCATGTAAGAGTATTATTAAAGACTAATATCTCATTAGTTAACCCCATTAATTATTTTTCTTAGAATTCACGATTTATACTTCTTGAGTGTAGTATTTTTATTGTTCATAAAGAATAATGATCTATTATTAGGTTTGACGATTTATTATAATATGCTATCGAATGTATTGTTATTAATAAGATAAGGTTTTTACTAATTAGGTTTTTTACTGACACTTCAACTATTCATAATTTGTTTATTGTATTTTTTTTACTTCTGACTAGATAGGTAGGTAATGGAGTTTTTACCTACTTTATTGTATTGATATACTATATAAGTTAGAGTTAAGAGTGTTCGTTATCAGTGTGTGTTTACCTTTACCCTTAACCCGGGTCGCAAAAAAATGACTTAAATGGAATAGTACAGACCTTGAATCCATTAGAATCATACTTCAGTTCTATACGACCATTTGCATTCCCTCAAAAATATATTTTCGGAAAACTTGTAAATAAATAGATCACCTTGTAGTTTAATACAAGTAAAAATATTTTATAATAAAAAATGACTGTTTACAATAAAATATTCAACAATATTACATATTTAAATTCGACTATCAAATCACTTCCTTACTTTGTTGGAAACGTGTCTATAATAATAATCATGGATTTTGAAGGATTTCAGAGTTTTTTGTTTGTGTTATTGTATTTTATATTATTTTGTTGTGAATACGGTGGATATTGTGTTCATTTGGAGCCTCAAACATTTTTGACCGATTGTTTAAAAAACTCTAATAACAGTGAACTTGCTTCGTGTGAAGATTCGATTTTAAAAATATCAAAACACTTTTACAAATGCCAGCTTATGGGGGATTTCGACTTTTCACCACGACGTATTTTCTATGACAAAAACGAAGTATTTGTATCAAGTAAGAAGAAAACCTACAGACTTGATAGAAAATCACTAATTGAAGTCAGAAACGTCTTCCAGCCTTTGAATATACTTAACACAGTCGACAAAAATGGCAATCGTTTTTACGTTGAAAACGGTTTAGTTTATGGTTTTGATAATTCCACCGGAAACGAATTTGAAATTGTAACAAACGGAGAATATAATTACGCGACACTGGCATTAGATTATAAAACTAGTGACTTATTTATTCTTGTTATAAACGATGCCCACGTTCAAACTAAAGAAGGTATACTATATTTTATCAACACTGATACACTTTTAATTGAAAATGGTGTAATAGAAGCTCAAAGACTTGAAAAATTGGGAAGAATATATTCAACATTGACAATTTATCATTATGATGATGCCATATTACTTGGATTGATGTATAAAAATAGAGGAAAAGTTATAAAACTACAGCGTATTGTTTATGACCCTTGCAGTCCAAATTTACAAAAACGAATTCAGTTTCAAACGATTTTAAAAGACACTGGGTTTAAATTGAATAAAATTTTTGAAGAATTAATTAGTAATAATAGTACACCTTTGATGAAACGTGCAGTGGAAAATGACAATGTGAAAGTACTTCAAAAAGAAAATCTTATACTGCGTGGGCAGTACAATAAATCTGTAACCACGGTTACGCAGATAACGACCAAATTGCGGTCCGTGTCAACGAATCTTCGTCAAAATCGTCAATCATCAACTCCCCTACCCGTTTTTGCTAACGATAATAGTTGTCTGACGATTGAGCAAATTAACACAATTATTATACCTTTGACTAATAGTAATGAAGCTGCTCTAAAATTGATTGAAAATACGACTAATGAAATAGATTCGATTCTCAAGGAACTTACAGTAAAGAAGGATACCACAAAGTCAACGTAATATATTTCATCCTACTGATATTATATTATAAATTGTAATATTTGATCTTTTTGTCTACCAGGATACGTCTATTTAAGCAAAAACTAACGCACATTTATACCTGCAAACATTGATAACAAATTGAATATAGTTTGGACAGTTTACAAACCTAGTTTTCTTTAATTTAATCAGATTAATACAATGCGTTGCTAATTCTGATGAACCACAAAAATATTCACAGCGGAATTGAAAATAAAATATGGAAATGTTTATCAAACATTTAAAATATTATTAATAAAACGTTTACATACACTGTTTATTTGTTCGCGGATGCACGAATCTTTGTCAGGGCTTTGCTTAATTAGTTATTTAATACCTACGTAAGGTTTCATAATTATTATTTGTATAGATAAATCAGTATTAGTATAGTGGCACCATAGGTGATTAAATTGGTGGGTGTATTGGATTTTTTTGCTACAATGCTTGTTTTTATGCTTGCAAACAATATCACGTTTACTAAAAGGCGCTTTTACCATGCCAATGGTGCCACTAAAGACCGATGTACCTATATCAGGCAATTTAATGATGTGTGTTAAAGAAACTGTTATTACTTTAAACTATTAAAACTAACTACTTAACTACTATTGAAACATTATTTAACTTGTCACGAATTGTATCAGAATTATAATTGCTAACGTGTTGTAAATATATTTGTCTTAATTATTTGAATATATATCTTTTATCAACAGTGTCAACACCAATTATTTCTTTTGATTATTTATATGTTAAAACCCATTTATTACTATTTATAGTTTGACTAACTTTGTGTTGTGTTGTCATTAGCTTGGATCTATCTACTACTGAATAAAGGGTTTTCCTCGCTGATACTATTCCATTCAATCCTGTGCATTGCATTGCTACCTACTTTCGCTGAACTATATGACTATATAGTAAACCCTAAGTTAGATAGACAAATAAAACTGTATTACTTGAGACGGAATGGTAACATGAGACAATATTTTACGTCACGTTTTTCATTTTTAGACTAAGTGTATGTGTGCCTCTCGTTTTCAATTCTCCCTAGACATTTTATTGGCAAGTAAGTCTTTATTACAATTTGTTTACCTATATTTTGCATTTTGATGTATTTATTGGTTTCTCTAATAAAATCGAAACCCTCACCGAAATAATAAAAAAAACACCCACAAAAATATTCAATAAATATAATTTGCCACAATTTATTAACACCACTGTTTGAAAAACTTAATTTTATTTGTAAAACAGCCCTTGCCTCAACTCACATGTGTATAACTTTGTGGTATAAACTGAGACAAGTAGTTTTTTTTTATTGTAAATAAATTAAATGAATCTAAAATACATACGTATTCTATGAAATCACAAATCAAAGTAACACAATTTTCATATAGTTTTCAGTTAAAAAAGTATGACCATAGATTTACTAAAAGTGTCAAGTAGTAAACTTTTATGTACCTTTATGAGAATATGAAAAAGTCATACATTTAAGTGTTAATTCAATAATTGATATTTGTTTTGATTATTGTCGCATATCCTTGGAAGTGTTGTCGAGCTCGTCTTTGATAATGACCTTCCTCATCCTGTTTTAGATTACACTTAACAAAACACTTTTCATGAGATTTTCGTTTTGTTTCTTGTTGCTGTAAACGACTTTATCACAACATAATTGATATAAATATTGCAACACTTTATTTTTATATGAAAACATTTTGTATTCAACTCCCAAAATTTCATCTTGAAATTGCAATTTTCACTCGCGTTAACGCTAAAAAATAATGTCGAGGGTCACGGCGAACTGGAATAATGTACTAGAAGAGCCGCCATGTTTTTATAAGATGCTGTCAAAACGAAACTTTTATTTTTTAATCAGACAGTGGAAAAAAAACTGCTTGTTGAAGAGAAGTAAGCAGTGCGCAACAAAAACACTTTGACAACACAAACATAGTCCCCTCCAAACCAACCCATCCCACATCACAGTCGGTCTTAGTAGAGCGTACCATGATACCATCCGTAAGATGTAAAGCATCAGCAGTTTTTGACGCCAGGGAATATCTCAGGACCAGATACCCAAGCCTTGGGTCTCAAGTGGACTTTGACTGAGTTTACAGAGACTTTATAGGTAATGAAAACTGCAAATGGGAGAGAGGAGTACGGTGAGCTAACTCTGGGTTTGGTTACTTGGCAACACTTAGACAGTCATAAAAATGGCAAGATATTATTAATACTTAAGTGATATTCTTATTTGCGTTAATCTTTTCGAGGAAGATTTCATTTTCATCCTTTAATGTCGTAGGTTCTAGTTATTATGCTTAAATAGCATAATTTATTAGGTATAAATTATCTTAACAAACAATAATATCACAATACTGCCCAATATATTTGGAGACAATATAATTATAAAATTTATTTCCAAAAATCTCATGAAATACTCAACAAAATAACATAATGCACAAACTATCTAATTCAAGTTATTAAATATTATATAAAAGAAATAATTGGAGGAACAAAATAACACAGTATTAAATACAAACTCTTTCTAAATTTTAATGGAATAATATAACTTCTTTGTTCGAAAAAGAAAAGACATGGTTTATAATTAATATATCATAATACAATTCATAATGGAAAGGCCTGAAAAATATTTTTTTATTTCTCCCGTTTCGCAAAATATATTTAATTTAATTAATAAAAAAATGTTATCATAGTTTTTAAAATAGTTCGATAATTGTTCACAATTCGGGAAACCCAGAACAGATCGCGAATTTTAAACTAAAACAATTGTCTGATAAACTTATTCCGAATGACTTATTGACGCCTTTCATTGAATTTTTTTTTTTTAACATAAAAAATATGTGAACTTATATTGAAATATTTCAGAAAGAAAATAAAATTATTTATTACAAACTTACTAACTTTTTCTTGAGTTTATCACTTTTTTTAAAATGACATTGAAAATACAATAAAAACGCAGTAAAATTTGTGTTAAACTCTCAAAAATATTTTTCACAGTAGTTTTATATTGAGCCGGAAAGATTTTTTTTCCATTTTGATAAGAAAACTTTAATACAGAAAAAAAAGAAAATGTTTGTCGAGAGAAACGTGCCGTCTGAAAAGGTCTGACTAATTATCATATTTTTCTTATACCTGTCAATAAAAAGTTTATTTTATACTGACAGAAAAGTACACTTACCTTTTTTATATTTTTTCTATAAGTATCTAAAAAATATTAATTAGCTATGATAAAATTTAATTAAATTCTTTTTTAAATAGACTCGTGCCTAAGTAATACTGGCTGTGTTTTCATTATTTATAAATTACATTTCTCTATATTCTGGTTGACACGTAAGAGCGCCGTATATTTAGTAAAAAAAATATGTGAACCGTTCATTCGTTAATTTTGCTCTCTAATTCTGTATGAAACTAGATCATCTCACGAAAAGAATGTCTGTTTGCCATATTCTCAACCAATTAGCTTTGAGTCTAAATACACATTCAAACATACCATTTTAATTTTGTCAGACTGACGATTCCTCGGCTCTCGACCAAGCGGATACGTTACCACTTGGCGATTGGGGGCATATATATAATATATAATTGAAACACACACGATTCAATTTAATATTATAATATAATTATGCACTCATGGTTACTTTGTTGGTAGAGCACCCGTGACTGAAGCCTTTGGATGTGTTCGATCCCGCGGCTAACAAAATAATCTTGCCGCTTTATATGTATATTAATTTCGGGCTAGTGTAAAAATTCAATAAAATCGGGTGAGTGTATTGCTAATAACTGAAATAAAATATTATTTTGATTTTTATAACTAATTTAATAAAGTATTTATTTTATTCTTCGAGTAATTCACATGATTTGAGAATGTAATATTTTTTTATATTATTGAAAATAAGTACATAATTTTAAAATACCTCTAATATAATATACACACTGGAAAAAATCTTTGAAAAAATACGATGCCTGACAGAACTTGAACCCGTATCCACCGAATACAGTGGATATAGGGATACATCCTGTTGGGCATCGTGTATTTTTTTAAAGATTTTTTCTAGTGGGTATATGATAGCTGAGGTGTTTTCAAATTTTGTACGTATGTTCAATATAACTACTATTCGAGTGTGTTCCATTTTTTTGGTTACGGTATGTTTACCTCTATCGTACAGTTTTTTTGCTACTGACGTAAATTTATTAAATATAAAAGTCATGTGTGAAAAAACTTATTACACAGAACCCATAGGATCATAGCGGGTTCATTTGCAGGCCGCAAATCACGCAAGTTTACCCCTTTTTCTTGTTTCCTAAGCCCCTTATTACATTTTTCTTCATCTACGCATCAATCATGGTCTTGGCTGCCAGCATCATGATGCTAACAACAGTCATCACATCACGCCATAGCTCTGAGCATCACGAAACATCACCCGTATGGCGTATTCTTCGCTCACAGGGCTTCTAGACATTTTTGATAATTTCTTTGAATAAATATATTGCCAAAAATAGTTTTGTATTTAAAAAAAAACTAGTACTATGACAAAACAGTGATTTGAAAATCCGCTTTAATATTAAAAAATGAAATAATTATTAATAGTAGAACAGTTAACATGAGGCTATTGGTTTCAATGTCGGTAACCTCAATATTCTTCCATTTTGAGATAATAAGAAGAAAAAGCATATTTATAATTGTAATTATTATAGAATATTTTATTTTGCAAACACACATAATTTAAAAACTCTTCTGAGAAATATATAACCACTAGAAAAAAAATCGTATAAAAATACTACACGATTTGAACCTGCGCCTTGCGGGATTCGTGTCCATGTGCTCTGACCACCTGGTTTTTTACAATACTCTGAAGCGCTTTCTAAAGTGCGTTACTTATTGGCAATCGGTTTTTGTATTGTAAATGAAAATATTGAACTACCTTAATCGTGTCAGGATCACACCAAACAAACGCTTGATAGTTAGTGTTAGATTCTTAAATTTTTTGAATTATTCGTTGAATAAATAAAATAATTTATTAAATTATTAAACAAATACAAAATGTAATTAATGAAATAAAAAATGTCCTTAACATCATTAGAATTTATAAAAACCGTGATTAAATTTGGTGTTAAACGACTTCGTAATCAGCTTCCGGTTATATTTTATTTAGCTAACAAAACAAAGATGGTTTTGAAATTTTATGAATATACCATATGATAGAAAACTACTTTTAGAATCAAGGTAATCATAAAAAAGTAAGAATGGAGCTAATCGACTTTGAAACTAATAACCTCAAATGAAATATACAAACAAAAACACTTTGTTACTAATGACAACCAGTATAACATTAATAACAATTCAATAAATCAGGTGTATCCAACGAGTTACTCACGGAATGGATTTTAGTCAACCAATCACTTAATTCGTATTGCATTACTCACGACCTACCGCAAAGTTGAGAGAAAGAGAATAATGTATGTGAATCTTTGCGCTTTAAGATGAGACGTAGTTTCATGTTACCGTCGTGCAGTATGCTATTCGTACGATAGGACAATAGTTTCGATGCCAAATAATTGAATACGAAGGTAGTTTGCAATATTAATATTATGCATCTTGCTTTGAAAAACACTGTAAATGTACTGATTACTTCACTACACACTTAGTAAAGGATGGTAGTATTCCACTAATGCTAGGAGCTAAACACAACATGTATTATGTGGATTCAGTATCAGTGAATGCTGCATATAAGTAAAAAGACTGTCTTATTGTTATTGTTGTTTTATGACAATTATTTGTATTGTTTTGAAAAAAATTGTGTTTATGTGTTGTAGTTCAATATGTATATACATTGACGAGGAATTTTTTTTTTAAATTTTAAAACATAGGTACTATTAAGATTGTCAGATGTATCAAAATAAAGAATAGGTTTAGTTAAATAAAAGACGGCGGTAGTAATAATAAATAAATAAATATAATTTCTTGAAAAGCAACATGGTGTATACATTTGACATGGTAATACTATGAACACCAGAAGTTAATCGAATTTTAAATAGACTGGAACGAAGCTATGGTGAACTAACTATAGAAACATAAAACTAGCCACGATGTCCGGATGCCAAATACAAAAGATCACAGGAACGATACAGAAAATACTTGCAGTTCAACTGGGTGATGACAGTTCTTCAACATTGTTCTTTTAGGTTAAACGGTGCACTGAATTTAAAGTAAGCCCACCGGTTACTAAGTTCACCGGGGGCTTACGCTAATATTGGACTCGACGACGGCTGGGTATCAAAAAGCCTCGTAATCACGCCGGATTATATTTTTATAACATCCTTAATCGGCGGAACCTGTCAAATGCAACTTCAGTGCTGTGACGTTTCGGCTGCCATGTCGCTATGTTTTTTACAGGTGGCCGGGCGAAATGGTGTTGCCAGCGTATTGACAGATATCATTATGTATACTCGTTGGTTGTGTTATTTGAACATAACAAGATCTAATATTTTGATATTCAGGTTATAAATATTCCTAGTATCAAAATAAATACATGACGTTCTGAAAAAATAGGCAGGTAATCTATTAATGAGTTTATAAAACGCATGCTGCTAGGTTACCGAAGAAATGGTGATGTGTAATATTTGGTGCCTTCGACGCCTATTTTATCATCTTAAAAAACGCTTACATATTAAATCTTAAGTTCCTGTTGGATGATAGGTACTGGATATATATGTGTATATTATAAAGATCGTCGATATGATCAAATCCATACATGAGAACAGCGGACGCTTCACAATGATCGGTGACACTGATTGATTCAGGATATTAACCGGTGTCAAATAAGGTTCCATCCTTGCACCATTTTTCTTAATAATGTTCTCTAAATTTAGTCAATACTATCTAACTGAGACTTAGCTGTCACCGTCATGCTGAAATTACCTGAATTACTTTGAGGAAACTATCCAATTTGATAACTCTATTGGGGGAAATCAAAAGACAATAATATGATTACACAGTTTTAAAACTAACGCAAAATGAGCTGTTGTTCAATAGAATAGTATATGTACCAATCCAGATTCAAAATGGTAGAACATAAAGAGTATCAAAAATTTTAAATACCTGCCTCAAAATAGCACATTATAGAAGATGGCTCGATACAAAACATCAGCTATTATTTGATAAACCAAATTACACCTATTTCACGCTTGTGGCTATGGTTTTTTTTTACTACAATACCTTAAGGTGTTACTAGCATGTTAAGGTATTATACAAAGGCTCTGAGCAAATGTATACTCAGTTTTGAGAACATTTATTATTACCTATGCTTTTTCCAGATACTGGGTATGAATGACTTTAAGAGTAACAAAACCTCCTTAGTTAACCGGAATATCAGCTACTGGATGTATATGGCATATCTACAGGATGGTAGCATTACTTGAGTAAACGCAAAGCGACTGGCATTTGCAATAAAGTCTTGAGACGCCCATATTATGATCTAAAGTTGGAGCGAATATCATGGACTAAGATGAAGAAACAATATAAAAATGTTTAAATTATATTAATTCGCAAGCCTTCACACCTCGTAATTCTCTCACATATACAAAAAAAAAAAACCCGAAATGTAACTCAATTACGTTAATCTGAACAGTGTGTACATTTCGGCAAACGTTGTGTGATGTAATCGCGCATAGTGTTCGCCCAAGTGACGCGAGTCACATTAGCCGAGAGATTTGCGGCCTTGTTACAAGCGCTTTAATGGAGATTGTTGCATGCAAGGTGACTCAAACAATTTGTCCGAATCTCGTAATATGACTTATGTCGATTAACATAATATTATTTAAAGGGAAAACATTCCATTTAAAAATACCTTACACGTCATAGAGTACGTGATTTTCAAAAAGGGTTCTGATTGATTTTCCGTTAATTTTTAACGCATTTATAATTAAATGTAACCTTACTATCCAAAGAGCCAATGGTTTGGCAAAAAAGCAAATAAGCAAAACACCAAATTTATATTCTTCCTCGCATTTCTACCTTATAGTAAGTGCGATTTATAAGTATTTGGAAAATAATCAATTTGAAGAATGACTATACACCTACAAGTAAGTAAGTATACTATACGGGGCTACTATTCTAGGCAAATAGGCATGTGTGATTAAAATCGATTATATTATGTGAAATTGATATTTTGATTTCGGAATAGCAAAGCTATATATTATTTATAAACTGATTGGAAGTAAAAAGAGTATTTTTACTCCACAACAATTTAGAAATATGACATCCGGCTACGCGTCAGGTTTATAATGTCGTAGATCAGTGTTTCCCAAAGTGTGTACTCGTACCCCCTGGGTTACGGGAAGAGTTTGGTGGAGGACGCGCTGCACCGGGCTTTGGCTACGCCTGGTGCAACAAACATTAATACAACATCTATGCTAGAAGGTTTATCGCATGCGGAAAAAGAGCAATAATTGTTGGAATTAGCTTCAGAAGGATTCTTGAAAAATAAATATAAGAAGTGTACTTTAACATCATTCTGGTTGCAAATGCAACATGTGTATCCAGTTTTAACAGAGAAAATCCTGAAATACATCTTGCCTTTTCCAACTAATATCTATGTGAAGTTGCTTTATCAGCATTTGTTGACATTAAGTAAAAAAAAAGAGCAGGTTTTTGGATGTGTGTTTGGATTAGATGAACCACGTCTCAGATTAAAATTAACAACCAGGGAACCAAATTATGATGGTCTGTCTCAACATAAACAATTTCATCCTTCTCATTATATAATTATAATGAATGTTATTTATGATATATTTTTTATTTATTATGAATGAATTTTATTTTTCGTTTATTATTATTTTGTTTATGTACTTACTAAAAAATGAAAAAAAAAATATATTTTTATTGTTATTAAAGTATATGCAATTTGTACTCAATATTACGAAAATTATTAAAGGGGTACAAAGATGTCGAAAGTTTGGGACGTAGATCCCGAAATTGAATCCCAGATCCGGAATAAAATACATGTTGTTTTTATATGGATCTGATAGGTTTAAGAAGTGACTTAAATACATTTTTCGTAAATCAAATTATGTTAAGAAACCTCGTGTGGCAGCCCGTTGTGCAGCCAATAAAAAATATAATATGTCGATCAGCTTCCTATATTATGTCTTATATACGGTTACATTTTTGCTACGTATCGTATAAAAGCATACCTTGCAAATACAAAGCGAACCTTGTGAATAGACTTAATTTATATTCCAATTCATTTTGAAAGTATATTAAATTTGTCGGAAATAGATGTCGCCATTTGCAACCGTCTTGCCTTTGTTCGGTTCGCCGATTTTAATTATTACGCGCCCTAATTGTCCCTGTAGTGTTATGCTACTTTGGACGTGAGTAGAAGGTAAATGTGCTATCCGCTCCATACCCGGAGCTAGGGGTTGTAATACCGAATGAAAATGTCAATACCGGTATTTCGGTATTTCTTAAACATTAAAAAAACAGAAGTTGGTATTTATCAATAAAAATAAAGCTATCAAAATTATTTTAGAATATAATTTTATAGCAAAAACCTACATACCTTCATTTATTATGTTGACATTTAAAAATATGCATTGTTCATAATTGTAGAACTAGTGATTTTTTACAAATAATTTGAATATATTGATAATTTTAACAAAAGCCCTCAAAAGTTTATCAAGTGCAAATAATAAGTCCGGCTGCAGGAAAAGCTTCTTAAATTCAACGCTTGTACAGTCATCAATTATAATTACAGAATAATTGAACATTTTTGCCACGGATGTTTTCTATTTAGAAATATTATTATGATAATTCATCGTGACAATTTCTTATATAAATATATTTGATGAAATTTGTTTAATTATTTTTTCACCTATGTTGGATTCGCTCAATATATTTGCATTTTAGCAGCACATAACTTATAATTCATTTTCAAAAACGTAAACGAGTGTGCTTTCTCAATACCGAAAATTCCAGTATTTTGGATTTTTAAACCCGGTATTTCGGTATTGATAAATACTGGAATACCGGTATTGCAATCCCTAACCGGAGCAGTCTACTGTTTTACCTTTGTAAACCATACTGTCACAGTAAACTCAGAGCATTCAGATAAAATCTATATTGTGCTAGACGGTTGTATTCAACTGCATTGGAGCTATAGAAATAGATATATTGTACTAGATATACTGTATTATGTATTGTAATAAACAAGCTTAAATTGAATGTGAAGCATTATTAGATAAAATGATAATAATTATTATTGATTTTGTAATAACTGCTATAGGCCAAAATTTCTAAATATAACTTTCTTATAATAATATGAAGATGTAACTTTAATATAAAAAGTTAAGCTGAAAAAAAGCTACTAAGAAAAACTAATGATGAAATTAGACACAAGTTCTTTTGGATTGCAGATTTATTCGTGTTAAGGTTTGTACTTAGTGTAATATGAAGTTTTTTTACTATGATCGCAATTAGATAAAAACAATCACTCCTTGAATATTGTTGATAAAAGCCAAATGAATTACAAATGACATCAATTTTTAAAAGATTAACTTTACAAAGCTTTCCCCTGAAACAATTTTATTAACCTCACATATCGTAGTTCATATGTATCAAAAATCAGTAGCTTATGAATCATTATATTAAATAATGTTCTAAGATCTAACATTGTTTCAGGATTTTTTCAGGATTTTTTCTAGTATTAAAGTTTCTGATAATATTCGAAAGCATTTTTCAAAAAGTACATTCTGGAATATTTAAAAAAATCTTTTTCTTTTCCGTCACTACAGCTCAAATCTATCTTAAACAGACTCATCCTTTTTGTATAATACTTAGTTCTTCTTCAGCAGTCTATTTGAAGTCTTTTTATTGCTCGTAAAGCCTACCAGGATTAACGATTACCACATTCTAAAAGCTTGTGAATTATTTTTTGAATAAAAAATAGTTTATTTGATTAATTACCAAGTGAAAAAACGTTATTACTAAAATTTAGAGAGATTCTGACACCATTTAGTAAATAAGGTAATATTATTATTAATAATAAGATTTAACATACAACATCCGACTGCCAAAAAAGTTTACTCGGTTTAAAAGCGCTTCAGAGAGTATTGTAAAGATTAATCGTTAATTTCATAATAATTTAATACGACGCACACAGCTTAGTTGGTAGAACACGAACACATGGGCGTGGGTTCGGATCCTGAAATCTTAAAGTATTTACGTTGAATCATCCTTAAATCTTATGAATTATTCCTTGAATTAAAAAAAATAATTTATTAGTTAATCTTTTTGTTGGTCATCCAGTCGTGTGACGTGGCTGGCTCATATAAAAAATATACGTCACAACGTCAAAATATATATCACAATCACTGCTGACCACCAATTACCACATATAAATAGCATGCTAATTATAAATAATGGCTAAGTAACGCAGACGTGCCAGCAGCACTAAATGAGTTAAAGCTTACTAACCCAAACTTACCAAAAAGCTTATGGAGCATATTATGATAATAGATATGTCACCACATACTATCCTCACAGATAGTATAGAATGTATTCGGTGAAACTCCAGGATGCTGGTTTTATCTAGAATGACACAAGAAGCTGGCGAGGGATAGTGATTCTAGGGAACGCGGTGTAGTGTTCACAATATGTTCTAGCTAATGGGCGGACAAGGACGAAGAAAAGTAAAAGGATAAAAGTGCTTAAGTTAATTGAAAGTGCAAGATGTTATTTAGTTAAAAATATACGACTAAACCAATGTAATTCGTATTTATAATATTTTTTCTTCATTTGTTAATTGTCACTTAAATTCGATAATAATATTATTTTATGATGTTTTTGAAAAAAAACAACGTAAATCGTATTCCCACGTTTTTTTTAAATATATAAAAATTCTTTGAAAAACCGAACATAAATAATATGAATCATTCCTAAGTATAAATAAATGTTTCTTTATATTAAGTATTCCGAGAAAATGCCGAATTCCTTGTCATTATTTCGGAAATACGTCGTTAGGAAGGGGAAACATTTTTAATTGGCGAATAATTTGCAATGTAAGAATCTCTCGAGCAATTAAATTTCCACAATAGTCAATATTCGCGAAATTCGAGTGAATAAATTACGTAGCATTACCGAGAAAATCGCGTAAATTTCATCCCCCGTTTTATATTTTTATTCCCTGTGCCAAGTAGGGCGCGTCTAATGAAATAAGGAGAATTAAAACTTCGTCATTATAGAACGTATAATATTATTATAATACAAAATACGTCGAAGAATTTACTCTCTCTTAGAAAATTGAGTCAGTAGGAAGGTGAAGCTAATTTTTCAAAAATGAAAACCTGTTTTTAAAAAACCATCTTTATGTTAGTATTAAGATATCAGAAAGTTGAAAGTTTTGCTATGTCATTTCAGTTCGGTGTACCCAGAAAACTCAGAAATGATGGGAATTAAAATACACAACGGGTAAGGCGATAGCAGGTAACCGACTCGAGTAAGGAAGAATCTGGGTTGAACTAACACACGTGTCTAGAATACGTTTTACGTAGAATACTGAAAACTGCTCTCGGTTTATGCATTTACGGTCATTTAATATTGTTGTATTACACACACTATTGCACGTGCATAATGCGTGCTTCATTTTTGTAGGACACTCACACATTCAAAAGCCTGCTTCACCATGCGGCGTATTGAATATAGGCTATCGGTATTCTATTTATTATCTATTCTGTGGGTGTACCTATATACATAGTATTATGCATGGCGTTCTTAATTAATAATTAGTTTAAATAACGTCGACTGTCCATAAAGCGTTAATGACTTTGAGCTGCTGCTTGTTCGCGAATTTACAATCTACCTGTAAAGTCACCCAGTGTCGTCATCGAACAAGCTAACAAGCAGATTGTAAACAATCTACCGAAAAAAGTTGAAAGCCGGTCAACTTTACACGTTACATGCCGGCGTGTGGGCATACTGCGCCTGCGCAGTAGACCGTAGTGGTGACATCCCGGTAAAAAAACTAACTACGTTCTGTCAAAATAGTCGCTAGCTTGTTGGCTTCTCAGCGAATGGAAAGTTTTGTGTGTCATCATCACAATCGCAGTAGCTAAACCGCCCGCTTTTAAATTCGCCAACAAATTGTTTGTAAAGTAGCTCAATGTCATTGACGCATAAGATGGGTGTAATAAATCAGGAAGTGAAAAGTTTCTTTGGAGTGAGATATTTTTATTCTCTTCACTATTACTCGTTGACTTGATAGGCAAGATTATGATCCCGGAAACATATTTTACATCGCATGTAAATATGTCGTTCCTATAGATAAGGCCGTTTACTTATAGGTATACAGTATAAGAGATGTCACGGAGACTTGAAGCTTTCGAGATGTGGCTGTATAGACGCATCCTCAAAATTCCTTGGACTGACTGGGTGACAAATGTTAAAGTTCTCAATCGAATGGGGAAGGATCGAGAATTTCTACGTAGTATCAAAACCAGGAAACTACAGTACCTCAGCTACATTATGAGAGGACAAAAGTACAGCATTCCCCAACTTGTCATTCAAGAAAAAGTCAACGGTAAGCGTAGCAGAGGACGACGCCGCATTTCGTGGCTTAAGAACCTTAGTGATTGGTACGAGTGCAGCTCCACTGAACCGTTCCGGGTAGCAGACGACAAAGATAATCGCATTGATGGTGGCCGACCTCCGCTAGGGGATGGCACAATAAGAAGAAGAATACAGTATAAAGATAATAAAATGCAGTAAACTAATGCGTTTGATTGAATAAATTACTGACATTTGATGTTGCAGAAAAACCGCTAACATAAATATTTAAATTTGATCTCAGAAAGTAGATCAACAGAACTCAAATAGCTTTTTATATAAATACAACAAGTCACTTAATTATAAAAGACAAATGCATCACGGAAACATACTGGGTTTGAAAATCTCATATAATGTAATGTGACTTTACTGGGAATCGAACCCGGAATCTCAGGTTTAAGAAGTCGGTACATTAACGTCAAACTACGAATGCCGCACAAAAATGTGGAAACCCGCAAGCTTTGCAGTACAATATTAGATTCACTCAATCAAATAATTCTTTAAATAAAATTATGAAATATACAGATATTGCTAAGTCAACTGATGAAAATTAAGTCATTGTAGAATATACTTAATTGTGAAAAACCTCAGAAACATACATAGTAGAAAAAAACCTAGAAATAAAGTTAAGCCTAGTTGGAAGCGAACTCAAATCTGTCACTTTACGTGTTAGTGGTCTAGTTTTGAAGCTTTCGATCCATGTTATCTATTTAACTAAGTATTTTTCAATTAAACTTTATTATGAATCATCCTTTTTTGTATAAGGTGGCTTTAATTCATCTAGGCTCCTTCTGTATAGAAGAAAGTTTTCTTAAAAATAATAAGCATTAAGTTATATTTTTGCATATCAAGAAAAAATAATAATTTATCGTTTCAGACATTTAATTACCCATATTATACAATAAGCTTTTAACCAAATTTGCATAGGTTTGCCGCATAATAAATATAGTTTATGACAATCATGGGTTATTTGTAATTAAGTGATTTGCAGCCAATTATGATTTATATGACTAGGGTGCAGGTTAGCTAAAATCGAAAGAAATTTGCCCGTAACGTCCTCTCGATAGGGTAACTGAAAAGTTTCAAACCTCATTGGTTCAAATTAAAGTCTTCTTCTGTGAAACCTTTTACTATTATTAATTTATAACATGTATCTTTAGTAGATATTTAGAAAAATAATATCGATAAATTGCACATCCCACAGTGATACACCCAATCCATTAGTGGGTCAAAAACAATGTCCCGTTTCCAAAAACCGCCGCACGTCCGGCGAAATTTATTTTCAAATATTCCCGCTACATGCATTAAGGCTGCCGTACGTGTGAAGGCTTTTAAACTCGCATTAAACACGCCTTCGCTAGACTTTCCCGGCGAGAGCACCTCCTCCTCCGCCCAACCTGGAAAATCTTACGCTGCGTGTAAAGTGTTCGGAAAATTCCCTCAGTGAACAGGCGAATACACTGTGCGGCGGGATGGAGTTATTCAAAGGATTGAGATATAAAAGTAAATATATGAATATAATATTATACGCTATGCATACATTCGTAATAATAATGTTTATTTTATGGTTAATGCTTAAAATATAGAGTAAATTATAATGAATATCTCTGTGAGTAATAATATAAAAGTTGCAGTTGGCCAAATACGACATTTATGATTTTAATATTTTTAATATGTGCTAAACAATCACATATATAATATATTATATATTTATCTTGAGTTAGGTATCTGTTACGCATGAGAAAAGGCATACTTAAAAATATTATATGAAACCTTGGAAGACAGATTTAGATAATATAGAGAAGTCAGAAGACGTATTAAAAATACATGCAAATTCTTAATTTGAAAAAATAGGAATCGATTGTTTTAATTCGTTCATGTAAAAAAAACAAATGAAACTATCATATTAATTTGACAGATGCTTACAGTGTAGTGAGTGTAGTAATGGTATATCGAGTGATTATAGTATTAATAAAATTAGTGGGTTATCTAAGAGATGTACGGATAGGTAATTATAATGGGATGCTGTAATCTACAACCTTGTGCATCATACACAATAAATCAAAAAACATTATGGATGAGGAAGAACCATCAGGCAGGCATCGCTACTTAACAAATGAATAAGCAGCTCACAGACAATTAATTTTCTGAAACACCAGAACCGTAAGATAAAATAAATACGTGAGAATATGAGAGAGAAGAATACAGGGAGAAGACCTATGATAATGTTGACAGGTGGTACCTATTACTTCATTAAAATTTCTAGCAAAACTATAATATTAATGTATCTTAGTTAGCAAAATATAAAAAAACTTATTTCACTCAATAATAATTACCTTCCATGATGTTTGCTACAACATTAAAATATTACAAATATTATTATTGGATGAAGGTAAGATAATATTTTCTTCTTCTTCTTCTGGCGCTACATCCCAGTATATCCTCGTTTTGCACTAACGAGTATCTCTATCCAGGGCTATTCTAAGCCACTTCCCTTACCGAACATACTATCTTTTAGTAATGTAGCATTCTTCATTGAACATACTGACATAGTTTAATAAACTATTTTCATATTAAAAAAATAGTTCATATGATTTTTAAATGAAACATTCTTTAATTAAAACGGATGATGTCAACCTCAGACACATACATATAATTTCTACCATAAATTCTTGAAAAATACTGTCGGGTGGGGCTCGATCCCGTATGCACCAGATTCCAGCTAATACGGTTAGTCAATAATATCATCCTATCTAATAACGATGAAATTAACTAATATAGTTAATAGTTAAACGAATAATTCACAAGATTTTAGATGTAATATTCTTTTTATTAAACATACATAATTTGAAAACACTTCTGAGAAAAATACCACCTTTGATTTTAAATACAAAAGCCAACTGTCAATAATAACGCAATTTAAAAAGCGCTACAGAGAGTATTGTAAGAATAATTACTTAAAATTCGTCGCAATTAGATAATATTCGTATAGCATAGTGGTCAATGCACATAGGCGCGAATCCCAAAAGACGCAAGTTCGAATCCTGCTGGGTCTCGTATTTTTTTCAAAAAAGATTATTTTCAATTGGTTGTATATTTCTCAGAGTCCTATTTCTCAATATGACGTGATGGTTCCAATAACAGGCGGACAATAAACGAATAATACATGAAATTAAATTCTATCTACCACATAATATCATTTTTTTCAAAGGATAAGGCACCAAGCTTCGAACATTATATACAACTGGCATTTATCTATACAATATGTAGGTATTTCAAATAACATCCTATAAACCCAGAAACATAGTGAGCAAATAAAACTCCACAATGTCTGGTATTAAATTGTATGGTGCTCTTTTTCATTATAATAATCGACTCTGTATTTATTTTTCAAATTGCATCCATGATTTTCCAAAATTTTCCGAAGAGATTAATCCATGGAAAGCTCTACTCAAAACGTGTCATCGTTGAAAACATGGTATTAAAACAAAATCGTATGAAGCTTTGCTTACAAAAACAGGAAGTTCTTCATTTATAAAAGTGGCTTTTAGCTTTAACCCGTCCGTCAAGAGGAAAATTGTCACGAAGCCTTTTTCACCGGAGGCGAAAAGCAGTTTCCGCTTTCGTTTTTTTTCAATGCCTTGTGTTTTTGTTTTTTTCAGCATATTCGCAAAACCGCCTGTGTTTTATTTTTATTTTATTTTTTCACCTGAATGTCGACATCGTGTTTTAGAACCAAAAGTAAATAGTAGCTACTATATATTTTTATTGAATTTAAATTCCAAAGTTTCTAGGCACACTAGATTTTAGTAGTTTTTTTTTAATTCATCAACTTTGGTGTATTTAAAATAAATTTATGAATTCACTCATTGAATCAAAACTTTTACAACTATATTTTGAGCAATAGTTGATTATTTACAGTATTCTGTTTGAGCTAATTTCATGCAATACCTCTTCTAAACAATACCAAATAATGCTCGTCTATGTATCTCATGATCAGGATGCCGGAATCCAGTCGGCTTGAAAAATAGGCGAGCCAGGTTGAAATTCTCATCTGGCATCCACAGCATTTGGCCAAGCCAGGTTCAACATCGCCTCTTCACTCTCAGGGTGATAAGAGGCTGCTTGGTGCGCTTTTTTATCTTCTCGTTGCTCCTAAAGTATAAAATACACCCAGTATCCGCCGCAAACATCTGTTTTCGAAGCTCAGTATACGGTTGCTCTAAGCCTTTGTAAGGTGCCATGATTTGCTACCGTAAAGCTGCACCGTCAGAATGCACGCGTCGAATAGGCGGCATCTTCTATATATTATTAATTATTAGAGTTGAGTGTAAATAGTTTTGAAGAAATTGAAAGGCAACACCATAATTAATAAGTAAAATAAATCAAACGGATTACCAATAAACGTAAATTAATTTTAACTCTTTCGATAGTAACTATTAACTTTATTTTTTGTTAATACTCGCTCATATCTATCTATATATAATATATATTAATATCTTTTCTATTTAAGCGACTAAAAATACCTAGTTTTTTAATAATTTAGATTTTTAGAGCTTAGACCCATGCGCTTTTACGGTTAACCGATTTTAGATTAACCCGGTATTTAAACCCTAGTCTCCGGTCAATTATCAGTATTATCGTCGATCGTATAGATCGTCTGATCATGAATGTTTTGATTTATTATTATAATGATGATATAAGGAAGTAATATATATATTACTATAAAAGTAAATACTTAATGGAGTTGGAATCCATGATATATCGGTGCACATGTCAATATTATCGTTCGTACTCTAGGAATCGCTTTTTTCTACTCGGTTTGCTAAAATATTTCTAGTAGATTCCCTAGGGGAGGAGAAACGATTTGAGCGAACACCTAAATCGACTATGTATCAAGCAAGTTGTAACGGTTTCCAAACTTTACGAACGACTAAAAGTTTGAGAAAGTTTTATTATTATTATGCATCGAGCTACATGACGTCCAAACAAAATGTGCTATAAATGAAAACTACTGACAGTTAAATTTAACTGAGATATATAATATCAATTTTAGCAGGCAGGCAAAAGTTAAGTTTATATTCATTTGAAAGAGTTTTATAATATGATAGTACCTACCATTATACTGAATGTGGAAAACAGAATAATATATATTCGTTAAAGTGAAAATTTTAAAATTTGATTCACTCTTACCGTTTTTTTTACAATGTCGTTTTTAGAGTCCACGTAATTTCGCTAAACTTTATCTAGCAATTTCTCTATATTGTCGTTTAGCTCGATTAATATTTCTTGTGTTACGGATACACATTAGGCATAAGTAGTTAACGTGGTTAACGGTTGCCGTTACTTTTCATACTTTATACTTCAAGATAGTTAACTATTAGAATGCGTTATAGCATTTTTATCACTTTTTTTATTGATTTTAGAGTTAAATGTTATATTAGAATAGAGCTGTTCGATCATTAAACATTATGAGCTTTATCTTATGTATATAATATATAATACATGTCACATGATTGGACCATCGCAAGCGTTGGATTTTAATAAATCTGATGATGTAAGGCTCATGATTATAGCGTCATCACCAGATGCCAACCTCTCAGTTGGAGGTATATAATATACACTTAAATATCTACAGCTTCTGGAAACCACTGGAAGTTAATGTCCTCGTATTTGTACAATAGTCTCTGATTAAAATATGCTTTTGTGTCGGCGATCCCTCATCCTGTAGTGGTGCTACAAAAGCTATATATGGGTTGCATGTCTTGCATGGTGGGAGAAGGGTGATTTAGCGATGTACCAAGGAGAGTGGCGTAACTTTGTACTTATCATATGCTTCAATACTAAGGCGTGATAGTGTGAAGTAAGTAAGTATGACTTTTGTGTATTTTGATAATTTGAAATGTTTAACGTTCCTGGAGAGACCATTATACTCACATGTTACTAATGCTTACTAGATCTCTATAAACGTATAATGTTTTATTACTTTACACCAATATATTAATAGAGATTCTGTGGATTGAACAAATAAATGAACCGTCAAACTTACATGTCATTGCAATAATTGTAAATTATACGTTACTAGTTTTAGCATTCTTTAAATAATAAGATATCAGTTTCAAATAATTCTGTATTCTTCATTAATGAAAAAAATAATTATTATTTATGGTTACTTATTATTGTTTTTAGTATTTAGAAGAGAACAAGCTAAACAAAAACATTCAAAATATATAGCGTTGCTATGGAAATATTTTTTTTTTTGATTTTTTTGGTGTCTGTTGGAGTGCAGGAATGCGTGAGATTGCATTATTTTTCACTGTATCTTCAAATTCAAATTCTACGCTGCTGATATCAGTTGGACTGGTCAACGGCCTTTTTGAACCGATTGGCGTATCCTTGTTGATAATAGAGTTGTCCGACTCTATATCTGCGGCTAGTTCATCCTCCTGGAGTGTATTTTTTCTCTCTAACGAAAGAGAGGTTAACACTTTTGGTACATTGAGAGAGTCAGGCAATTGTACAGTGTGAGGTTCATTATTTCCAGTTGTTTTACAATATTTGGCCAGATGGCCCTCTTCTTTGCATATAAAGCATGTCAATTTTTTGGTGGAGAAGTAAATCCAGTACAGGGTATTATCAAAATTTATTTGCATTGACTCTGGCAGTTTAATCGTGTCTTCTGGGTTTACATAAACCTGTCTCCGGAAATTTAAAATATGTGCATAGCCCGGTTCGTTAATACCAGCTCTGATGCTTGTAATACGTGAAGTAGTTTTTATGTTTAATTCGTTGAGTTTTGATTCCAGAACGCTGTGTGGGATTATAGGACACACGTTTGATATTATTATCCTCTTTGATTTGGTGATCAGCGGCCTGATTTCTAGTACGTGGTTTCCAATTTTAACTGTTTCTTGATTTACTGTTAATTTATCTGCTTGTTCTTCACTACTCAAGTATATACATATTCTTCCCTGGAAAATCCTAGATACATATCTTATATGACATGGACCTACCTTATTCCCGATTGACAGTGTATATTCTCGTATAGAGATGCCCTCGATAGCATCTAAAACGATGGCTTGCTCCTTCTTCGGAAATTGCATTTTTTGAGCAACTGATGCATAAGACATTGTTTGTTGGGTTTCTTTTTGGTGATCCATTGCTGGCATCGTTGTATTTTTGATTTTTAATAAGCGCCCCTGTAGTCAGAGACACTTAAATGTAAACAACTTTGTAACAATAATTTATTGTTACGCCGCACGCACAACTGGTTATTATTAATTTGTAAACACTCGCTATCTCGTTTGGTGACGTCCGACTGTCGCCGAGCACACGGAACAACTGCGTAAAAGGCTATGGAAATAATAATGTAATTTTATACACGTCAATGTGATATAAGGAGTAAATTTTTGTTTCAATATTAGAAATAAATTTTAATAACTTTTCATACAAAACCGTTACATGTTTGAATACTGTTTACGCGTAGATAAGTAGGTTAGGTGGTGATGTGAAAATTGATTTTATTGTGAAAACTAATTTTAATAACACATCGTTGAAATTCCATTGTAGTATCAAAAAATAAAACTACAGTTCATCGTCCACATTATGAGAGGACAAAGGTTTAGCATTCCCCAACCATCCAAACGTTACAGAGGATGACGTTGCATTTATTAATTTATTAATTTTAAAAATACCCCTTGAGGACATAAGAAATTATTAATTAAAGACGTTCACAACATGAAATTTAGAATTAAAAGTACATGTAAATGAACTTGGTAGAGAAAAAAAAGTAAGAAATAATTTCATAGTAAAAAAGAAACAGTTAAAGGAAAATTCGAATTATACAATAAAATAGAATTTTGCAAAACAAAATACACATTGCAGTGAGTGCATTCACTAGCCGCACAGCCTTCGTTATTTTTGTCTGGTGAACCTGACGTGAGGAAACAGCATTCACCCAAAGTAGGTCATGGCTGCGACAACGCATGTAATTGAAGGGTGCATAGAATATCAGGATTGGAAACAATACCACGTGAGAGCAGAGAAAAATGCTTTAATAGCAGAAGTGACATACGAGCTTCAAGAGAGCTTAGTCTTCTAAGAACCTATGTGATCTACCTAACTGTTAAGGGTATCAGATTATAAAACAAATATCGCCGTGATGTTACGATAAGGAGAAGAATAAAAAAATTCAAAACACTCAAAATCTTTAAATTTATTTAAATCACTAATATTGGTTAATGAATTTAATGGATTAGTTGTAAGCCAATAATATAATCGTCTAATAGTGAGTTTTTTATACTGTATTATATTAATAATCTATACATTTTTATTACATAATATTATAAGATTTATATATTATAATAAATGTTTTAATGTAACATGTACGGTTTCACGTTCACTGATTAAGGTAGAATAAATAAAGTCAACATATCTACTCTCTTGTATGAGAATCTATAAAGGGTTTACTTAGCATCTGGTTTACGTCTTATATTATGTAACACGTATTCGGCAGTACGAAAATAGATGCAGGACTTGTCAGATTGTCTAATTAACAAGAAAATGTCAGCTATGAACTCAGTACAAAGAAGAATACAATTTTGTGAAATGAACGTTTCGTCAAAGTATTTACGCCACTATATTATAACAATATTGTTCACAACCTTGTATTAAATTTTCCGTTGAATTATATTAGTTTTGATGTATGTATATATATTACTTTTCATATAAATATACATTTTCTTAGAACTGGCTGATGAAATAGTAGGGTATGCGGCTATGAATTCGTATTATAGATTAGTATAGACTATAAAAGACTTTTGACGAATATCATTAATAAATCATAATATATTAAATAAAAAGATTTTTTTAAAAAAGAACATTTCAGTAGATTGACAAAAATGTACATAAATCAATAGTTTTACTTGATAAACATTAGATAAGTGGCTTTCAAAGCATGTTGTTATTATAATCTCACAAGTATTTTAAATTCACGAAAATGTGACGTTTAAATTAATATTAAATGTCAGATGTTAGTTGATCTAATAAACTTTTTTACATGTACGATACCTTCAGCTTGTCTAAAATAAATTTGATTTAATATTTATTCATCTTTTAATATAATTTTGACCCATTATGGTCGAGCGGCTTAAGCATCGGCTTATAATATCGTGGGTTCTAGGTTCGAATCCTGGATCTGGAAAATACACAATTATTGTTTTTCAATTGGTGTTTGGAGTCAGAGTATGGAACTAATATGTTGAGCAAGTGGCTGACATCCATTTCTGGTAAAAACAAATATCTGTCAACACAAACCTCTACTCTGTGGAGGCCCATATTATGATTCTTTTGAGATTGGACATGGTCAAAAGAAAAAAAATAAGATGCTTCATAATATCGAGGATCCCGGGTTCGAATCCAGCGTTTCACAAAATTCACATATTGTTTTTCAATGTGTTTTTACCTAGAGAATGAACCTGATAAGTTGAGTAAGTAGGTTAGATCCTTTTCTTGTAAGAAATATAAAAAAATAATACATCTTCTACTTCGTGGAGGTTCATGATCTTTTTAGCATTGAACATGGTAAAAAATGTAATTTTTATTATCACATTATTTTTTATATATTTTTTTAATTGAGGCATAAAAAGTTTATGAAACTTTGATGCTAAAAATAGGTCAGATTGTCAACTTATGTGTCTAAATTTAACACTAATTACTAAATGGTGAGATAGAATTTGGAAGGACAGAAACATTATTAAACAAACTAAAAGTCCTCTGGTACAATCTCTCGTCTTTAACGTACGCCTTTACGTGTGCAAACAAAGTTCGGTTATAACATTTTAGCATCTTAATGTATCCATGGAAAAGGGGTCTATATCATAATAATATATTGTTATGTGTGTATTATTTTCAACATATAGTTTGAACTATAAATAGAAGTAGTCCTAATATAAATTTTTTGTACATATATAACTTGAAAACACCTCAGATCATACCCACTATAAAAAGTCACATTTGAAAAAAAAATACGATGCTCGACGGGATTTAAACTCGTATATCCACTGGTATCGTGCCAATATGTTTTAACCAATTAAGCTAGGAGCCCCCTACCTAATTGCGATAATTAAACCTAGTAGGTTCTACATCAAATGCTTATCAAATTGTGTTATTATTGACTATCGGTTTTTGTGTTTTGAAATCAAGGCATATTACTTACCCTAATTACTAACCGATATCCGGCTCTCGCCACATATTTAGAAAACGTCTACTTGAACTCAGTAACAGTTTTTAATAAACAATTTCTTTTATTGAACGAATAATTCACAAGATTTTAGAATGTAACATTTCGTATATTGAGCATACATAACTTGAAAACACCTCAGATTTATACCCACTAGAAAAAATCACATTTGAAAAAAAACGATGCGCCTTCATTTTTTTTGTGTGAATATTTCATGTGATTTTTTCTAGTGTGGTAGGTATTTACCTAATATCTGAGGCATTTTTAAGTTATGTGTGTTCAATTTATGGAATGTTACATTCTTAAATCTTGTGAATTATTCGTTAAATAAAATAAAATGGTTTATTACCTTTTTCTATTTGAACACAGATTTTACAATTTTTTGTACTGTTGAATTAGTAACCATAAGTACAATTGTATTGATACGATGGCATATTGGCAGATAGTAGTCCGTTTTAACATTTTATCATGACGTATGTACAACATAATAATATTATGTACTTGATTTTGTGTGATTTAAATTATAATAACATATTATATGTTTACAAGACCGATTTTCTTATTATTTCAAATAATTTAAAAAACTATTTCTTTTGTTCAATGAATAAGACACACGATTTGAGAATGTAACATTCTATATACTGAATAAACAATATAATATGAAAAAAAATCATGCATATAATATACACACTAGAAAAAATCATTCTCCAGAAAAAAAAAACGACACCCGACGGGACCTGAAACAGGTTCAGGTCTCTGGATTCGCGCCAGTATGTTTTTCCAATTAAGCTACGACGATTTTAACAAGCAGTTGTTACATGAAATGCTTATTGAATTGCGGGTATATATTATAACGCAATTCGATATGCATTTCATATAACAGCTACTAGTTAAAGTATACTGGCGTGAATCCAGCAGATACAGGTTCAAGTTCTGTCGGGTGGCGTATTTTTTTCTAAAAAATGATTTTGTATAGCGTATATAATATGCATGAGATGTTTTCAAATTATGTATATCAAATAATTAAGTATTGCCAGAGCACGAAACTGTGATGTTTGCTAAAAAACTACAATACTAATTGAACATACATAATTTTGAAAACACTTCTGAGAAAAAAATATATTATAACCATTAGAAAAAATCGTTTTAAAAAAAGGAAAAAAACCCCGCAGGAATCGAGCCTGCATCTATCGGGTTTCGCGCACATGCACTACCATATTATGTTCAATAATAAGAATGTTACATTCTTAAATCTTGTAAATTATTCGTTGGATATAAACAGTAATAACATACAATACTAATAATTTAAGAATTAGCCTTAATAACAATTTTTCAACTTTATTTATTTTTTATTTATTTAGAGGTTTATATAAAATACGTACGAGCATAAAACGGAAAGACTACAGAATAAACCAATGATTATGGAAAACAGCAGACAAGAGTACGCGATCTGATAGAGAAGCTGATGAAGTGATAATTCTGCGGATTTGCGGCAGCTTATTGCGGACGTGAAGATCTTTTCACATAGATTTGTTTGTCCGTATTATTTTAGCTTTGCTTTTTGTATCTTATATTACATATATATCAATAAATTCATTTATTTTTGTTGAGTATTCTTACCTTTCTCTCCTATGGCACTTTTTATTGCATTAAGTGCGACTTTCATTAAACTTAGTCAAAGCTCACTTGAGAGCTTGACTTGAGAGAAAGACTTGGGTATCTGCTTCTGAGACATTCCCGAGCGTAAACAACTCCTTGTGCTTTACATTCAAACGTAAAGCCTTGTGATACCTTAGATTAATACCGAGTATGGTGCAAGGCGGGTTGGTTTGGAGGTTCCATGTTTATGGACTCGGCGACTGCAAAACCGCTGGACAATTGTGTACTCATATAGTGATACACAATTGGCACTAATGGGGCACTACCGTTTTAAACGAAAAAAAAAACGGTTAGGTACATGTTCAAACACGCGCGTTAACATCATTTTACTCCCTACTTCAATTATAGTTTGTCAATTTATGGCTACGGCTGTATGTTGTAGCTTAACCACTGGGGAATGCCAAAAGAAATGGCGTATTTCAAAAAAACACTACCTTATCCTTAGGTCAATAATAATTATAAAGCAATCATTATTCGTAGGATGTTTATCATATTTGAATGGTCAAAAACATAGCTTATAATTAATATCTTTAGAATTATCTTCAAATGTGTTAATTTTGCTCATTTTTTGAATAATAAAATGCCTAATTCTAGTCAAATTTGGGATCACAGAGATTATCAATATAATTTTTTATCGTAAATATTTCACTATAATAATGTCGATATAAATTATACGGATGGTTTTATAAATGCGTTTAAAAATTAATAAATGTAAAAAATCACTGCACATTTATGTACTGAAATATTACTTTATTCTAAAACATTAGAGCGAGAGGTTTAAAAGAATACTATTTTATGTAATAAAAATACTTTATGCAGTCATCAAATGTTTAAAATAAATATAAAAGATAATAAGGCTTCAAAATTATATAAATAGATTATCTACAGCGTTTAATACTTTGGACGCGGAAGACGCACACGGTGCGTAATGACCAGGCGGCCGATCGATGTAATTAACGTGCATTTTAAAGGGGGCAATTAAAATCTCATTATCTCTTCAGCAGCGAAAGAGTTAAGGTATGTCCAGGATCATGCTTTGAAAATAGAAAAGCAGCTCTATTTTGACCCACGCTGAGCACGTCCGCCCTTAAAAAGGATGGCATAATACATATTCTGAGTATATTAGTCCAGTCTCGAAGATTGGTACAAGAATATCAATTATAGATATCTCACGTTAATTAGTTTGTGACAACCAGAGAATAAAAATAAGCCTAAAAGAGGTGTGTTTATATGTCTATATTTTTGTTCTCCGGGATAACAGTTTTAACGCGAAAATACATAGAATATAATTTTACCATAATGTATAAAAAAAACCAAACGTAAGTTTCTAAGATGAGCTTTTAAACTAATATTATCGATATTTAATATGTAGCTAACCGTAAAAACTAAGCTTTTTTAAATTGAGGTTATTTTATTATCTCTATCATGTTTTCTGTTTTTTTAAACCTCACCACCAAACTAATTTAGTTTTTTTATAGTGCAATGTATTTCACAGGAGAAAAAACAAGTGAAATTTATCTTTACACTTTTTACAGGAAACGCAAAAAAGAACTAGGACAGAGAGGGAAAAAAAGAAAACATTTTACCAAGAGAGCAATCGCATTCTGTTTAAGTCACCCTTAAAACCAGACGTGACTCTTCAAGTCTGACCCTGGTAATAAATCAGAAGTGCTTTCAACTCTTTAAGCCAGGGATGAGACACGTTTTGGCCTATTTAATTAATTGCCTCACTTGATGTTAGGATAAAAATACGTATTTTTTTTTTGTTTAAATCCATTTTTTTCATCGGTGCCCAGTAAAACTATTTTTTGTGTCAATTCATTAAAAGTCACGTAGACCAGCACGTTTACATGACCCAAATTTTGTACTATTGCTTAAATTGGAAAATTAACCAAATATTTTAATGCGAATTATAAACCATTATTTTCTTATATTGCTCTAAAAGTATTAAGAAGTTTAAATCATATTTTATCAGGTAAATAACAATTCTTCTCGAATATTGAGCATATTGACGCACAAAATCAAAATGTATCTGAACCTAAATAATTAACGATAATTGGGTGAAATTATTTTTTAAATTCATTATGTAAATTGCTACTAATTGAATTCTATGTGACTTATTAATTTTCTAGGCGACCTTTTTTAACTCTATGCTGTAAACAGTGTAAACGATCAATAATCAATGTTTAAGTACCTACCTATCATTTTTGTATTGTTACAGAGAGCTACATAAAAACATTTAAAAAAATCAGCATTTCGATATAAGAAATTTATATCATATGAAATAAATTATTGTTTTTATTGAAAATTATGTTTAGATTTTTTATAAATTTATTAGACGTTAAATTGGTAATACGTTATTATTGTTTGAATTAGATCAGACAATTTTTAATTCGGTTTAGTATGAAAACAGGTTTGGTTGTATATCTCAGTTTTGTTGTACGCAGTTTAAACGCCGATAACTATATATATATATATATGTTAATTTTTGTTTTCATAGAAAATATCATGACACATGTAGGTATAAGAACTATATTCATAAGAAAAAGATTATTAAAATAACGATAAGAAAATACGATTAGTTAAATAATACAAAAATCATCATTGCACGCACCATATGATTTCATATAATTTCGTCGTTGGGATGATTAGAATCTTTTCATTACTAGCGTACATCCTGACTAAGGCTACACAAAGGGTGACTGCATCCCCCTTCTAGATTAAATTCTGAATTATATGTGTTAGTAGCGATTAAATATAACCAAATCGAGCATTTTTTTTTTTAAAGAAATAGCCAATGAGATGAAAGATATTTTTTTTTACCATGCGTAAAGTACACCCACGGTGGCCGCGCGGCTTAAACATTGGAATATAATGCCGTGGGTCCCAGGTTCGAATCCCGGGTCTGGCAAGTACACATATTGTTTTTCAATTTGTGTGTGAGTCAGGGTGTGGACCTAATAGGTTGAGCAAGTGGCTAACATCCATTTCTCGTAAAAAATATAATCTGTTAATACAAACCTCTACTCTGTGGAGGCCCATATGATCCTATTAGGATCGGACATGGCTGAAAAAAAAACACACTGACTTGTGAGACAAATTGGTTTCTTCAAATGCAGGACCTTTATGGTTTTTTTTTTATGTTTCAGGCACCCTGTCATACAAAGAAATAAATATTTGCAGACACGGTTTATTTATTATGCGAAAACACCGACCCATCCAATTGAGACTTTGAAAGAATTCTTTTCTTAGATAATATTTGTATATTTCGCATTAATTCTTTGATTTATCGCCCTGTGGTAAGCGCCGTATATATAATATCTCATAATATTATATTGATTGAATAAAATATATCTCTATTAAAATTAATCGGACTCCTGCATAGCACTTTCATGACTACCTGACTGTCTTTTAATAATATCATATATTTCAATATACTATTCAATTAAACACATAGTCCATAGCATATTGTGTATGTTACAGACCGGAGAGGATAAATAAATAATTATTAAAATTCTAATGGATTCAAGCTCTGTACTATTCCATTTAAGTCATTTTTTGCGACCCGGGTTTCGCCTTTCGGAATCTTCAGGCGTCGTGTATACTTACCAAAGGCAAACACACACTGACAACGAACACTCTTAACTCTAACTTATATAGTAAATCCATACAATAACGTAGGTAAAAACTTCATTACCTACCTATCTAGTCAGAGGTAAAAAAAAAATATAACAAACAAATTATGAATAGTTGTCAAGTTAAGTGTCAGTAAAAACCTAATTAGTAAAAACCCTGTCTTATTAATAACAATACACTTGATACGAGTAGCATATTATTATAATAAATCGTCAAAAACCTAATAATAGATCATTATTCTTAATTTTTTTAAATTAATTAATCTTAATTAATCTCATTCTTATAAGTTAGAGTTAAAAGTGTTCGTTGTCAGTGTGTGTTTGCCTTTGTTGAGTGTACACGACGCCTGAAGATGCCGAAAGGCAAAACTCGGGTCGCAAAAAACGACTTTAATGGAATAGTACAAAGCTTGAATCCATTAGAATTTAAATTAAAATTCCATCAAATACATTCGGTCGATAGTATTAATATTAAAATAATTATTAATTTAGATATTTTGTACTAAATTTTATTATACCTTATTATAAATAAAATAATGATGAAAGAATTGTATTGAGGCCATCGGTATATTTTGATTTTGTTTAAACAAAAGACAATAATTAGAATGTTTAATTTCCCAACCCCTGCTTTACAGGTCTCTCGAACTTTCGTCTTTCAGGACTCTCCCGTATTTTGGGAACGGAGTTAAACTTTCAATCAAAAACTTTGTGCTAAAGTATTTTAATGTGGAGACGTATTCAATGGGAATAAATTTCTAATGAAATGCTTCGAGACATTCTTTGCGAATAATAGTACCAACTTGCGTTCGTAGCAGTCGGGCTTTATCGACTTTGTTTCATACACGTAACAGGAGAACAACGTGTAAATAAATTTATATCACTCAAACTACACCTTTACACGTTTAGGAATTATTTATGAATTTAAACTGAATGCTATTAATAGTTTAATATCTTGTATTGCTTATTGGCAATTGATGCCTTTGAGATGTGGTGTTGGCGCAAAATGCTTCGAATTTCTTGGACGGAGCACAGGACAAACCAGTCAATCATCCAGAGACTGAAGATAAAGGAACGGCTTTCGACGATATGTCTGAGAAGAATTTTGCAGTTTTTTGGACATATTGTCAGACGCGGACCGGACAACCTGGAGAGACTGGTAGTTTTGGGTAGCCTCCAGGGAAGGCAAAGCAGAGGAAGAGCGTCTGCGCGATGGAGCGACCAAGTGAAAGAGCTGACTGGGGGCACCATCCATTCTGCCCTGAGAGAAGCGGAAGATCGAGAAGGATGGAAAGTCTTGGTCGCTCAAAAGATGGCGAAATTTAAATGTGGTCACGATCCTCAGCCATAAGTGCACGACCAAGAAGAAAATAGAGATATATACATAATAAAATAGTGTTTCAGATTATTAATCTATATAATAGTTTGTAGTGGTCTTTGTATATTATGTAACATTCTGTGGACCGTTAAAGGAATCGTTGAAACGTTGATTTAAATGTCAAAGAAATATAAATACATCACAATACAGATAATAAATAGAATTCCGATAGGCTATATTCAATACGCTACATTTTGATGCAGGGTTTTAAATGTGTGAGTGTCCTACGAAAATAAAATACGCATTATGCACGTGCAATAGTGTGTGTAATACACCAATATTAAATGAGCGTCAATGCATAAGCCGAAGGCAATTGTCAGTATTCGACGTATGACGTATTCTTGACACGTGTTTAAGTTTATCCCGGTTCTTCCTAACTCGAGATCGGTTACCTGCTTCTCCTTACCCGGTTGGTATTTCAGTTCCTATTATTTCTAAGTTCCCTGAAAAACACTAATTAATTTCAGAGTCTGTATAAAAATGGGAATCAGTTTCGCCTAATTTTCTTATATTAAGGCTCCATCTCTATCCTACGAGAAAATTTACTTCAACATCTTCGGTAGTGTGTATAAATACTTTGCAAGAATGAATTATTGTGTCCAGCCACTGAACTGCAACTGACAGGCCAAAACTTCAGTGGTTGGACGGTGTCAACGAGGATATTAAAGCGCCGCAGATACCTGGAGAACATACACCTAAAGTAGAAGAAGATAGAGTAAGTTATCAGACAAACCTAACACATGGTATGGATTATAATGCGTCTGATCATGATGATAATGAAATATCACTTGGTATAACCTATACCATATAACCTTGAAAACGTATATACATGATAATTTTATATTTTTGTATGTTTGTATATAAGACTATGCCTATACTAGAAGAAAATGTAATCCGGGTTTAATAAAATTTCGTAAAAACCATGCTAAATTTAATTCCAATACAGCATCTGAGGTTGCTCCAAACAACGTAATTACTATTTTCGATAAAGAGTGTTGTATTTTATAAACGCTGTGTATTCATAATAAAATAATAATACTTGGCTTTAGTCCATGAGAATCGTCTTTAAATTATCATTGGCTCTTGTTAAAGAAAAAAAACATGCTAAAGTGCCGATGAACGAAAAAAATAAATAAGACTGTTTCTCTTTAAAAAATCTATCAATTCATTTTATGCTCCTAGCTGATACAATATTACCAGTACCATAATATGGACATTATAGTGATCTGTTATTCTGAATTCATGTCTGAATTTTTTGTTGAATTGTTATGCTCAATATGCTCAATATGCTCAAACTTATACTTGATTTGAAGTAAATAAAAGACAAACAAACAAATATAGAATACTGAAATGTCATTTTGATTTCCACAGTAACGCACGTATATATTATTAATTTCATTACTAGGACCACCCACTTAGCAACCAATAATAGTGGATTAGATTACGGATTTCTTCTGAAATAACTTTTCATACAAAACAGAATTAACTGAAAATGAATTCAATTCTACTTAAATATAGCTAAAAGTATTAAAAGAATGCATTGGCATCGTCTTCTGATATATTCTAAAAGTTTCAAATATCTAGCTAGTCGGAAAGTTAGTTAACAATCGATTTCAAGATTTGGACAAATAAGAATACGAGCTAATAAAAACGTTGTAAAATTAATATTAATATGTAGATTTGTACATATATCTACGTGATTAGCAAAATATTATTTTAAGAGTCGTTCATCTCTTTTTTAACAGAAAATTCTCATGACCTATTGAAAAATTTAAATATGGATCGTTTAACAAGTACTCGAAATACTAAAATTAATCAGCACTTAATAATTTGTTTTATTTTTCTACACTAATGATTAGATTTATAATTTTTAAATAATTCTCTAATAATAATTTAGGTAAATATTGTTATAAAACTGATAAATGTTTTTCTCTTTTTTTACAGGTAAGTCAGTGGATTAAGCGGATTAAACGAATCATCATCAGGTTTGTTTTATATTATATTTTAAAATATATTATAACTATGCCATTTTTGTTATTGATTTAGTTTCATATAAATCTATATAGAATATTGATACGTTGAATATTGGCTACCTAAATATCCTGTTATACATCACATGCAAATATATTATGTTTCATAAGATATAATACAAATCACAGTTAAACATATGTTTTCCTCGGATTTATATTTTTATATAAAGTTTTAGTTTTTTAAGATATTATTAGTTTGAAAACATAAAAATTAAAATAACTGGTTTCCCTATTTTATTTTTAAAATAACTTTTTTTCACGTTCTTCTGGATTATTGAATAACAACTCAAAAAGTTTTAAAGCGAAGCTGATTGTGAGGTGAATATTTCAGTCAACACAACTGGTCTCAGGGAAAAGAATATACTTGAAAATTTCATTCAGGTCTAGTAAACCCACGTAAGATGATATTATTTCGATATGGTATGACGTCCCGATTCGTTCTAGAGTCATATTTCTTTGTATACGAGCTAGTGAATGCAATTAAATTGAATGGTGGCCGAAATATAGACATGATTTGACATTTTCGTACAAAAATTTTTAATTGGTCGGCGCGTTTTACTTAATTTGTGAGCACTTTAATGACAGGATTATTATATCGTGTTATTTTTAGAACTTGATAATGATCTCATTCTTAACGTGTTATCTTCTAGCTAAGGGAAACTAATTAAAATAGCTGCCTTAACCGCTATTACTGATTTAAATAAATTTGAGATGTTTTATTCTTCTCTTTATCGTGACATCACGGCGATTCCTACCCGAAATAGTAGAGTAGAGCTGAACTTTTACCAATCACGGAAGTATTTAAGCCATAAAATGCGGCATCGTTCTCTGCTACGTTTACCGTTGTTCTTCTCTTGGATGACAAGTTGGGGAATGCCATACTTGCGTCCTCTCATAATGTGACCGTGGTACTCTAGTTTTCTGGTCTTTATACTACGCAAAACTTCTCGGTTCTTTCACATTTGTCAACCAATCAGTCCAAGGAATTTTGAGGATGCATCCATACAGCCACATCTCGAAAGCTTCAACTCTCCGTGACATTTCTTGGTTTAGCGTACATATTTCCGTACCATAGAAAAGAATTGCGAAAACATAACAACAAAATAATCACAAAATAAAAATAACTTTTTATATACAACGTTTTTAAATTTTCTGTTGAATTATATAAACTTGACTTGACTGGCTTAAACGATAAAAAAATGTACTTGATAGAAATACTGAATAATGAAATGTCGTTCCATATTAATTTCTATAGCAACGCACGTATATATTATTTAATAATTTAGTTGCTAGGACCCCCTACAGCCGATAATTGTATTGAAATAACTTTTCATACAAAACAGAATTAACTAAAAATGAATTCAATTCTACTTAAAGATGGCTGAAATAAAAAAAATGTATTGGCATCGTGTTCTGATATATTCTAAAAGTTTCAAATGTCTAGTTAGTCGGGAAGTTAGTTAAAAATCGATTGCAAGATTTGTACTGGATAAACAACCACCGGATAAATAAGAATACGACCTAATAAAAACTTAAAAAATACGCAGTCTCAGACCTAGGTTTATAATGACAAATTTATTAATTAAACTACTTATCATTTTACGTGTACATTTTGTTTTTTTTTCATGAGATCAAAAGTTATATTAAACATAAATGGGGTGATACATAATTTATTATAAAATACCCTAAATATATAATCCTTATTTTTGGCATTTATTATCAATTTTACGTCTATCATAATATTACCTAAGAAACCTTGCAGCAAAGGTTTTTTTCTCACAATATTTAATAGGAAAAGAATGTAATATTTTTTAATTATAGATCAAACGGGTGTAAAATTTTTCTTTCGTTATTAGGATCCAAATTGAATAAAATGAAAGGGTACTGTATTTTTAAAGAATTTAATTAGTTATTACCGGAAAAGTTTATAATTAGCATTGATCAAATTTTTGAGAAAAAATTCCGGCGATTTTGTCTTGGACCATATTTAATTTACTCGCAAATTAAATATTAATATAATTGTTCATGATGTTATACGCTCTTCCAAAACTTATATCAACTTTCGGCATAATGTAAATCTGGGAAGATTAAAAGTAGGATTATATTATATTGTGACGTGGTCACTTTGGGTGTTTCCTGGTGGCTAAAATTTGCTGCATTTCTGAAATTCACAGTACCTTGCTTCTCTCAGAGTGAAGTAAAGACTACCCCAATAAATTACTTTACTTAGCCACTCAGCAAGTCGGCGATGTTCATGTACTTTACTTTCTACCTTCTCCAAAAATACAAAAAACTACTATTTCTCCCAGTTTATAATAAGTGATAGTATGTCCAAAAAATGTATACATTATATACTAGACTTACAGTTGATTTCAAAATAGATGACAGAAAACTTTGAAGATGGAATGTATTTACAAATTGGTAAGCGTTAAAAAAACGTGACACCAAATTTATTTACACGCAGGCGAGCCCAAAGATGGAGTTTATTTACTTTAATAATTTAAAATTACACTTTTATTTACTACATCTATGATAAGATACAACGCACATTTATTTTATTACCTATAAGAGATTGGCGAGGGAGAACCTCATATTATCACTTGTGCCTTATAATACAATAAAACATCTACGGATTATGACATTTTGTTAACATTCAATTATGACACGGGGGAAAGACTGGGGTGCTACTCAAAAAGATTTAATTAGGTAAGTAAATGGCCAGCGGCCAAAAACTGCGACATATCAAGGGGTTGATTGACTCTCCCAGTATTTTATGTACTTATTGTTCAAGCCTCAAACATATTGTAACACAAACTAACCGAACCTTTATTACATCACATGATCAACAATATCGATGGTTGGACCGATTATGATCCCAATACAAACCTTAACCCGCACAAATATATCATTCCTACTACTACTTATTTATTATTGTCATCCAGGCGCTTAACTATTTAACGAATCATCAGTCGCCCGTGATTTATACAAAGGTCGTTTCTTATTAATTAATTCGTAGACCACGACAATGTCTACTTGCTACAATGTGACCGTCGTCCAAGCAATAATTTAATTCGAATCTCCTTATGAACTCAATCAATCAGACCAACTATCAAGCCGTGTTACCAGCACAGTGTCTCACACATAAAATATTTGTACGATCTTTGAAGCGCTACATCTGATATGGTTTGCTTCTCATCATTCATAGAAACTTGTTATCATCATTCATATTCATAAGTGTCACCACAAGAGTAACACTCAGAACTATCCACTTACTAGAACGTGAGTGCACGAACCTGGATCGACTCCCGTTTAAACCGACCTCCTCTAGCTTTCACATCCACAATCATCTTAAAATACAGTCCACTAAAAAGCGCCGCTAATTGATAATAATGCACCGGTTTATAAGCCTCATAATATAGTATGCACAACATCTAATGATGATGACAATAGGTACCTAATATTACAATAAAATTTCTTTCAAATTTCAGCTTGGTGGAATATGTACTCGTAACTTCTAACATTTTTTTTGAACAAATTCGATCCTAATAACATCTTAACCACTCTACGGAGTAAAGGTTTTGTATTACTTAACAGATTTTTATTTTTACGATAAATGCGTGTTAGTCACGTGCTAGCATTGGGTCCATACTCTGACTCCAAATGAAATTGTTCATAAAGAATAATGATCTATTATTAGGTTTTGACGATTTATTATAATATGTTATCGAGTGTATTGTTATTAATAAGATAGGGTTTTTACTAATTAGGTTTTTTAATGACACTTCAACTATTCATAATTTGTTTATTGTAGTTTTTGTAATCTTTGACTTAATAGGTAGGTAATGGAGTTTTTACCTACTTTATTGCATATATAAGCTAGAGTAAAAAGAGTTCGTTGTCAGTGTGTGTTTACCTTTGGTGAGTGTAAATGGCGCCTGAAGATGCCAAAAGGCGAAACCCGGGTCGCAAAAAACGACTTAAATGGAATAGTACAGAGCTTGAATCTATTAGAATTTAAATTCAAATTCCATCAAGTACCTTCAGTCGATAGTATTAATATGAAAAACAATATATTGTGTATTAGCCAGACTCAAGATTCAAACCTGGAATCCACGACATTATAACTCAACGCGTAAGCCACTCGGCCATTGTGACTTCTATCATATTATATTATGATATATTATTAATAATAAGAATCAGGGTTCAATAACAATAGTGCAATAAATCACAGAAATACAAAAACTTAAGAAAATCATATAAAATAATATAATGAAGTCATTGGGAAACAAAATAAGAACCCATGGATAATAAACCAGTGCCTTATGCATCGGACAACGAGGGTTCAATTTCGTTTGGATAATATAGTGCGCAATATTACGTCACATAAAATTGTGAAGTTGAAAATAAAATAAAGTCAAGTACTGAAAACTCCAACAAGTGGTCCCGGGGGTGTTCTGTAAAAAAAATCAGGGCATAGAAGTTAACTTTTCCTTTTTATTGTAGAGCGTCGTAAAATCCACTGAGAATTATAAATGCAATGTTTATGATTCAGTATCTATAACATGCAGATTGTTTTGCCTTAAATTTTTAGTTGATGTAAAACTCCGTTGTCCGATGGCTGTACTTTGCTGAACTATGAATTAATTATCATTGTAGTGATTAAGTTGAAAGGTTTTGTTATCTTGCTTAAATTAAGTTACTACAAACCTAATGCATTATATTATAACTAGCAGTCGCGAAGGGTGAAGGTAGGCTGTTAAGATCCGCCATAAATAGTGCCCATTACACTTTGTTATTGATACGTATTTGTTTTTATTGAACTAAGACTACAATTTACAGATGGTATTGGTTAGTTTTTAAAAATCAATTAAGCCCTGCCTAAACCAAACCATAATAGATTTAGCATATTTTGGGCGATACGACAAAATTGTGCACGCTTTTTTATTCATACATATTTATTTTCGTTGGACTAAGAATATATGTCATTTTGTTAGTTCGTTTTTTTTAAATTCATTAAGCCCTGTCTAACCGAACTATAATAGATAAAAAATATTATTTTATCTATAAAATATTCAAAATTATGTATGATTTAATTGCATAATTTTCGATCTTTCAAAGATATTTTTATTTTATTTATTTAACGAGTATTTTTTACTATTATCTATTATGGCTTGGATATTGCAGGGTTTAATTGAATACTAAAAACTAACTAACACTGTCTAATTGTAGTCTTACTTCAATGGAAATAAATACGTATGACTGACAAAGCTTAGAGTGCACCATTTATGGCGGATCTTAACAGCCTACCTCCATCCTTCGCCACTGATTACTGGACAGCTTTGTTGCTAATTGTATTTGTTTTTATTTTGCCTGGTCTCTTTTTAAATATTTTTTAAAGTTGCTTTTTATTGTTATTCTTTTATACTCATATCAGCTCCATTTTTTCTAGAAATTGTTTTATTATCTTTTATTTTGCTGTTTAATTTAATTATAAATTCTGTGTCTGCTTATTGTGTGGGCGCCATTACTAATTATTTTTCTATTTTTGTTTGGATACTTCTGTAATTGGTTACAATTATATTTTAAAGCTCTTAAAGCTATGTACTACGGATAAATTGTTTAAGACTTTCGCAATTATGTTTCATCGCATTAGATTTCCTGTATTTTTGGTAGTCCCCTTTACTTCTTCTTTCTTTGCCGTTTTGAACTCTTTGAAAAACCTATGAGCATCAATTATGTGCATTGCATAGTAATCTCCTCACCGTATCATAAATAAAAGTTGGAGGCAAAAAATTAATAAACCCATCATGAGGCCCCACGTTTAATATACGAATAAAAAAGATGTTTGGAAGACTTTAATTTAGGTAGTTGGTCTATGATTCTTGAGATTAAGGCAACAACAATTACAGAAGTCAAAAGGGGAAAGAAACATCTGCCGTCCTAACGCTGATCAGAGAAAATAATATTTTTGTCGCTACATTTCAAAATCAGCCGAGTCCACCTTTAGGTATTTTTTACTTTTTTGTAAATTGCTGAAGAACTACTGCTTTCTAACATTTCTGCATTATCAAAATGTGGAGTTTATTAATTTTAAATATTCTATACTCAAAATAATATAAACTTTCACCCTTGTGACTGTATTTGAGAAAATAAAAAGCTGTTTTTCTCCTATTCATCTATTGTGGACTTGGCTGATTTTGGAATTTAATAAATAAAATAAAATAATAAAATATGTATTAGATTAATTATAACACGCCTACGGTGGCCGAGTGATTAAAGCGCTGGTGTAAAGTATCGTAGAACCCGGTTCGAATCCATGGTCAGGTCTTGTTTTTCAAAGTATGTTTGGACCCAGAGTATGGACCTAATAGGTTGAGCAAGTGGCTATCATCCATTTATTATTAAAACACACACATTTTATAATACATCCTCTACACCCTGATTGTATTTGGATCGAATATGGCTAAAAGATGAATATTAGTATTTAATTCTACATATTTATAAAAATCAAAAGTTTACTAAGAACACAAATTATATCAAACAAACCACAACGTTACAGTCTTGTATCAAAACAAATCTCAATATGTGTATCATTATGACAATTATTATGTTTCTTTATTTACTAAAATCAGAGCAAAGAAAATATTAGAAAGTGAGTTATTTTCTGGGTGTGATTGTAAGAAGGTATGGAGCAATATGGAATAAATAATTTAAAGACGTGTTAAAGGATATGCGTATTTAATATTGATAATATTTGAGGACAATAATTATTCCCATTCTTCTTCTTCGCCCATTTCTGCCCCTTCTTTGGAGTATATGGATACCATACTGCGCTTCGAGGAATCCCTGTCACTAGCCAGTCTTCTTGCATCATTCCCAGCATCCAGTAGCTCCGCCTTATACACTCTATAGATAGTATTTAGCGGCTTTCCAAGACGCCAGAATCCAAGTTGGCTTAAAAAACATGCAGGCCAGGTTAAAGTTTTATTCTGGCATCCGCAGCACATACTCGACCCAGGACAGACATTGTCTCTTCACTATCAGATCAGCGTGATGAAAGGCTGCTTGGTGCATTTTCTTATCTCCTAGTTACTTATGAAGTCCAGTACCACCTCATACCCAGTATCCGTCACAAATAACTGTTCTTGAATCTCAGATCCTTTGTAAGGTATCATAATTTGCTTTCGCTATCGTAAAGCAGCACCATCAGAATGAAAGCGTCGAATAGGCGATATTTGATTTTTGACTGAGTATAATCGTAAGAATGTTGCTCTTGCCGTTCCCATTCAGATAGCAAGCTCACTATGCAAAATTCCATCTTCCGTGATATGTACCTCACGGGGACAATTATTATGGACTCTGTATTTTTATGACTTGAACAAAATTCAGTCAAAAATCAAAAATATCGTCGAAGTCTAAGTCTACTGGTTATCGTATATCTATATGTGATCAAAATTATGTTAATTGTAAATAAAATTAAAATATAAAGTTGCATGGTTTTATTGAAAAGGTATGGTTATAAAAATAAATACTTATGTTATCAGGGATATGTGAAATATCTCCGAGTGCATTTTTACAGTTTCAATTTTGCAGTAAATCTTTCCTTGCCTCTCGTGGAAGCCCCATCAATATCCGCTCAGACATTAATGTCATAATTTTTCAGCATTTACCTAAAATGCACTAGTTTTATATGGGCGAACAGTTTTTTTCTCACTGGCTTCTACGGCTTACTTACTCCAAAGATAATGTTTTAATGTTCGAGAAAATTTAACGAGAAGCGTTAGTAGTTTTAATGCCAAACAGGTCCCTTTGGACAAATTTAATAACCTTTAAAATGAATTGCACATTTTAAATCTCGTGCAAGCTTAGTTTTTTTATTGAGGCCTTTACACATATATTTATTTATTGTTGTCAAAATTGATCATATGAAATATTGAATCAAATTTTTGCGACAATAAAAGTTAGGAGGCTTCTAAGCTCGTGCATTTTATGCATTGATGTTAAAAATTGTCGCAGTATAAGTACGTGTTTGCATAATATTCTTCTTCTTTTTCTTCTTCTTTGGCCATATCCGCCCTTTACCTGGAGCATATGGACACTACGCGGCGCCTCAAAGAATCCCTGTCACTTGCCAGTCTTCTTGCTTCATTCCAAGTCAAACCAGCATCCCGTAGCTCCGCCGTATACACTCTGTAGATTGTATTTAGCGGCCTTCCAGGACGCCGTAATCCGGTCGGCTTAAAGAATAGGCAATCCATGTTGAAGTTCTCTTCTGGCATCCGCAGCAAGTGGCCGAGCCAGGTCCAACGTTGCCTCTTCACTTTCAGCGTGATGAGAGGCTGCTTGGTGCGTTCTTTTATCTCCTCGTTGCTCTTAAAGTCATACCATTGCACACCCAGTATTCGTCGTAAACATGTAGTTTCGAAGCTCAGTATACGGTTTCTCTGAGCCTTCGTAAGGCATTTGGTTTTGACCGAGTACAATCGTGATTCCCAGACATTCAGCATCAAGTTGAATGTTGCTCCAGCCATTCCCATTCGGATAGCGAGCTCATTCTACAAAATGCCATCTCCCATGATGTGTACCCCCAGGTACTTGAAACTGTCATATATATAATATTATGCACACGATAATGACTATTCACAATAATATATTATGTAAGACTGTAAGATAATAATATATTAAACTATGAAGATTACCAACAATCTAATTTAATCTATAGTGATCCTGTGCTGATCCTGATTTTTCAGTTTTTGTTTATTCTGTCTCTTTTTTGATGTGGTTAACCCTCGAAATCTCATCCTTTTGACCTCATCAGAGATCATTCGTTGTTCAGATATCAAAATTCGTTTAAGGTTTTACAAAAAAACAAAACTGTTTGACATAATCTTGTCACATTAAAAGATTCATAGCCACCCTTGTTAACTCATGCAATATGAAAGAAAGCCATATTCCAATCTCTTTAAAATGCATAACGGTAGATAATGATGAACATTACTTTTTATAACAGTACGCTCAGGCTAAAGAGCCGACGGCGAACGCTAATGGTTAAACAATGGGATATGCCTGTGCAAAGAAGAAACCTCTAACATGTGTTGCCATAATATCATTACGCGGCTTACCTTAACCGCCTGTCGCCCATTAAGCTTGAGTGTAATTCGCGTCGGTTTTCCTCAATCGTGAATGAACTATTGCAGTGGTTTTGAAATATTTTTGTTTCATAGCACCCTTACTGCATGTAAATTTTTCATGATATCTCAAAAAATCTAATTACATCCATAGTGGAAATGGTTAAATATATGTTCAACATGATTATCAAATGGTTTTAATTACAGCAACAATTGATTACACTTATCAGATTGATTATTTTTTGATTTTGGTGAGTTGGCTCAATTAAACTCTCTTCCACCGTAAAGTTAAACCGATGTTGATTCCCAAATAAGTCTTTTATCTACATGATTTTTTTTCCAATTTTTGTATTTTGTACTACTTGCGAAAATGAAATAGTTTAAAATTTCGACGACAATGTATACTAAACATACTAAACGCAAGATGTAAACAATTAAAAACTACAACAACTTGAGAATATATCTTAAAATACATATATTATAGACACCTTAGAAACATATATTATTTGAAAATAAATAATTTTAGAAATACTTCTGAAAAATATATAACCACTAGAAAAAATCTTTTTGAGTAAAATACGACACCTAGCAGGATATGAACTTGCGCCTTTCGGAATTCGCTTCCATGAGCATAGACTATGGTATATGTTCATTATCTAATTGCGAAAAGTTAACTAACGGTTTTTATAATACTCTCAGAAGCGCTTTGTAAATTGCGTTACTTATTGGCAATCGGCTTTTCTATTTTAAATAAAAGTATTAATTATCAACGAATATCAGGATCACTCCAAATTTATTACATTATGCACTTGCTAGTAATTTAATTAGCTAATTTTTATTCAATGAATAATTCACAATATTTAACATTGTAGAATGTAGTATTCTTTTATTAAACATACATAATAGTTTATATCTATGTGATTTTATCAATGCCTGGGTATTTATATGAATATCTCATTAGTACTACTATAGTAGTGCTTTAACTACAGTACTATAATTTTCAAACCTAATTCTAATACCTATTATCACCTCCGGTGGAAGAGGGGAGAGGGCGTTAGGTACTACAAGGTTTATTATAGAATAAGATACATATTGAATAAAATTGTATATACAATGTACAAATGGTTGCGCGGGGTATCAGTGATGCTACCGTGTTGATTGAATGTCCAAGGTGGTCTCCTTTCTTTACACACATTTTGTTGTCACTGACTGCGGAACTCGAGGGCCAGCCACATCCAAATGAGTGTTTCACAAGCATAGTGATCCAAGTCTATTCCGGTTATTTTTGAGTAAGCTAGGTTCAAACATAATATTTGAGTAATTCTAATTCTGTAAGGGCATGAATGAAATTCTGAAGTGTTATTTTAGGTTTATTTAAGTTATTATGCAAGGAAAATCATACCCTCACAGAATAAGAAATATACAAATATTATGTTTGAAACTATTTTACTCAAAAATAACCAGAATGGTTCACTATGGTCACTATGCTTGTGAAACACTCATATTATTGTGTGCCCATTCCTAGGGTCCTTCTCTTTAGGCTAGAAACATACCCCTAAACTAGGGAGAGGCAGCATTGATTCCACCGATTCACATAACATATATCGCCGATATTATATTATACAAATTAGTTTTCCATTTAGACTTTATATATTTTTGGCTTGTTTCTAATTTGCTTATAACGATTTTTTTGTTTTGACACGAATTGCAGAAGGCTGGTGATGATTGCTTTAAATTAGATAACCGATATTGACGTAAGTTTTTATTTTAAATATAAAAATATGCTAAGATTAATGAATGGGGTAATGAAAAAAATTTACATACATTAAGACTGACAACAATTCAAAGGAACTTTTTGGATGTAAAAGTTGTCAAAGGGTCACTATTAAATTCTACTTAAGTGCTAGAAAATAATGTCTCGTAATTAACCCTATTTATATTACTATAATAAGTCTGCGCAATAATGATTCCGGCCTCTTTCAGTTTCTAGAGGAGATTTGCCTAAATGATGTTACTTTTCGAGGTTTGTCACAATATTTGCTGTAATCTACAAATATCGATTGGAATGTGGAAGTGAAAAATGTCTTCTAGCATCAGAAATGAAATCTCGGTAAAATTATAATGTTCTCCAACAGAATGCAAGAGTCTAAAAACTGATACTTAAAGAAAAATAGGCGATATATTAAATACTTTAGTACCTACCTATATATAATAAAAGAAAAACTATCTACTTGTCATGATTTATGCTATCAAATATAAAATTCTGCTAATGTATTAAAGTTTACTCGTATATTAGATTGTAAATGTGTGTAATAAACATATTAATATTCACACCAATTTATTCAAATGTGTAACTTTAAGTAAAATTTTGTTTATGGATTTATTTACACCCATAAAAGATACCCACATAAATATAACCCTCCCCAAAGTTTCATGATTATTATTGTTATTAATATAATAATACCCTTTTTACACGTAATTAAAATTTGTATTCTGTTTTCATCTGCGCCCTTAACATAAATGTTTTCCCATGCCTGTATCGTAATATAAACCTTAATGGCCGAGAACGTGTATGGCTAAGTATCTAAGCTCACGTGATGCGTTTGATGTTACTTTTAACGTTCTGGAGTTGTTCTCTAAAAAAATATAGCTCATATAAAATGAGAGCATAACGGTACTTAGGCACGGATATTCTAAATTTAAAAAGATGTTATTATTTTGACATTTGAATTTTTGTTTGAATACAAATATTCACAGTGTTTTCACACACACTGTATACTAAAGTCATGAAATTATGGAAACAGGAGAATGTATTGATTCTTTATGCTTATCCTTTACATTAGTATAGCATTAAATTTTTTAAATCTACTCTTCTCTCACATAAATGCTATGTTTGTTGATTATTTTTTTATAATTTTACTTCAATTTATCTAATTCCGAAATATCCAGTGTATATTTTCCATTGGTGAGTGCGTATAGTGCCTGAAAATTCTAAATAACAAAAGCCAGGTCGCAAAAAATGACTAAAGTGGAATAGTACACAAGTCAAATCAATTATAATTTAAAATTCAGATTCCAACAAAACCCTTCGGTCGATAGTATTAATTAAGTATTCTAATTTGGTAAATTCATACATTAGGCATTGATTACTAAATTCCAATATGTCCACAATTCAATATGTGTAGTAATCGGCGTTTTTCCATTTGAAACTTAATGATTAGATTTACGTTGATTGCTTTTTTCCATCATTTGTAGTATAATTACCTGCTCAAACCTAAATTATTGGACTTATTTGTCATGTATCTGTATCAATTGAATCAGTTTTTGTAGCCTTTAGGATTTCCAACGTTTTTATTAGGTCGTATTCTTATTTGTCCGGTACAAATCTTGCAATCGATTTTTAACTAACTTCCCAACTGGCTAGACATTTTAAACTTTTAGAATATATCAGAACACGATGCCAATGCATTTTTTTAATACTTTTAGCCATTTTTAACTAGAATTAAATTCATTTTCAGTTAATTCTGTTTTGTATGAAAAGTTATTTCGGAAGAAATCCGTAATCCAATCCACTATTACTGGTTGCTAGTGTCCTAACAACTAAATATTAATATATACGTGCGTTACTATGGAAATCAATTACACGAGTGTCAAAATGACATTTCAGTATTATTTCTATCAAATACATTTTTTTTGATCGCTTAAGCTAGTCAAGTCAAGTCAAGTTTATATGGATTCAACAGAAAATTTAAAAACGTTGTATATAAAAAGTTCTTTTAATCTTGTAATTTTTAACATTTTTTTTTTGATATTATGATATAATTGAAACAGACCATGACACGTCATACTACGTGAAATGAAATACTAATAGAACCCATGCGTATTTATATTAGATGTCGATATTATCAAACTATTTGAGTTATTTATACTACAAGTAAGACAGAGTTAAAATTCGAAACGTATCTTATAGGAAGCGTGCATATCATAGAATCAAAATTATGGTTCTATTCTTGACATAACCTTACATGGCAAATTCAGATTCATAAATACATTGCAAAAGGTCCAGCAGTTACCTTATTAATGAAATTTGTTTAAATACTATTTAATGAATTAGCGTTTACGTGTTAGATTTTTATTAATTTTACGATACCTACTACTTATTAAATAGGCTTTTCTGAAAGTTATTAAAAGTCAAATAATAAAAAATAATTAATTAAGCTACGATACTATTGTGTGAAAGGCAAAATATACACAAAACACAATACATCCTTTCGTTCTGTCATAACTAGGGATTCCAATCCCGGGATCCCGAGCTAGTTTTGATACCTATGAATCCCGGGATTGATTTTTTTTATCAATTTTTATAGAAAATATAACAGAAAAAATACTTTTAATAACAAATAACTACATTAGAAATAAACTGAGTTTGAATGAAGTTTGATTTATACCCATGTGTAAGTTGTCGATTCATTTTATTTTTTCACATAAATTAATAAAAATGCGAAAGATTGGAAAAAAACAATGCTTCGCACTATTAACAAAGTAATTCCACCATGATCTTATACGTTTTACTGCAGTTTCATATTTGGCTGCTGACTAATTAGATTTATGAAGCGGAAAGGCCATAAGTACACCATGATTTGCTTTACTATTTTAAATCTCGCTAACCCATTCATTAAGTCTTTACTATCAGAAACAGCTCACATTTAATTCACATTATTATTTATATTAGAATATTATTAACTCCATTAAACTTATGTATTTCCAAGATTGAACGTATACAATATTAACAATAAATGTCTTAAATAGTATAAATTATACTAGATTTATTTTTGACCGATTTTATCAATGTTATTTGTAAATATAAAATTTTTATATTAACAATGGATAAAATGCCAATCCCGAGATTGTCAAATTGTAATCCCGAAATCCTGGGATCAGAATTTTGGCTCGGGATTGGATTCCCTAGTCATGACTTGGGAATTTAAAATGTTCAGTTTGAGTTGTTAACTAAAATATTATTATATGATAATTAATAATGCAATTGGTTTTTAAAACCATCCCTATGATAATTTATTAGCTATTGAAAACACGCGTCTTATTTAATTTAATAAGCAAAAATTATCTAACTCATCAAAGTAACCTTTAACATTTTTATTATAAATGAAACCAGTTTGAAACTCATTTTAATTGTATATTGTGTTATTTAGATAAACAAAATAAATAAATAACAACGCCTTAAAATAAAATGAACTCAGAAGGCTTCTGCAGATAGCAATTTCGCTGCGAGTACTTCCTTATTATTAACTAAGTAGATGTTTTCTGAGCTAGGAAAACCTCTTAAAAGAAATCGCCTTCAATGAAACACAGTGTGGGTCATAAAAGATTTCAAGTACATCCCAAAATACCTACCCCGAGCACTAAGGAAGTTGGTTACAAAACCTGAAAATTATTGACACTTGATTTAACAACCCCCTTCATTGTACGTGCGCACAATCGATACAGCGAGCGGGAAAAAACAACAACTTGAAGCAAGGGTCGTGAAGGCTTGAACTTTTTGTACCGTATTATGCCTCTTGTGTTGGTACATTTTGTACTTTATTACGGTATATTAAGGATATTAATGACATTTTTTTGTATTATTACAATACCGTGTTATTAAATTATAAATAATAATCCTTTATACGAGAAATAAACTATGTATGTTAGGTAAGTCTATATTTGACTTTAACTTAACAGAAACGAATATTTAACTGCATATTATATATAAGTTAATAACATGCCAAAAGAGAAAACTATACTCACTATAATTATATATTAATTTTACCAATACACCGCATATTATAACATATCAAGAGGTTATTTTGAAAAGTTGATAACGCCTAATTTTTTTTTCACTGGAATAGACATTAATGTATTTTTTTTAAATCAGTAAATTCAACGTGAAATTGCATAAAACACATACTAAATTTAAAATGGAAATAATTTTCAATACATTTGCCATACATTGTAAATGTGATCAAAGAAGTTACGTGTTTTTTTGTGTTGCTAGAAAACACAAACCTTTTAGGAAGGAGGAGTGAATACATTATCGCAATTTTTTTTACTACTATGTCAAAAAGTGAATTTGATCAAATTTGAAAATTACTTCTATAATAATTATGAACCATAGTATGTACAATATAACACAAATGCATCCGTAAGCTGATTTAACTGAATACTAGTTGTACAATCGAGTTGTATAATTTAGCAGTACCTTCCTATATATCCAACCAACTAACAATCTCTTCCATTTTGTTTCGCCAATGCCAAATAAGTACAAAATTTACTGATTATTTGATCACATTACAGAATGCAATAACTATTTAAATAATAAAAAATATATTTAAAATTATAATAAAACCAATCTAAACATTATTATTAAAATGGTTATACCATCAGTTGCAAGGAAATCAAGGCAATCAGTTATACAATATCAAAATTAGGCTTTAATATTGTCATTTTTAATCTGGGTTTCAATTCAATTCAATTCAATTTATTTATTTTAACATATTGTGGACATTACAAATTATAAGTTTAAGACGTTCACAACACAAAAGACCCTATTTTAAAAAATTATAAAATAACGTCCACCTATACTCATCCTCACGTAGGTGGAATATATCAACACCTGAAGCAATTTCGTTGAACATAGTTATCGCCCTCCCAATTGGCATTGCCAGTGGCAGGTTGGTTCTGCACCTTGGGAGAATAAACAACTGATGTTCTCTATTTCTAAGATAGTTATCAGGGACACACAGGTCAACACTGCCCAGAATGGCAGAGTTCTCATTTATACCTCGTATAAGTCGAAAAAAATACGTAGCTAAATAAAGATTTCTTCTGAATTGTAAACTGCAGTATGTAAGCATGCTTTAGAGAAAGTCAGTTGGATAAAGCCTCGGATAGTATCCGTATAACCTCAAATAAAGGAGTCTCAAGAATTTCTTCTGAACCTTCTCCACCATAAGGCTATACTTCAACTGATGCGGTGCCCAAACAATAGACCCACTCTCAAGTCTGCTTCGAACTAAAAAATTAAATAAAAGTTTTAATACCGTAACATCCGAAAAGTCCCGGGAAGTACGCATGACGAAGCCCAACATTTTAAGCGCCTTGTTACAAATGGTAACTATATTTCTAATAAATGGTAACTATATTATAGGTTTCTATATTGGAGGATTTTTTGGGCAGATCGTATTTCCAATGACGAGGTTTTAACATGAACTATTAAGCCAAAAGATCATACAGCTATTACCATCAAGAAATATTTTCGGCAAAGAAAAGTATAATTTCCTTACTTCAACTTATAATACAGAAAAGGGTAAACAATTTTATGAATGTATCACTACCAATGGAATAATTCATAATTATATTATAATATAATATGCATATTATTATATTAAATTATATAGCCTAATATACTAGGGATTAATCTGATATAAAGATTGGTAACCGGACCAAACAGAACACGATAAAACAGAACAGCCAGGGGAAAAATGAAACATTAATTTTTGTGGAATCTATTTAGGTAAGGTTAGCTTAGGTCATTATTTCATTGTAACTAGTCACTTAATCATTTTGAATATATTGTATTGATTAAGATGAGATATCCTAAGCTTGCCGGCAAAGTCCCGTTTATTTGAGGCTTTCTAGCGATTAGGAATGCAGAAGTTAAGTATATACTTTGATTTATTATGGCGTATTGAAAATCTGTGCTATTAAAAATATATCAACATAATTTATAGATAGGACAATTTCAATATTAAATTTATATTTTTCCTGAAAGGTCATAGTTATATTTATCGTTGTTTTGTTTTTTCACTTTTCTGTTTTGTCATGGAACCGATATTACCTTGATAGGTGTACGTACTGTAATATTTGGCTTATTTAATATTGTAGGGGATACATATAAAAATAACACTTTTTGTGTTCAACTTAGTAATATTACATTCTAAGAAACTACCCCATAATAATAAAAAAACAAGCATCATCTTTAATAGGGGTCGATCCTTCTTGATCCTTAGATTCGTTTTGCCACACTTTTCTAGCGAAATTAATTAATAATTCATTGGACCAACGGACTTTAGGACATTCACTAAGGTAGTTATTATTCCTTATATACTATTGAGTGTACGGCAGTATTTACTTTGACGAGTGTTTTCATGATTAAATAATTACAAGATAAAAAAAACTTTTTATATATAACGTTTTAAATTTTCTGTTGAATCATTATAAACTTGACAATTATATGTATTAATAATTTAGGACAAATAAGGCAATTAACAATAAATATTTTTTTTGCTATTTTGCAACAAACAAATAATATAGAATACTGAAATGTCATTTTGATTTCCATAGTAACGCACGTATATATTAATAGTTTAATTGCTAGGACCACCCCTTAGCAACCGATAATAGTGGATTGGATTACGGATTTCTTCCGAAATAACTTTTCATACAAAACAGAATTAACTGAAAATGAATTCAATTCTACTTAAAGATGGCTAAAAGTATTAAAAGAATGCATTGGCATCGTGTTCTGATATATTCTAAAAGTTTCAAATGTTTAGCTAGTCGGGAAGTTAGTTAAAAATCGGTTGCAAGATTTGTACTGGATAAACAACCACCGGACAACAAAAATACGAGCTAAGAAAAACGTGGTAAAAAATAGTTTATAATAATATTATTATGTACTTATTTTCATTATTCAGACAAAATAATTTGATATAAATTATTATAGAGGCCGTTAGGATGTTATCCAAATAATCATTTCTTAATCGTGTTAATTTTTCAATAGCCAATTGAGATAACATGGATGGATTGTGTAAAAAATAAAATATCTTTACTACAGCATTTTAAATGTTATTAGTAGGTACTTATATTATTGATATTTTTCACCAGTTAAACTCCATTAAATTCTCAATACGTTACCCAAGGTCATTGTTTTTCTCAGTAATGATGATTTGTACACCTTCTGAATGTATAATTAGTAATTAGTTATCTAATGATCTATTATGTAGAGTTTTAATGATGTATGCATATTGAATTTATTATTAGTGATTTGGTATCTAATGATCTATTAGGTAGGATTTTTTATTGAAATCTTTGACTTAATACGTAGGTGAAATAATTTTTAACATACTTTATTGAATTACTTTATTATATACCTAAGTTAGAATTAACCGTATTCGACGTCACAGTAGAAGCAATCCATATATTTTTTTATTCTTTCTTAAAAAAAAATTAAAAACTGTTGATGAAAGATGATGAAAAATGAAAGCTTAATGCATTGTAATAAGTGTAATTTTCAAACGGTGTTAATTTAGTGTCGTAAATTTGTTGTTACTTTCAATTTTATTGAATAATTTTTCAAATATTTTTTATAAATACATATTGATACCTTAGTTCTAGGCCCACGATGACCGAGCGGCTTACGCATCAACTTATGATGTTGTGGGTCCCAAGCTCTAATTCTGGGTATGGCAAATAAATATATTGAGCAACCTAATAGGTCAAGCAAGTGGCTAACATCCATTTCTCGTAAAAGTAAAAATTTGTTAATACAAATCTCCACTCTGTGGAAGCCCATATAATCCTATTAGGATCGGGCATGATCAAAAGAAGAAGAAAAGAAGAAAGTTATTTACAAAAACAATACAAAATTTTAAGATTATTAAAAATAATCAAAATTATAAGTTAAGATCTATTATTTATATTATAAATTTAATTTATAAAATGAAAATTTTTATTGTACTTTTTCAACATTTATTATTTTTATCTGGACCGGTTTTGTATTTTCAACTATATTATAACCTCTTTATAATTTATTAAAATTCGATATTGTATTTATTTAAAAAAAAAACCTAAACTGTACCTACATGGTACCTGTAAGGGTGATTCTTACAGATGCTTGTCAGATAATATATTACATTTTTAACAGAAAATGTAACAAGACTTGTTACATTCTCAAATCTTGTGAATTATTCATTGAGAAGAAAAAAAGCTTTTTAAAAAGACGTATCATATTTTGTCTTTAATAAAATTATGACATGACAAAACAGAACAGCCAGGCAAAAAATGAAACATTAATTTTTTTGGAATCTATTTAAGTTAGGTTAGGTTAGGTCATTATTTCGTTGTACCTAGTCACCCAATCATTTTGAACATATTATATTGATTAAGATGAGATATCCTAAGCTTGCCGGCAAAGTCCCGTTTATTTGAGGCTTTCTAGCAATTAGGAATGCAAAAATTAAGTATATAATTTGATTTATTATGGCGTATTGAAAATCTGTGCTATTAAAAATATATCAACATAATAGAGATAGGACAATTTCAATATTAAATTTACATTTTTCCTAAAAGGTCATAGTTATATTTATCGCTGTTCTGTTTTGTCACTGTTATGTTTTATCATGTTCTGTTTTGTCATGTTCTGTTTTGTCATGGAACCGATATTACCTTGATAGGTGTACGTACTGCAATATTTGGCTTATTTAATATTGTAGGGGATACATATAAAAATAACATTTTTTGTGTTCAACTTAGTAATATTATATTCTAAGAAACTACCCCATAATAATAAATAGTTACATTCTCAAATCTTGTGAATTATTCATTGACAAGAAAAAATGCTTTTTAAAAAGACGTATCATATTTTGTCTTTAATAAAAATATATTAAATTCTATATGTTATTGGTAAATGGATTTCTATCAAAAGAATTCTCCCTCATTTTGTACCACTTTTAAACTTTGGTTTTAAAGCTAAATAAGATGAATATTTTTTTTATTTATTCGATCGTAATAAAAATATATCTTCTACCATATTTTATTGAAATCCCATTTACTATTTTCAAAAAGCACTTAGGTATACTCTTATTGAAATCGCCTGTCTGTACCAAGCCAAATAAACTTTCACGATTACACGATATTTTTTCCTGAACGTGAAAAATCACCGTCTCGGAGACTTTTCTATTTGTTCGTCACAGGATGTGATGGGAAAAACTCAAGTAAAAGATATATTTAACGACCATGTTGAAGCCAGATAGTTAGTTAGCTTCCCCTTTCACAGGGATAATTTTTCAAACCACCGGATTCAAGTAGACGCGACACACTAGAATAAACGACAATACATGTGACGGTTGTAAATCCCAAAAATACATAATTAAAAAAAAAAAAACAAATATATTATACTTCTCTTTTGTAAACAATATCTATTGTCAGACTTTGGCGATAAGTTCGCATTCTTTTCTCATGTATTTCGCTGCTATAAATATAAATTTTAATTTATGTATATATATAGGTATATAATACTTATGTAGCTGTCAGTATATTGATCATTATATCTATTTTTAATGTATCAAATTATTCGACTGCAATAATAAATTCCCAGGGACTCACATACCGGTAAACAACTGTTTATCTGTGTCAGAAAATTTATTGGCGATATTAAATACTGTATCGCAATTGAAAATTAGTCTAATATCCATTCCCATAGTACGAGGGTGGGTCAATAATTCCTTAGAAAAAAGCATTAAAATAGTTTTTATTTTTGTATTTTTTTTTTATTTCTCAACATAATCTCCTTGGAGCTCAATACACTTGGTTAGACGTTTCTCATTTTTTTTTAAACCGTCAAAAAAATAAGTTTTCGGAAGGTCCTCAAAATAAGCATTTGTCCAATCGATGACTTCTTCATTTGCAAAAAAACCTTATCCACTTAGCCATTTTTTTAAGTTTGGGAAAAAGAAAAAGTCACTGGGGGCTAAATCTGGCGAATACGGTGGGTGGTCGACCAATTCGAACTTCAATTCTTCAATTTTAGCCATTGATCGTAAACATGTGTGAACACGGGCATTGTTCTGATGAAAGAGGATTTTTTTCCTGTTTAAATGAGGCCATTTTTCTTCAATTTCGTTTTTTAGCTGGTCCAATAAAGATGCATAATAATCCCCTGTTATTGTTTTTCCTTTTTCCAAATAGTCAACGAAAATAATTTCACGTGCATCCCAAAATACAGTAGCCATAACCTTACCAGCTGATTTTACGGTTTTCGCCTTCTTTGGACATGGTTTGTCTTCGCAATCCACTGCTTTGACTGTTCTTTCGTCTCGGGAGTATAGTGGTGTATCCATGTTTCATCTACAGTCACAAAGCGATGAAAAAATTCATCCGGATTGCGTTGCATGAGCGACAACAGGGCTTTAGAGGCCACCACCCTATTGCGTTTATTGTCGACTGTGAGCAAACGCGGCACCCATCTTGCAGAAATTTTTTTCATGCCCAATTTGTCATGTAAAATAGAAATGACGCTACCTTTTGAGATCCCTGTAAACTCAATTATCTCACTCAACTTTAATCTTCGGTCACTTAACACCATATCGTGGATTTTATTGATCATTTCTGGTGTAGTCACCTCTACAGGACGTCCTGAGCGTGGTTCATCCTTTGTTGATGTACGACCACGTTTAAATTCATTTAACCAGTTATAAATAGTTGCAAGTGAAGGAGCAGATATGCCGTGAACTAAATCCAACTCATTTTTTATTTCCTTTGCTGTTAACTCTTTTATATTAAAATGTTTAATAACAGCTCTAAACTCAATTTTCTCCATTTTCCATTTTTCCATTTTCCACAAGCAATTTTTTTTTTTAAATGTACGAAAAACACACAACAACCCGACCAATCTGATTGAAACTTCGCAGCATACTGAATCGGTAGTGCCGCTGTATGAAAACAAACCGCTTACAGTACTAGTCGCGCCACTTGTCGGCTTTTCTAAGGACTTATTGACCCACCCTCGTATCATATTATATTATGACTGTAATAATAAATAAAATTCACAGCTTCTCGTATTTAAACCGCTGACTCGTTCAATATAATTATGAACTGGAATATAATGTTTAGCTATTACTTTTGACTGTATAAATTACGAATACTGATTTATAATGTCACTCGAATCTAAGTACCTGGCTCGTAACTATCTCAGTACGTAATATGTACTGTCTTTGTATTTATTCTATCGTACCGACCGTTACGCTGCAAATAAAACTCGCTCCTGCATACATCTTCGACTTCTTCATCATCATTCTCAACACCATAACTCACACATTGAACTCTACACTTATATGCAAATGCATCAGTCTACCAAGCACCAGAGACCCCATATATTTTTACTAAGAGTACTATGCTCTTTGGGTTTTGTAGGTGGTAGAATGTCTTCATGTAAATAGCATTTTCTAGACTACAATACTTACCCACTAAATGAGAATGACTAAAACCCACGCAGAAGGAAGCCAACATATATTGGCCCCACATTGGCAGACGGTCTTGTGTGTCACACAGGATATAAGTATCCATTTTTCCGACTACCAGGGACGACAAAGCTCTTGGGAGTCTTTAAATTTGTCAAACACCATGGAATATTAAACACTTCAGATGAAGAGGATAAAATCCAAGCCTGGTGCCACATGGAACATTAATATCCGAAGTAGTAGTAGTATCTTACATATTCTTTTTAATACTACAATAAGCCATGAGGCCCAATAACAACAGTGCAATAAAACAGACGTGTAATTAGTATTAGATGAGAAAGAATCACAACAAACAAGCTTTGAAAGAATCGCATAAATATATTATGGCTTCACCGAGAATCAAACCTGAAGCCCCGGATGAAAGGTCAGCACCTTGAACACTGAACTAGATAGAGTACTAAACTTAAAAATACTTATTCTACATAAAATGGAAAATGTGGACAAAGTAGAATTCGAACTCACATTATTCACTGCCCTGGTGAGTGCTTGTATTTATTGACATATTTGTAATTTTGGCGACTATCAACATACAATCACATAATATGCTCGAATGGCCACCAAGTTTATAATTAAATCATTATAATGATACTAGCAAAAATATTACCAGCTGATACTAGCAATACCACAATTCTCATACGTCTTCTTCCTGTCTCACTATCTCTCTCATAAGTTTACATCTATTTTCTGTCTCACTGTATTTCTTCTAGTGTTTCAGACTCAATTTTTGTCTATGAACTGCTGCATTAGCCTGGCAGAGTCTTTTTAGAGTTTTCTGACTTTTCTGAGCACGCTGTCACTAAACTTGTTAATTTGTGAAGCGGCGATGCTTAGCTGATTGTTCTTTTGTATAACAATGTTTCTATTTTTTATTGATCGTGTTTGTTGCCTATGATTACAGTAAGTTACAACACCCTATCCATATTATACTTATCCTTAAATCTCTTGGATAACACTCTAATTTTTCGTTATATGATAACTCAGTATGCTAATTTATATAATTATGTACCTATGTGATACTCGGGAAATCGATTAACAACGTCGAATAAAAACTCTAGAATTCGGCTGGCAGTATTTTGGTATAAAATTAATAAAGATCCAAAAATAATAAATATCGAAAAATACGTGTAAAAAAATAAAAGAAGGCTTTAATACGTAATGATTGACTATCCAGACTTCAAATTTTGAAGTATTTTCATCATCCTATTAAACATGGAGTATTATTTTTTTATTCGACCATATCCGATCCTTATAGGATCATATGGGCCTCCACAGAGTAGAGGTTTGTATAAACAAATTTTGTTTTTTACGAGAAATGGATGTCAGCCACTTGCTCAACCTATTAGGTACATACCCAGGGTATGATGGGGGTATGATGTATGCCAGGCCCAGGATTCGAACCTGAAACCCACGGCGTGATAGTCCAATACTCAAGCCACGCGGTATTATACTGCCTTCCTAAGGAAGAAGGCAGTAACTGACTCTCACACACTTTCGGGATAAATGACATAATGTATTTTTTCTCAAATTTTAGTACTGTGAATTAATAAAAAACGGTGGTAATTTTTATTAGTAGGATGTTAAAATACAAACAAAGTAATAATAAACAAGCTGTAATTGCAATGAATGGGTGCAATTACTGCCTTTTCGCTAAAAAAATGTATTATTTTAGAATATGTCTATTTTTTCACTAAGGATTTTAACGGTATTTTAGTGATAATACTGATTTTAAAGTGAACAGAATATTTTCAAAATTACCTAACGGATGACATTCATAACTCAATTTCACAAATATTGCAAGTTACTGCCTTCTTCCTTGGAAAGGCAGTATAGTCATAGACCGGTAGATTGCAGATTACTTGCCTTGGTTTGAAAAAAGGTTGGAAACTAGTGCTCTTAAAGAGAATTTTCTGTAACGTCTTTATGAAGAATAATAGTTTGAAAAATATTTCTAAAATCCCTATGGACCCGTTAGATTTTATTCCGATCAAATACTTGCTCGGTGAATTGAATGTGTGTCATGTAGCTTTATTTTTGCAGTCTTCCGGTTGAGTTGCATTGCAATTTTTCCAAGAGAGTGCAGTACTTCTATTAGCGTTCAAAGTATCTCGTTGTATGTAAACTTTCCTGTCTGTGGTAGGTTTTTCATATTAAAAGTTGAAATGTCATTGAATAGATTTCGGTTCCAAGTATACACGTCATATTATATAATAAATTAATGGAAACGGCGAATATACTGACACGTATTTCTCGACTTACGAGTTTTGTAATGTTTATATTAATAGAAATATATCGTTTTAAAAATACAAAAACTTCAAACAAGTTAACTTTTATTTTATTGAGCGTACTTGTTTCCACAATTATTATTATTTTATAAACAATAAGTACCTGTTTCGTACTAATTGGCACTTTCAATTGAATAGTCATAACCGGTTTTACGTCTTACGCCCGATTTGCGTCTATTGCTCAATGCTAAGGGAAAACTGTACTTCTGTCAAAAGCTTGGAGACACAAATATTCTCTTTCTTCCATGTCTGCCTTTCCAATGATGTAATGCAAACCAAGTGATACGATGAGTTTAGGCAACCTTCTATATAGCATCTAGAAACATCTAATCCACCAGTGATATTAAGCTAAATAACAATAGTGAAAATAGTATCAAAAGCTGCAATTTCAAATATTAACAAACAAAGAACTGTCAGATTGAGAGAACGTACGTGTGAAAAAAGTGTAAAATAAATTGTTGAGCTTTATCAAAGTAAATTAATATAAATAGTTAGTAAATAATTGAATTAAAATAAGTGCATAAATTAAGGAATGTTGTAAAAACCTAAACTGGTAAACTGCTAGAAAATAAACATTGCTGAGATTACGAATTCAGACTTTTAATAACAACATTGTGACTTTTATAAAATATTAATTGTGAATGAAAATAAAAACACGATACCTAATTAAAATAATTAGTGGTTTACTTTACATACTCGTACCTACCTTCACGACCCGTGCTCATTTACAGCACTTACAGTCCCGAGAAAATTAATTGGAAAAATTAAAAAGGAGAAATACTCCAATCAATACAAACATATTGACAACCCGGGTCACCACGATTGAGCTAGTTTATCATCATACCCTGGAGAGATGGCATTTGGCGCATTTTTACGTAAGCTGGTTATGAAAATAAACATGGAATGGTTAATGCTACCTCTTCAAAATCACAGTGATATTATATTATATTACAACTGAATGTACATACATTAACATAAGCTTGTTGTATAAGTACTTAGTTTATTTTCAATTAGCGGAAAATTCATTTAAATTAAATCATTACTCTAAGTAAGTGCACATTTAACATAATGCAAGTAAATATTAACCTTGAACTTATTTGATTTACTTATTCACGTATTACTTAATGAATGAATAAACGGCGCGAATGAAATTTTCCTCCTAAGTACTCAAAGCCCAGCGGCAAAGTTAAATATAATATTATTTTTCATATCCTCGGAGGTAATGTCTTAATAAAACTTCGCCGTCGGCATTTTAAATGAAACGGGCCAGCCTTCAAATGTCAGAATTATGCCTCACGTATTTTTGCAATTACTTCTTCAGGTATACGCGTTTATTTTAAACTGCTAAGCGTGTACAAATAATATTCGCAAAAGTTGTCTCGCGCCCAAGTACAGCCCTGCGTTTTAATTAAAACGCACAAACGAAATAAACAGAAAATACCCAAGCCGATTAAATCAATGATTAAATTTATTGGCGAAAGAGAGAATTTGTAGAAAACCTTGACACAATGCATGCGATAGTGTACTATCTACATCCATAGAAAATAAATAGAATAAGGCCGCTTAAAGCACAAAATGTTCAAAAACTTTCAAAAGCTGTGACCCCTTTTATCATAACCAAGCAACCCTATCATATGTGAATAAAAAATATAATATATTTTAATCGTGGAAACAACATAATATCATTCGACAAACAGCAATATGTCGTAACCCACAATTCACAAATTTTACAGTAGGCACAAAAAACTGAATATAATGCAATGTATTAAAATGGCGCCTGTACACGTGCATAGAATAATTACTGTCGGCAATAGTAGTTATTTTAAACTATCATGACAATAACTGTTTACACGTAAAAGTACTGGACTGTCTCTCCAATCTCATTCTTCAAGAGTAAACGATGCGCGATGTTGTCCTTTTATAGTACCTACTATCTGACAGGTCGTATTGAAAATTGGCTAAGCTCAAAATGAGTAGTTCTTTTTTTTACCGGCAGGTTCGCCACAATCGCTCTGCTGCGCAGACGCAGACCAAAAATAATCTTACTTGCGCGTTGAAAATTCGGAACCTTCCAAAGTTGTTTGTTTCATGCACGTAATCTTGCCAACTGCAGGATAATACATATTTCCCCATACATTTTCTTACTGTGCACAGTAAATCTATATATAATGTAATTGTATATATTATCATGTTTCTTTAATATTTACATAACACATGCTGTCTTTTCTACTTTCTTGTTATATTAGTTGTTATTTGTAATTCAGATATTTTTATAATTTTGTATTTATTATGTATTATGGCGCATTGGCCAATCGCTGCAATGCCGTAATACTTTTTTTCTAAATAAATAAATAAACGGGGTATAAAGCTGTATATAATTTATTATGAACATTTTTGTAGCAAAAGACGTAGACCAAGTGAAAATCTAACATTCAAAATGTTCTCTAAATCTCACTTGGAAGGCATACGATATATTGCAATTATTTTTTGGTCTTATATATAATAATATGACTTTTTTTTTCAATTTAAAAGTAAAATTATTCATCAGAACTTTCTGATATTTTACATATTATAATATGTGTATAATAAAATTCCTCGCTCGAATCAACAAAAATGTCAATTTATCCAAATTGGTAGGTTACGACATATCGACTGCATAATCTGCAAACCAGTTAATTACACTTTTAACCAAAAATAAGATTTTTATGCTATTTTGTTTACTAAGTATGTTTTTTATGTTCACAAATAATTTAAAACTTCTAAACCTATAAATAAATGCGTTATCGTCCTTCAGAAAAAAAACAGTCAACTGCAGGTGCCAAATTTCCAATATCGTAAATGTAACAACTTCACACTTTATAATTATAATTTTTCTTTATATAATATTTGGTTATGAGATGAAATAAGGAACAACCAGGGTTGGTTGGTTTGACTGCCAAATGAATAACTCAGAATTTGGTGCGTGAATGAAATGAATCCTGGTTTTATTATCTCCTTCCAAATAAATATTGATTTAATTACTACAGATAAGTTTACAGATGATAATTTAGATGCGTAAAATCACGAGTATGCGTTCTGATGGATTACGAAGTCCGATCGGGCGAAGCTTAACGATAACCTTACGGTTCAACTTTTGATGACTGAAAGACTCTGTTGATTTCTTCTACTGAGTGTTTTATATTGATTCGATACAATAGAAAAATGCTACTATCACTACCTGAATATTTTGATAATCATGCTTTATTGTGTAATGCATGTTTAGTTTCGTAAATAATAAACAATAAAATTGATTTCAATTTGAACAATTATGCAGTTTTGCGCAAGATTGATTTTCATAAAAACAACTTTTGTGCATATCATGGTAAACTTACATAAAATTATTTATTAATTTGCGATATTATTGATTGATTGAATTATTATATTATTTTGCTTAATTAACTTTCTGTTGAAATTTGATTGACTCACATAAATCCCTTGTTTTGTAATTTTAACAATATTATGTTGCAAGACACATTGTAGTTATAAATTAATGGTTTCCTGCCAAGTCATGCTGGATGGTAGGGTATTGACCCTACATATATTAAAGGAAAGCTAAAAAGGTGTAATAATTCATAGTGCAGTTTATTTATAAAAAAGAATCCAAGTGTATTTTTGGAATTATTGAATTCTGCTCGATAGTTAAATTATTAAGTTTTTTTTCCTTCCATGTGGAGTTAGCTGGTTTGCAGATTAAGCAGTCGATCTTTCTATTTGCCGAATGATATACTACACGTAGATCGGCAATCAAGGCATTTTCTCTAACTGTGTCTACATTCTTTATATTTTTTATAGAATGTGAATACAAAATCATCACATTTTATGTCTCGTTACTTACTGTTTTTTTGAGAAATATCAATCACTATACCGAATAATATATTTAATAATACTAATAATAAAAACCAGATTTGAATATACACAATATTTAAGAATGTTACGTAGGTTCACTAGATTTCTATTATTGAAAATATAATATAATTTTAAATACCTCGTAAATAGACTAAAACTACTAGAAAATAAAGTTGGACCAAATGGGATTTATACTCACCTCTTTCACTTCCCATGTGAGTGGTATTATCCCTTAAGTTGTCGATTTGTTTATGACAAATTCATCCTAAAACAACGATATCCGAGGTTTTTGACCAAATTTGAAAACAACAAGTAAGGTTTGAAGAGTTGATTATTATTATATAAAAAATATATGTATTTCGGAATATATTGTATGCATACTTAAAAGGTACCAAATTTTCTTGATTCATTTTATAATAAAATGAGGTTTAGTTTAGTAAAGTTCAGTATACGATATACCTACAGTTATAATGAAAATGGTTTTACAATTAACTATACAACATGGATTTTTTGATATTTTTTTTAATAAATCACTTGATGGCAACTCTATATTATTTTAAGTATAATTAAACTCATTGTTATCACCCATTTTGACTACACAAGCATTTTTTTTAGATTCCTATAATTATTGATGCCCCGCGTTTACTGTCAAGGTTATTGGCACACAAAGTGCTCTACTTAGTGTAACAAATCCTTATTGTAAATCATTCGTGTACCTTTTTCTAGTATTGTTGATTTAAATTCGGCCATAGCACAAACCACTTTGCAAAAACCCTGAAAAGTTTTGATGAATATTTTATCATAATTAGTAGAGTAAATAAGCTGTTTTGTTTATAGTTCTCACACGAAAGATATATCATATAGAAACTAAACTTTTGAACATATTAATATGATTCTGCAGTATTAATATTTGAATATAATATACATCTATGAGTTTTTAAAGCTTAAATGCTAGATCTGATAGAAAAACCTTATCATGGTCTTCTCCAGAAACCTTCTCCAGTACCGTCTTATAATTATTTTGAACGAGCATCTTGAAAGTCTCTGTGGCATAGTTTAGCCATCTAAGTCCTAACCGTCCAGGTATTCTTTAATACTCAAGGGATGCGTACTTAACCCGTTTTGCTGCTAGTCTCTCGGGAAATTTATGCACGTGGTCGATCTAATGCAGTCTATGCAGTTTTATTTATGCCACGTATCCATAATTTAGATTCCATAAAATATAATATTAAACTCTTTATTATAATACTTAAAACTTGAATAAGTACCTAGATGAATTTATATATAATATATAATACTATTTTATTGGCAAAAATATACCCTTGTCACAAAAAATACCAATCATAAAGTGTCTGCTTACGATGTTTTTGGTCTTAAATTTCAAGCCCGAGTTCAGAGTTTTTGGAGCCAAAGTATGGACCTAATAAGTAAGGCAAGTAACAAAACTAGTTCTCATAAAAAATAAGGCGTTCAAGATATACATCATATTGTAGAGTAAATAAAAAAAAATCCGATAGTGGGATGTTTACATGTTTCAGTTTGGTTGATTATATACATAGGGAGTTGAAAACCCTTGTTCCTGACATATTTTATTTTATTTCCCAGTAAGTAAATAATAAAAACCTCCTTTGTCACACAGCTTGATTTAATATCTTCAATATCATTGTCAGTACAGTAAAAGTTATAAAACAACGAAGACACAAAGGGTAGGGCAGGCAAGTTGTGGAACAACTTTGTGTAGAAACTTTTGAAGCAAGTTAAACAAGGGGATATGAGCCTCGCTGCTATATTGATTTCCTAAAAGATTCCCCCAGAGGTCGTGCTTAAGGACTTATAGAAACTATATATGTCCCAAATAAATGCCTCTTGAATATAATTTGAAAATTAATAGATTAGTAGTAATAAATATTTTTTTTTTAAATTGATATGCCAGAAATATCATAATAATATATGGTATGTAATCTTACCTAAAACTTATTAATACTTTGGACGCTGAAGACGCACATGCGCGTAATGACCAGACGGCCGATCGATGTAATTAACGTGCATTTTAAAGGTGTTAATTTAAATCTCATTATATAGTCAGCAGCGAATGAGTTAAAGCCGAAAAACTTTGAACCTTGGAATTAAAAATTTTTTTTTTTAGATAATTTACATTTTAAAAGTAGGTATTAAAATAATAAAAACAAATCCAAAAATATCTTAATCTAAATACTTTTGTAAACAAAGTCAATAAACGATGAAAAAAGATGAATTTGTTAAAGGATTATATCTTTTTTAATATTATATTTTATATTTAATATTATTTTTTAATTTCATTTAATAAGTTTTCTCTAACCTACAAAAAATATTTTTGACTAATTTATAGTTTTAATGTTTTTTTTTATATTTACTTAAAAAAACATCGATTCCAATTAAAATTTAAATGTGTATAACTCGAAATCCTTTTAATTTCTATCATGTTAGAGTAAATTCACAAAATAATGGCTCTACATCTACAAGGTTCATAAAGTTTTCAAAGAGAAACATTGTCTTAATTCTGTATTGAGAGGTTAACTGGTTTAATCAAAATTTGCAAATTTTTCAGTGCAGTCGCAAAACAAAAATTTCTTTTTTACCTAAAAATTCACACAGTAAAACAGTATTTTCCTCTTGAAATATTTAGTTAGTTTAACACAGCATCATAATATAAAATTCAAGCCGCAGTGTAATTCTACTTATTCAAGCGCTGTTACGAGTATCTCTTTTGTGGATTTTAAAAACTCTAAAATATTTTGTAACACTGCAATATTTTTTGGTGCAACTTTGTTACAATGCGCATATTCTTCATACTGCGGTGTGAAATATGAAAAAAGTTTCAGCACAATTAAGAGGAAATAAAATAATACTTCTAAGAAAAGTGCGCTTCTATTGGTATTGACTGCATTTTGACAGTATGCAATTGAATAAAAATTAATTACTGGAAAAAATCCAATAGCCATATTGTATCTAAAACAATATAATATTATTATAATTAATACGTATTATTGAAAGTTAAATCTACAATAAGATTGTTTAAGCCTGGAAGTAACATCTTGCCTAGAGTTGGATCTATTATACTCTGGACTTATGTGCATTTAAAAATAAAAATTAAATGATCTGATTCACATGTGCCAATACATATCATTGCAACATATAATATTTTATCAAAACCTTGCAGCCTTATTCATTTAAAACCCTTTACACTTGTAATAAATAATAAATAGACCCCTTTCTTACCAAAATGACATATTATTTTGATGTTTTAGATATTATTTTTTTCAATAAAAATATTTTGGGTACAATCCAATGTGATTTCAGTTACCTTAATAGTATTTCCATTTCCTATAATTTATTCCAATAAAAGTGAGAATCATTTTTAACTTCTGTATTTTTTTCAATTTTTATATAGACCATTTTATGATGTATGCTTTAAATTATTATTAAAAAATAAAAACAGAATGTGACTGGAAACCTATTTCATGTGGGAATTAATTCGTTAATTTCTCGAAATAGCCTAATATTCGAATATTTTAGTATCAAAAAAAAGAAAAAAAACTTTGGAATCATTCTATTAAACGTGCATTATTAAATTCTAATGGATTCAAGTGCATTATTAAGATTGCAATAGTTAAGTGCTCTTCATATCTTAAAATATTTACTGAAAACCAGCTGTCGTGAACTATCTATGGGAGCAAATCTGGTGTGGTGTGAGATTTGCTATTTGGTGGTTAAATTTAAATTAGTATAGCGGAAATAAAGTTATAAAAGAATTAAGTTAATAACACTTACCTTTCCTACACCAATTGAAGCTTGTTAGATGAGCAATTCTCAGAAATGTTCGACAAAAAATAAATTGACAGAGTAAATATGTACATTTAAAAAAAAAATTAGGGCACACAAGTTTTTCTACTGAAGTTTAATGTTTTACATGCCTGCAGGTAGATCCAATCACTTCAATATGGTTGCATATATGTCTGTTGTGCAGTTTAATTTCTTTGGAGCAACTCTTTTTGATATGTTGCTAGCTGCTAATAGTCAGCATGTAACTGGATCATCTGCTTTTTCATAGCATCGTCACTACTATTGGGCTGCCAACAGCTGACGTATGCGTGTAGCTATTTGCCCTAATATCTTCAGCAATCACCTTCATTATTGTTACCCGTCAGTATTGGTCCACTGGCTACTAAAAGAACTTATTTGTTATTGGTGGACTAAATTTACTGTAAGTAGTTGAATTCAATGAACTTGCTACGTCAGTTTATATTTTCAAAATTTTTGTTTTTAAAATTAATAGGAAGGTATCAACCAATTATCAAAAACACCTTTTTAAAATTGAATGTTACTTGTCAATATTTGCATTGAATTTGTTTTGAATATCTGTTCCATCCAGATCCATATACACGTAGATTATATGCACACAAAGTTAGATGTGGCATTTTTATATTTTTTTGAAAAAATACCCCCCTATGTTTTGAATATGTTATATGAAATCTTTTACATTTAATTAATAACTTCATAGTTACTTATCGATATATATTTTTTTGATATCTGAGTTTGTAAACTAGTCTTGGTTATTAACTTACAAAATTTAAATGTCTAGTGTGTTAGGCTACAAGTACAATATAGTTGTTGACATAATATGACACATACCAATGTGGAAGATACATTTTTTTCATATACGATTTATTTCAATATAATCTAAGATAGTATAATGTATAGGTATATTCTCAAGGTTCCATTTCAAATAATCTCTTTTACAAATTATCTTAAGTTTGAATTTTGTAGATAATTATAAAAACATTCACAATACAACTGAGGAGATGCACGATTTTAGTATGATGGTTGATTATTTATATAAAAGTCTTTTATACTTATTTTTGTCAATTCAAAAAGTGATTAATTGAAAAACTGACAAATTCAACAAGGTTAATAATAATAATTAATTATCTAAACTTTCGCGTCAAATTAAGATAATATCATAATTTAAAGTGATTTACTTAATATTATTAATTTGATTAACTTTATCTATCAATTTATTACACTTTCAGTAGGTATATTAAAATTGAAAGTTTATAGAAGTATATTTTTCAAGCATTTTCCAATATCTTACCACTTCAATTATAACTTTATTCAGTTAAAAAGAAGACGGTTGATAATAATAAAGTATAAATTACTTAACACTTTAAACAAAATTGTCAAGATAACAGTGTTGATGAGTATTCTTTTGTAGAGATATAATTAAGTACAAGGTATTTGTACAGAATTAGCAACAGACTGGCTTGCAGAATTTTTCAGAGCTTTAGAGTCTTTTTTCTTGTGGAGAATGTTGATATAGGTATTTTTCCAGGTCTCTGAAACATTCTATTGAAATTTTGTCAACAATAAGCAGTTTTTGACGTAGATGCTCGTGATCTTCGTCCAACTCAGTTATAATTTACCATTTACCATCGTGATAGTTACCATCTACGAATAAAAATATTTTATGACGACATGGTCTATTATAATATAAGTTTTTTCCACTGCTGCAGAAAATGTGAAAGTGTAGGATTCAGATAGTCGATGTGAAATAATTATTTAATGTAATTATTTATTTAAAAAAAAATAAACATTGTGTACTCAATAATTCGAAATTCAGAACGTTTGTAATATAAAATTTCAAAAAAAAAATAATTGATTCTATTCAAACAATATAAATAAAAATATATACTTAATACATAGTAAATATTATCTTCACAATAGAGACGAAAAAACATAACTAATGGTACACAATAACAACAAATTTAAAAACATAATACACAGAACATCACTGAATATATACATATCTCTGGGGAGCACATTGACTAATCTTGCACCCATCACTGATGGTGCCTGAAAAGCCTGACATGGAGAAACATAGTTCTGATCTAGTAAAGCTCATGGCTATAACAACGTCATAATTAATTGATGGGTGCATATAAATTCAAATTCTTTAGGAAGTCTAAATTGGAACCATCCCTTATAATAGCAGGCAAAAATGTCTCTAAAAAGAGTAGAAGTGACCCTCGAGATTCAAAAGGGTAAATGGTGAGTAAGCCTGGAAGAAACTTAGTTGGAAAATAATCGTTTGATTAGTTATTGAAAAGAAAATACGTCTTAAATATGTCTCAAAAGCACGGTTTTTTCGGTTAAAAAAATATGCGAGTAATTACAATTTTACAAAGGCTTTGTCATCAATGCATAAATATTAGTATTATTATTGATCAAAGGAAAAATTCTGTATAAGGTAAAAATTTTAAACATAATTTTATGCGAATCATTAGTTATTTTAATTAATGAAATCTACAAAAGAACGCTATAGACACTGAGGCAACACTAAATTTGTAGCGCTAACTAAGCTGGTTTCTGTTATCTTTCGTTCAATTCACTGTTGACGTTATCAGATGGCTATTATCTCCCGGAGATATTTTTTTAAAAAAGAATACAACTCATGACGGGATAAGTTTGCTTTTTTACTGTGGTTCAAGATTTTTCTTTTGATAGAAAACACGGAACGTAAATATGCAATAAAAATAAATTTACCTAAGTATTAGTATAATCACTTCAATATTATTTACTCGTCAGCATATTTGCATAATGCATTTTTAAGTGCAATTTATTTGTTTTGAATAATTCCAGTTTTGATATTGGAACTATATTTTTTATAAAAGTACAATGTCGGTATTTACCGTAGAATATAATTTAGAAATATAGTCCTGGTAATCGATTGCTTAAAAATATGGTAATATTTATATTTCCTGCCTTTATTATATTAATAATAATAAATAATTGTACTATAAATAAGTACTATATATTTTTTCGCCAAAATTATACTATAAAAATTGATATAATAATACAATAAATTCGGTTGTCCTATAAGAAATAAGCAGACAAGTGAAACAGTTTTTTGTTGCAAATTTATTAGTTAATATTTATTATAAAATATTAATAACACAAAAAAAATCATTAAAAATAAAATACTTAATCTTTTTTAAAGGTGTCTAGTCAAAGAATATAAAATATAAATCGATTTCCGGTTCAACACTAATAGACGGAACCGGAATTATTGATACTCTATGGAAAAACTCTGGAAAATTAAGTGGACCAAAGGAAAGAAAAATATTAAAAAAATTAAAATATTCATACCTAACCGACGATAAAATCAAAAGCCTTAGTTATATGCAATAATGTCAGTTGGATTGTTAGTTTATCACACGACAAGTATAAGAAATACTTCCCAGTTGATTTTGTTCTTTGATTATTCTACTTCTCTTCTTCTTGGTCGTATCGTCGGATCGTGACCACATTTGAATTTTGCCATCCTTTGAGCGACCAAGACTTTCCATCCTTCTCGACCTTCCGCTTCTCTCAGGGCAGAATGGATGGTACCCCCAGTCAGCTCTTTTACTAGGTCGCTCCATCGCGCAGACGCGTTGCCTTCCCTGGAGACCACCCAAAACTACGATTCTCTCCAGGTTGTCCGGTCCGCGCCTGACAATATGTCAAAAAAACTGCAGATTCTTCTCAGACATATTGTCGAGGGCCGTTCCTTTATCTTCAGTTCCAGAATAATCGGGGTCACCACTATTGCGAGGAGGTGTGAATGAGGATGAGGTAGGTAGCTGGACTTCAATGGATCGAAGGTAGATGCGTGTTTGAGTAAATCTCAGTTTATTCTCCTCAACAATACTGGAACAATTCTTACAGACAATATATTTAGAATTACAGTTAAATTGATAAAGTTAAATTATAAAGGCGTGTTGCTATGAGAAAAGTTGAACCGAGAGCGACGAGCAGAGATTCGACTATGTGTTTCAAAGATTTGACGACGTATGTTATCAGATTCGCCCCGCTTTGAGCTTTTATAGAAATTATAACAAAGAAAGGTTATCTGAGGTCAGGACGTTGACCGGTGACCACATGTCACTTGTTTACTGTGAGTTTACTAAGTACGAGCAAATCTGATAAGTTGGCATATTTCCTGATTACCTTATAAGGCCACGGAAATGCTGCTAACGCATACTTGTTACAATGTTGCTCAATAATTATTGTGAATAATTATAATTTATCAAGAAAGCAAATGTGTTTATGATGAAATTTGATGTCTTGCAAATTGCTGCGAAAGTTGACTGACCTGCCAGTGTGTGCAGTCAGTCAGATTATGAATCATGCCAACACGCTTTTCTTATCAACTAGTTTACATAGTAACAAATATTATTAGATACTTAAATATATTATGATAATTTATATGTAATGGTGAGTTTCCATGCTAGTCCCGACAGACTGGTTCGTCTTATGCTCCGTCCAAGATTTTACTTATACTTATTTTATTATATATATACGTATTTTACTTATATTATATTCAGAAATATATGTATACTTAGCAATATATTATTACGTAGTTTATTAAAAAAATGTTAGCTACTTTATTTGATAAATGTAACGTACCAGAAATAGAAAAAATCTAATTTCTTTAGCTATTGTTGAGAAAGCGTTTCTGAAGACAGTGATTTTCGTCTCTCGTTCTTTAGCCAAGAAAAAAGTAAGTTCTTTTTAGCTCTCCCACTATTTATTATGACGTGGTTTATACCATCCATCAACAGTGGTTGACATCTGCAAGACAGTTTATATAAATAACATGCTATGTACTTTTTATTCTTATCGCGTAAGCACAATACATTATTATGTGAAAAATAATTTCTTGGAAGAAATTTTTATAAAGATTTTTTTAATACAGTGTTGGAATTTTGATGCCAATCCATTATATTGTTATACTTTAGTTTTTATCCAATTAATTTGATTTATTTTTTAAACTACACAAAAAACTGTGCTTTATTTATTTATAATATTTTTTATGAAATAATTTATTTATAAACACACGTATTAGACTACCCTCCACGTAGCCTTGCAATTTGGAATAGATTTTTTTGAATTATTTGATGAAATCAGCCAACTAGTTTCCTGGCATTTACCAATACACTAATACGCAGTGCGTATTACACATAAATCTTATCACTGTGGGCAATTAATTGCAAAGTTACGTGGAGGATACTATACTGTGAAGTAATTTTGCGACTTTTTCAATGTCAAATGTATGATATTCATCTAAAAAAATACACCTTTTTAGTCTTTGCGCCGCCAATTGATTAACTTATTAAATTACCAATACCGAAGTAACCTATTGTCAATATTCCCATTGATGACGATTTATACGCTTATTGAATGTATTAATATTAGGTACGGTTTTTTACAAATAATTAAACTATTCATAATAATTTATATTTGATACCTTACTTAGTAGATAGGTTATAAGGTTTATACCTCCTTCTATTTTATTAATTTATTATATAAGTGAAAATTAACTGTATTCATTGTCAGTGTGCGTTTACCATTGGTGTTTGCGCACAGTGCCTGAAGATGTCGAAAAGCAAACCCAGATCACAAAAATCGACTCAAATGGAATAGTATAAAACTTAAATCTTTTAGAATTTATAGTATATACATTGATACAAATGGGGAGGGACTAGGAGTGTGGCTGAATCCTATAGCTTCCGATCAATAAAATAGCGTGTAGTTTTAAATAATTTTAGTTTCGCTGACACTGTTATTCGACAGGGGCTTCATCCAGCTTATATTAGGTAACTAGAAAACGAACGAAGGAAAAAATCGTATTTTAGAATCTTAACCCACTGACTAATCAGTCGGTAATAAACAGCGGGAAATATAAATTTACAAAAATTAAACTGGAATGTTTAAGTCAAATTACTCATAAACATAATACTACATGTAGGTACTCACGTGTCTTGGCAGTTGGAATAAAAACTATAATTATATCAATCTAATATTGTTTTTTCTCCTTTGTTTACAGGTAAGTCACAGATGAAATTCATCATTCTACTGCAGACATGAGATGCGTAGATTTAAATTTTCAATTTAATATCAACGAATTTCCGTCAAGGTTTGTGATATACTTTTATATGTAAACTTCCATTACCATTCACGTCATCTGTGATTGAGTTTTTATGTATGTACGTTTGTTCATACCCCGCGCCGACTGTCTTATATATTTGATACGGCGGAAGGGTCGACGGGAAAACGGGGAGTCGATTGCATCGTTTGGTGGTTCATATGATATATTATATAATATATTATTACGTGGATATTTTTTATAACAATCGTTTTTATAAATACAAACAACATTAAAACAATGAATTTATCAAAAATCTTTTCTTAATGTTAGAGAAAACTCAATAGAATAAATTTGAATAATAAACATAACCACACAATAATATGTAATAATAAGGTGTGATCCTTTCATAAATTGATATTTTTTTAAACTTTTTTTAAAAATTGTAATTTTATCTTTGACTTAATAAATAAAATAAATTTTATTTATTAAGGTTTTAAATACCTAGTTATTAATTAAAAAAACTTTAAAAAGTAAAATCTTAAATTGCAAGCTTCGTATTTTTTCCACCATGTGCCTCTGATAGGTATGTGAAGTATTTGCCATAAAACAGGAATTTGAGCTGTCATTTATTTTTTCGGACAACCAACAGAAGAATAAAATAATGAGTTTAGTACCTATAATATAACAATCTATATATAATCGTTCGATTCTAAAATCAACTGCCTTCAAAATTTTAAAGACGAAATGATTTTAAGACTCTATTTTTATCTAGAGTCAAAATTCTTGATTTTTGATTTTTGATTTTTAATATACTTGATTTTCTCTGTTCCACTGTATATTTATATGGTTGTAATAATATCGAAAAGATTTTTTTTAAATATTCTCACACTGAGACTAAGTTTGCTGGCACTAATAAAATGTTGACGGATGCGACAATGGTGACTTAAAAAAACGATTAAAGAATGTTTTTAAAAGAGCTTTTTTAATAGGCATACTTTCTAAAAGATGCTCTTGTTTTTTACAATCTAAGAACAAACACAAGCGGAAACAAACGAGTGCAAAGTGACAAAAGAAAAAAGAAATGAAGTGTAATGTAGATTCTGTTTCACGTAAAGATTCCAGTCAATCACGAAAACATACTATCTATAACTTTAAAGCTTAGTATATACTAACATACACGTTTTCGCAAACAATTTATACAAAAACACAATTGTTTGTAATTCAGTGCCCATACCTACAAACATCTTCTTATTTATTCGTACTGCCGGTATGTTCCTCAGTTGAATCAGATATAAACCACAAGTATCTCTATTATTGGCCAGTCTCGTTGTATCTTCCCAGGTCATGTATAATATATCACATAGCTTCACTGAATGGTATTTAGCGTCCTTCCGGGATGCTGGAAGAATAGACAGGTTAGGTAAAATAGTCAGGTCGAACATCATATTGTTACTCTCATTCCAACTAGAGGCTGCATGGTATACCATAAAAACTTTCAAAGTTATATGATGATATCTCCAGTATTTTCCATATTATGCATCTGTTGTCGAAATTTAGCATTCGGCTGCTCCGAGTTTTCGTGAAATGTTATGATATTCTGCACCGCCAAAAATGCAAGTGCACCTACAAATACCATCAAATTAAATGTAGTTTGGACAATCCATATTGTTTCAATAAATACAGCAGTCCTTGAGAACACCCGACGTTACTTTTGATGAAAGAGGAATACTTATCCAGCATATTTAAGGATACAATCAGATAACATATTTTTGTCAACCCAATTTGAATATTTGAAAACACGTCAGAAACTCACCTGTTTAATAAAAGCAATCTAAGCCATTGCTTTTAATTAATATCATCGTAATTAAGTAGGATACACGTGGGTAAATTTATAAAGCACTTTGGTTGAAATCTGACGTTCCAAATCATATTTGTTGTTTAAATATTTTTGAAGTTATACTTCTTTTGGCGCGTTTGCAAAATCAGATCAGAGTGTATTTTTGGCATGAGACATGTAACACATAATTTATTTTTTCACACGAAAAAAAACCCTCTCGATTGGATTCGAACCACCGATTGTTCGGTTATCAGCCGAACGCACCATCTTTGCGCCACAGTATGATACTGCAATCGTGACGATTATACAGTATAATATTATAGTTTAGAATTGTTCCGTTGCCTAGGCAGTGAATTTATTATGGTCGGCCATTTGCAATTCCTTACGTAAACAAACTATTAAACGTCAGAGTGACAGTGGGTACTTTAAAAATAAAAACAACGAGAAACCATTATATAATTTAGTAATATAAGTTAAAGTATATACAAATAAACCAACGGCGTTCCAATAAGCGGTCCTTTTTCTTGAGTGTGTAATTTAACAACATGATTAAGAGCTAGGTCAATGAATTTAGTTTATCACCAGTTTTATTTCTGTTTTGTTACGCCAAAGAAGTATAACTTCTAACGCGCATACGTAAGTACATACACCATTTTTTTTCTTAAAGGTATTTCTTTTTTAAAATTACGTATTTTTAAATTACAATTTGTCTTGATGTTTTATTTTTGTCATATCATCACTTCTTGTGTAAACAAGACTTTATACGAGTCTAAACTGCGCTTAAAGTATACGGCTCTCATTAAATTTATATACGCACTGGAATAATTACTACTCTCTATATTCAAAATCAAACTGCATCACACTTTGAGAAGACTGATGTGTTGACAAAATATGTTACAGGGGTGTTTTTAACTTATGAATATTCTATGTTGTGGCGTTACTGCCGAAACAGTCTATAAAACATTTTATAGAGTTATCGTCATTTTAAAGTTTCACATCTTCTATAAAAGCAGTCTTAGTCTAAACCTAATTGAATTTAGGTTTGTTTGATAGTTTCGTCTATATTATATTATTTTAATATGTTGACTAGTCTACACTAAGAATTATTCACAAAAGGTTACTAATTAAGAAACGGTCATACTTACCAACTTTTGGCAGTCAAGATTTAAAAAAAATTGATAGTTTACCAAGGAACCAAGGAATAAAATTGTCAAAAGTATTATCACTGTGATGTCGTTGTCAGTATAGTAATTTCAGAAAAGTTATGTGAACCGTGTTACAATGCTTTAATTTATTCACCATAATGGAACTAGTAACTTAACTCTTCCAGGGAAGAAAAAATGCATTGAAAAGTAGTAATAATAAAAAAAAGTAGTAAATAAAAAATCTTTATACGTATAATTACAAACTTTTGGCATTAACATTTTTGAATCAAAATGTTATATTTATATGCCAAATTTTCTATAAGAATTCCGTAATTGGTATTTCAAACCTCTAACTGTACAGATATTTCTTAAATATTCAACAATTGAACTTAATAATATTGGTAAGTATCGAATGACAAACTTTTCCCTGGTCACATATTGAAAAATCAGCATTTAAAAAGTTCTACCTGTATTATTATTATGACTACCTTAAAAAAATATCTTTCTGTAGTCAGACCAAGGTCATATTTAGGCTGAGATATTTACCCGAGTCTACATAATTGATTATTAAGTCAAAATATTTAGAATGTCAACTTATTAATTTTTTGCAGCAACACTAATATTGAAAGAATTAACGGCATACTAAAGCGGTGTTAATGTATGGTAATTATACTCCAGCGGTTACAGGTTCAACCACAGAAATACAATACGTTAAAGTTCCCACCACCACCCGTCATATATGCACATCCGTGGATATGCACGGCCGCTTTCTATGACGCTTTAAATATGTCTGAAAGAAGTGATTTTAAGTGCTCATTCAGACCCGAGACGGAGCCGCACGGGATTGATGCTGAAACCATGCACCGTAGTGCTTAAAGAAGAAAGTTAAAAAATATTTTTTTTTTGTTTTTTGGACTGGCTCAGTTCCAATAGGTTATATTCAATACACTACATTTTTATTCAGGGTTTTGAATGTGTGAATGTCCTATAAAAGTTAACCACGCATTATAAACGTGTGTGTAATATACCAATATTAAACTAGAGTCAGTGCATAAACCTAAAGCAGTTATCAGCATTCGACTTATGACGTATTCTTGAAACGTGTTTAAGTTAATACCATATTGTCCCGCACTCGGTTGCCTGCTACTCTTTATCCGTAAGGTATTTCAGTTCCTTGAGTTTAACTTCCATCGGGTGTCATATTTTTTTCTAAAAAGATTTTTTTCTAGTGGCTATATGCTTGAGATTTTTTCAAATTATGTATGTTAAATAATAGAAATAATTCAATTAAAAATGCACGGTTTGAGATATTTTTTTGAGGACAACGTTAGATTCATTCCATGAATACGAGAATACATTTCATCAAGTGGTGTGAGTCTAGCGTTAACTCAACTCGCTTTTAAACGAACAAGAAAGTGAGAGACAGACTTTTATTTGCACATTTGTACACAATCTTCAAGTAAAATATTCCAACTGGTAAGGAAATGTCGTGTGATGTAACAACTTTTTTTCATATATTCCGTGGGCTGTTGTAACAAACCCCACTCGACAATATTGTACTAAAAGTTTCGTTCATAAGTCATTATAGTCACAGTAGTTTCTAACTTACCGTAAGTGAGAAATTACTTTTGGAATTATAAGTTATCGCACATAAATTATGTTCGAAGGTTTGTGGGAAAATGTAATTTATCGTTACGGTCATTTATAATCAATTAGAATAATTATTACCTTATATAATATTATTGTATTATGTTGTAATAATTTATCTACAAGAGCGAAAACATACTTGGGGTTGCTGCCAAAAGTTAGTAAGTCAATAATTTGGGTATTTAAAGTTAACAACCGATTATGTGTCTTAATACATATCCTAATAAAAAAATCAGTTTTCAAGTTTTCCGATATAATATAAAACATGCACTCAAATCACAAATAAATTACCATTGTGCTTGATTTTAGAGTGCATGTCAAACTTTCAAATTGCAATTATTACTCCAAAACATGATTTCGACACTTACCAACTTTTGGCAGTAAAATTGTAAATGTGAAGGAGAGAAGACGTATTAAATTAAATAAAGTGAAAGAAAAGATACACGTAAACGCAAATTTTAAAATAAATATACAACAAAATAAAGGAATCTTTTATTTTAATCGGATCGTGAAAGAAAACAAAGGATAGGATACTCTCATAGTTTGACAGATAATTCGTGGGTCGGGATGTGTAGTCAGGTAAGTCACAAAACAGCAAAAATGAGATATGAATGCCACTATACTAAAAAAAAAAATCTTTCGTTCTGTGTTGTAGTCCGATAAGTCGTACGTCTCACCATTAGCGAGATGCATTTTCAGTCTAAACATATTTTTTATTTTACGGGGTGTGTACACAGTTAAGTCACATGAGTAGTCAGATAAGTCAACGTTTTGTGTGACTTACCTTACTACTCATGGTTGGCTTATCTTCAAACGTCATACCTACTCCATGTTGATCTTGGTGAATTTAACGAATATTTTAAGATATTTTGAGAAATTTTGAAAAAAAAATAACAACAGAACGTTAGTAAAATAGTCATATTTTAATAAATTATGACTTATATAAATAAGTATATGTATTATTAGTATATTATAAAAAATATACCAAATTTATCGAATTTGATTTATTTAACTCTAAAAACACGTAAACAACATCCAAACAAATAATCTTGCTTCTAGGTTCAACCACATACTCCAATAACTTGTATGTTGACGATTCATATGGTAGCATAAAACATCCTGATTTTAATATTCAAGAATTATTAGTCTAATTTACCAACATTGAAGAACCACACCCTTCATGCTTAAATAATGCTTCCACGATTACACATCACAACGTTATTTTAAGCTATGACCCTCGTTCTCGATTCAGAAGAAATAATCACCAAAAACGTAACATAAAGAATGATACAAAAGCCTCCAGAAATGATAAAAAAGTTGCACGAATTACTGGAAAAAGTTACAATGTACCTATAATGAAAGTTATGAATATGGAAAAAAGTCGTATCAGACAAAGCGAACCAGGAAAACATCATTTTCGCCAAGTAAAAGTTATATATTACTTGACTGTTGTACTGTTACGGAAACCAATTTGTAAAGGTTGTATGCAAGAGGAAAAATATCCCTAAAAACAAAGATAGCGAACAAGATAGGCAAATAGCAAAGACACATATGTGACTGTCAGAAAATACTTACCGCCATATTTGACAATAACTGTGATGTATTAATTCTCAATATTTGAAGAGTATTAGCTGTAATCCCATCAATATTCGTTTATACGCAGAAATATTCCATGGCATGAACTTAACATTCAAACGGCTAAATAAGGATACTTGCCAAAAATGCGATAAACTTATGTACATATATACAAATTAAGAATTCCAACTATGATGAAGAAAGAAATAAAAATCGTGAGGAATTGAAAGAGCATCATATCATGACGAAGCTGACTTTGCATATTCAGTTAAGAGTTGTGATAAAGAGTACTTGCAAGATTCCTCTTGCCAAATTGTAACATTTGACATGCAGCAATGTATGCCTACAGTAGTTGTTGAAAGTTCCCTGGCTTTTTACAAACGACATTTTGACAGTGCATGATTGTGATAATAACCAGGAATATTGCTTTGTATGCCATGAGCTCTTGCTAATAGAGAAGCTAACGATATCGCTGCATGCCTGTTCAAATACTTAACCAAGGGGATACATGATAATATTAAGCATGTGATCATGTATGCCGATAGATGTGCGGGTCAAAACAAAAATAGCCACGTAGCTGTAATGTGCATGATAGCAGTGAAACATTCTGAGACTTGAAACAAAATTGATTAAAAAATTTTAGTCCCTGGCCACACACATATGGAGTGCGATAGTGACCATCGCATAATTGAGAAGAAAAAAAAGACATTTGGTGGAACGATCGAACATCCTCATGATTGGGCCAAATCAATATGCGATACTGCAAAGAAAAATCCTTTTCAAGTCACTGAAATAACTCGTGCAGATTGTTTTAACTACTCGTATCGTATAGACACATATGGGAATAAGTTTGTTTGGAGAGATGTTAAGTAATTTTAATTCAACAAACACGAACCGGGAATAGTGAAATTTAAAAGAACTCTCGACGAGACGACTGCATTTTAACAAATGTCATATATAAGACGAGACAAGAAGAAAGATTTGATAGACTTACTTCCATACATTTCACCTTATTATAGAGAATTTTATGAGTCACTTGAGACATTTGAGACAGTCAGGGATATTTAACCTGATACAATTGAAGAAATCCGCACTGAAGTTTAATGCTAACGATGAACCTTTATAATATTCAGGTGTGTGTGCCTTTTCACTACTTAAATAACATTAAAGTAAAAATAAGTTATAAAAATTCTAATTTTAAATCTAAATAATATTTTGTTCAATAAACCAATAAGATTTATGTATAAAATGTGTGTTTTATTGCTAATATTAGTCGGATTTACATGAAAAAATAATAATATTACTTTGTGCGTAGTAAGGTAAGTCAATCATTTTTTGTGCAAATCCAGATAAGTGAATTCCCCTTTTTTTAAACCAATTAAATTTTAATGACATAAAATAGTTAGAATACTTCTAGGACATATAATTGAAAGTTAATTACATGTACTTTGATTTGTTATTCATAAAAAAACATAACTATAATTAGGGGAATGTAGGGAATTTTTTGAAGTTTGTTTTTGCTATATCTCAAAATGACAATTTGTGACTTATCTGACTTCACATCCCGACCCACGAATTTTAAAGTCTGAATTGTGATTTTAATCAACATAATTTATATTTTAAAACTGAGCCACTTTCAAGAATGTTGACAGGTGGCACTACCACTTGGTATTTTTTTCTAGTTACCAATTTAATAGCCATTTGTTGAACATTTTGTCGTTATTTTTTTAATACTACAACAGGCCATAGAGCATAATGACAATGGTGTAATGAAACTGTATTGTAGTAGTATAAGTGAAACAATCAAACACTTACGCTTTGAGATAATCACAAAAATGTATTATGACCTTACCAGTACTAAAGCCCGGAGCCCCCGGAGAATATCAGAGCTAACTAATTTTTATTAGCTAAGCTACATATTGTTATGTAATTCGAAATTCGTTGTGATAAAAGGTCACCCATACCAACAACGGCCATTGGGACTATACCTAAAATAAAATTTGATATAAATAAAAAGGATTTCAAGTTATACACATTTATATTTTTATAAAAATCGATGTTTTTTAAAATAAATATAAAAAATATTAAAACGGTGAATTAGTCAAAAATCTACACGACAAAAAATTGAAAACTTAATAAAATAAATTTTAATAATAAATATGACCATATAATGTAATAATAAGATGTGACCCTACACCGAATTCACATTTTATTACATTTTTTTACAATAATTGTAAGTTTATCTTTGAATTAAAAAATAAATAAAAAATCTTTTTAATGTTTTCAGATACATATTTATTAATTAATACAGTTGAAATTGTAAATTATCAAAAAAAGATCAAATTGCAAGCTTCGTATTTTTCCGCTAGGTTCTCTGCAAGCATGCCTCTCCCTCTTAAACAATATGATACACCAGTACCTACTCTAATTTACTCTCTGAAGATGATTATTTTAAGGAGGTTCAATTATGGACACTTACTTGAAAATCAAGCCGTCGAAAGGGTTAGTCGTTATTTTATTTCTTCGAGTATTAAATAATAATCGCTCATTTTTAATTGGGTATGCTAAACAATTTTAAATAACGCACGTATTTCCTGCATTCAGATGACATATTTCGATTGTTGTAAATTTCACTTCAAATTATTATGCTTCCATAGAACGTTCCATAATATAGTTGGATTACTGCCAAATGTTGGTATATCTCGAAACTATGTTATTTAAGAAGTACCTAATTGCAATTTGAAGTTTGGTATACCTTCTAAAATCAGGCATAATGTTAATTTATTTGTGCTTTATGTGCATATTCTATAAATATCGGATGGCCTTAAATTTTTTTTCTATCATACATATTTATATATTGACACAATATAATCCGTTGTTAACTCTAAATACCTAAATTATCGACTGACCAAATTTTGGTAGCAACCCCACGCTATTATGACGTATGTTTAAAGGGGGAAAAGGTACAATCGTAGATATCCCGTTATAATAGTTAACTTGTCCACGAAACTCGTTATCTTAGACGTCTATCAAAAATCGTATTGAAGGCAATTGCTATGTTTTAATAATTCATATTTTTAAACTCGATACAAAATTGTCTTTCTACTGGATTTATAATATGGGACGTTTTTTAATATACACAGTTAGCCATAATATGGATTTTGTAATGTTTGAGAGTTTCAAGATTTTATTCTTCACACTCTTTGATGCATTTGAAAAATTTACTGCATCATATGGAGGACGTAATAATTCCGATCCCTCCTTAGATTCATCAATTTCAACTCCTGACTCCTCTGTTTCGGCAGAGTTTTAGTACACGGGTACAGATGACACTTCCTGTCATTAAAGATAAATTTAATGACAGCATAGCAAGTCAAAATTCTTTTTATTTTCTAAAACTCTTTCTTTAAACACTTCGGTGCATAGTTGCTACATCAGTCCCGTGCAGCATCGCTTCGGGACAAGAAAGTGTGGCACTAAAATCTTTTCATTCTGACACGTTTATAGCGTCAAACAGCGGCATGGTGGGTGGAGATGGGGCATCTCAAATCAATCTCTACACTATCGTAGAATCTACTACTCATTGTAATATTTGATATTGAATAACATTGAAAACAAATATACAGGTAGATTATGTATATTAGACTTGTTTGTATACTTCTAAGTTATTTCATTCTTCTATGCAGCCCCAGATTGTCCGTCACCCAGTTTTCCTGGTGTAGGTATATTATCATACCATTATTCCTTTTCTCTCGTAGATATTTTAAGATGCAGGCAACCCTCAAATATATTAGTCACATTCATTGGCGGTTTAATCCGGAAAAACCTAGCAGGTCAATTTTGAATATATTATTTTAATTTGCCTTTTCGTTGTATACTGAAAAGACGTATTGCAAATTGACTTTTTATACATTATAGAATAAGTGCTAGAAATTTTTATAGGTCGGTACCTACTAACCCTTCAAAAAATGTCCGTTTTTCATAACGCCAACCCATCGTTAACCGAAATTGCACACAACGCGTTATAATTTTTTGTAAATCAGGTCCACTTTTCTTTCTTTGCTTTTTGAAAAATCATCAATCACACGATTATAAAAATTGTCTATTTTTCCCACATATTTTTTTTCAATACTGAGCATTGCAAGAGCGGTCAGTCTATCCTGGCCCTATTGCGTAGAAAGGTTTTTATTCTTTTGAGAGTGGAAAAACATCTTTCACTTTCAACTGTTGTCATTGGTATGACGCAAATAAATTGGAGAACTTTGATCGACTCGGAAAATGTTTCGTTGAAATTATTGCTGAGTAAAAAATGTAGAAAAGAAACTGCACTAATAGCGCCATGCAAATCATCTCGTTGATAAAACACCAATAATTCATTTTTTAACTTGATTATGTTTATTTCTTCTAACAGTTTTACCAAATTTACTTGACGTGTGGGAAAATTATTTTTAAAATCAGTGTAATTTTCTTTATTGAACAAATCGGATATAATGAGATGATCGTTGGATGCAAATCGTGCTTCCATTTCCATTATAATTGTATCACAGACTTCAATTGCTACTGCGTGCGTACTAACTGCTTCACAAAAATGTTATAAATCACCAAAAACTCCTTATATATTATTAAAATAACCAAAGGCATTCGTCAAAACCTGTCAACGAATCCGAACCGCATACACAGTTGCGTCTTGAGACCAATTATCTAGTCAGTGTTATCATTCTGTTTCATTTAATTAGGTGAAAAAATCTTTTGTCTCACACTCGGGCATTGCCGATATTACAGTAATTCACGCACCGTTACAAGCTTCGATCTCGTATTTTGTGTTATATCGATCTCTGTCTTATGTATGAGAAACGAGAGAGAAAATTTTATAAAAATATTCAATTTGGGTCAATTTTCAGACTGCCGGCGAACACAATATTTTTGTTCGGGGAATTATCGCCCAAACAAAAAAAGCCCAATAGACTGGGTTGACACAATATCGCGCGCCCTATAATTTCAAATCCACCGATTATTATTAATATTATTATATATGACATTGCACATATTATTAATATTATTATGTCGATTGTAATGCCGGGTCCACACCGAAAACAAGTCGTGCGACAACTCGTTAAATTTTACGATAAGCATGATAATTATCGTAAAATTTCTTAAGCAATTATGATAATTATCGTAAAATTTAACGAGTTGTCGCGCGACTTGTTGCCGGTGTGGCCGCACTTTTAGGTATTTATTTTGGCAGGTCAATGACCGAATGACCTATAGAGGGAGCCGCCAGTGGTCACATTACTTGATTTTATTTCGATGAAAATTAAGTTTTTGTGCAATATGTGAAGCAGTTTTGGTTAGCAGAAGTCTTTCATGAGAATTTGGTATATTTATATTAATGTCTTCTCCGTAGTGTATATTATTGAAGATTCCCTTCCTCCCTTCCATTTTGTATCGGAAAACTTTTACAATGAAATTAATTCCTAACGCTACAATTTTAAAAGATATCTACTATGAGGTATTTTGATTAAATCGGTATTTATAATTAAACTAAGACTTTTGAGATGTAGGTTTATCAAAGAATCTTTGAACTATCTTGGAAACAATTAATAATACGTTACCTACGATAAAGCAATTTCAAGAATGAGTTTAAACAGCCCAATAATCAGCTTATTGGTTTCACAAAATTGCTTATAGATATTATATTTTATTTCCTGGATATTTTTATCATTTTTTATATAATTTGTAATTACCTACTTAACCTAGAATTATTCAAACTTGTATAGAAAATACCCTGATTTGCATTATTGAACGATATTTATTATGAAACACATCATGGTTAGGCTATATAATACTTCAGTTGAGGCATGGTCTAAAAAGATCGTGGCTAGGCGATGAGCGGATTGTGCAAATGGCGCGTGCCGAACAAAATATAATTTGTCATAAAAATCCAACATGCGTCCATTTAATGTTATGTTTATTGTTATATTACTAATAATAATAGTATATTCATTGAGTTGTTTTCTTTTTTTAGTACATACGTAAAGTTTTTTAGTCATCTTTACATGATTTAAGAATATTTTCATCCGACGACATGACAAAACAAATCGACGTGCGGACACCTCAAATCTCTGTCTCCGATTGGCGACTAGTGAGAAATTTCGTCGCACCTACTGTTGAAAATTATTTGCCGTTTCATTGAAGTACGCTTTTAAGTACTGCAATACTAAAATACTAAAATACAGAATTATTATTTCATAATATTTACGGTAGAATTGCGTAAAATATCGTAATGAAAAAAGTGTAGAATGACAGGTGCAAAAGTGATAAGTTAGTGGGACAATGTCGCGTTACACAATCAGAATTTATGTAATATTCTTAAATTTTAATAATAAATTGATGACAATATAATTAATAATGTAACGCCACTGTCATGTGAAACGGGCGTGGAATATGGTTATTAAAATTAATCCACACCCTCTCATCATGACATTATATCATGCATCAGAAAACACTTGAACCTCATGTTTAAAATGTTAACATTAGTTAGATTTGGACAATTTTAACGATGGGTTTGTTTATGATCCGAAATATCTGTCAAAAAACCTAACCTAAAAATTATCGTAAAATTAATCATTAATATGTTGTCTGTATAAGTAGGTACTAATAATATAAAAAAATACAACACTTTTTTTGAAATTATAACTATACAAGAGACACAAGACATTTTTATTGAATTGCAAATATTTTTAGAAACATTAAACGGCCGATTTTTTTTTAATCCCTCATATTATATTATGTCATGTGTCACAGACCAAAAACTATGTTTCAAAACCATTATAAGAGTTGTACCATGTAAACACCGGTTCAATTACTAATACCAAAATGTTCTACTAACATTATAAAGCCCTGGTTGTTATTAGAATCATGGCCTCCACAAGGGGGGGCTGACAGGGCTCTAGCCTGGGGGCCCGGGCTCAGGAAGGGTCCGGCGTGGCGAGTCGACCAGATAAATAAGATAAACAGAGATCACAAATTTGATTAAAAAAAAAGATTTCTTTAATAATATTAATTTTTTTTTTTTTTTGTTGTACGATACAATTTTTAACTGTGTGCCGATACTCAACAACTACATACCTAATTCAAATGGATGAACATATTAAAAATACACCTTAATTTTACCGCGTAGGTTATAAATACGGGTGAATTTACATTAATTATAAAACTCCCACTGAATTCTAGTTAATTATAGTATATAGATAACAATAATATTAAAACGACATAATATTATGTATGAGATTCACCAGATCTAAAAATATGTATTCAAAAGATTGAATGTTAAATAGCTTAATGAATAGATAATGAAATTTTCATATAAAACACAAAGAATAAGGTAGAATATTGTAAATATTTAATGCTACAAAAACGGTTATTAATAATTTATACTGCTGTGTTTCAATAACGAACCATCAAACAAACGTACGGCTCTTAAGATTTAATATGAATTATTAGTACGAGTAGGTAAGTTTGAATTATAATTATCAAAATATTTTGTGTGTATTAATTAAGGCTCTAAGTACCAAAAAGTAGTATTGCCTGTAGTTACAAAATACCGAGTCATTGCAGTAAAATTTCATGAAGCAGACCTTTTGAAAAATGAAGTTTTACAGTGTGAAGCAATCACGGCAGTTTCTATAGTTTTAGGTATTAAGAACTCGCAAGTGTCAACACACCATTGTCAGCTATTTTATATTGAATGCCGTTGACCACTGCAGTGCTACTTACACCATTATAAATAAAACACGCCAACGGACTTACAACGTTGACAGGTTTAATTATTTTGCTGTATTTTTTTGACTTGCTTGAGGCACTTACACTGTAGTTGAAGTTATTGACGTTGGTATGTAGAAAATTTTTCTATAAAATGTCAGTTTTTATTATTTTGGTACTTAGCGCCTTAATTATTACACGTATTCATATTATGATGAATAATATACATTGGATAGTTGATATAAAGTTAACATATTTAAATGGTTAGTATATCACAATGTTTTAATATTGTACATGTACATACGCTGATAAAGTATACATAATATCAATCCCAGAGAGAAACGAGGAGCTTTAGGTACTACTACAACTTGATGATTAATGTGTATTTTCTGAAATCGTCTTGCTGGGTTCTTTGGGAAAATATTGACAAAATCGGACATTGCAGTGAAATGCGATGTTACTTATTTCCAATAAGATATCTGTGTATATGTTATAGCATATTTTCTAATAAAATATTAATTGTTCTTTAACACTGCCGACGTGTTGAAAGTACGGACACTAATATCGTTTTCCTCTTTTGAGAAAAATCTGTGAGCGAAAAAAAAAAAAAAAAAATACAACTGCTTAATGAGGAGAGTCCGTCTCTTTCTACTTGTAATCTGGGGTGCCTAACTTCTGTTCATGTTGACGTCGTGTGTTTACTTTATTTCTTTGTCTGGTTGTTGCTTGTTATTGAAAATAGTATGTCGATAATGCTGATAATATAATAAAACTTATATTTTATCACAGCTAGTGTTTCGTATTTGCGACCATAATCGACATTCAAAATAATATTCCTCAGTCAGAAACAAATAAATGATATTAAAAACTGCCTATTTAAATAATTGTGGTTAGGTGTGACAGTAAATTTGTCAGATGCTCTGGTTATTCATCGCGCACACATCGGTTTATATATGTTTACTTTAATGCTAACTGCTAATAAGTTGACAAACTGCTGATCAGTGTTTAGTGATTTATGACACTATACTATGCATCTCGATCCAATATAATGTGATTATTATTCGTCAACATTGCAGTAAGTAATCAATTAATGAACTATGTTTATTAATTTGTCTACTTGTTTGCGTATGTACATAACTCAGTGGCGAAGGATGGAAGTAGTATGTTAAGATCCGACAAAAAATCCGTAAAACGTATTTGTTTTCATTGAAGTGTGTGTTAGTTTTTAAAATCAATTAAACCCAGCTTAATCTAAACCATATTAGATAAAAGTAAAAAAATAATCGTAGAACTATAAAATATATAAAATTTCATTAAACTATACATCATTTTATATATTAATTTAAAATTTAAAAATTTAAAAATATTTTGTATCGATTATGGTTTGGTTAGCAGGGCTTAGTGAATTAAAAAAACTAACCAACACAATCTGTTATATTATGTAATCTATGAAAACAAATACGTATGCACTATTTTTATCAGAGTGCCCATAGCATACCTAAACAATTATGGTTTGGTTTAGGCAGGGTTTAATTGAATTTAAAAAACTGAACAGCACCATTTGCAAATTGTATTTTTAGTTAAATGAAAACAAAGAAGTAATGTATGACTGAAAAAAATTAGTGTGCACTATTTATGTCTAATCTTAACAGCGTACTTCCACCCCCCTCCTGCCACTGACATAAATACATTGTCATTATTTATGAAAAAACGCCCTAACTTTAACAAAAAATTTAACACATTAAAAAAAACATGGAAATATTGTCAGTGGGCCATAAACAGGTAGGCACAGTCGTAGTAGCTGTGAAAATATCCTTCGTAATCTCGCAAAAAGGGGCAAAAATAAAAAGATAACATTCGGCATACGGGTGAAGGTTCCAGTATAAAATTTACATATATTAAATGTTTGATGAAGCGGTACTTTGGTTTTACAGTAAAACGTGAGAAATGGCTCAGTTAGAATAAACAGTTAATAAAAGAATATACTGTGTACTTTGTTTAAATATTTTTGAAGTTTGATATTATTATAATATATTATTTATCCTCATTTTATTTAGTATTAGTGATAAGACGCAAATTCATCAGCGTGAAGTAAGGCAATATATACATAGATAATGGATAAATATACTGATTCATTTTTTATATCAATACGATAGACAACAGTTGTATCTAGACACACGTCCATCAATTCATCCATTAGATTAATATGAATATCCAGACAGTACTTGGTAGAGCCAACTATGGCGGCCCTAATACAATATAAATGTCTTATCCACCTAACATCATTATCCTTGCTAGTCCTACTATTAACAGACAGTCATTCTGCAACCACGTGTTTATAGACACATATAACCTGTAAAACATTATGACGTAATATACTTGCACTAGTTTTGATTGTTAATTTTCGCACACAGGTGGCTCAATAAACAGTAACGCGCGAATGCTAGTGAGTGAGAACCAGATCATGGAATCAGCCTCATCATCATTAAACATCAGTGCCTGATATTAGTGCATCCTTGGTATAACCCCCCCCCTATCATCCGAATCATTCTGTCATATTACAGTACATAACACTGAAAAGTGTTTTCAGTACTAAAATACACTTTAATTTATGTCACACTCCACCGAACACACAATTGTGACCACGCAATTTACAATAGTTCGAAGAAGACTTTGCGCCTTTGTAATTTAATTTGTATCCACTGAGTAATTTATAATATCTCTGGTGGCATCTGAAAAATATAAGTCATATCCATGTGAAACGTCTCTTCGTGTGCGTTTCAACCACCAAAAATTGACGTGTCCACTCATGGACTCTCCTCCTCTTTAGGGCCCTGATAAGATTACATGATTCACTTATATACGTGAGCATACGTAGCTCGGATGCATTTAAAGTACTATTTAAAGGTTGAATGTTGACTCAAGTCTCAATCATTCTTTACTCACCGTGTATCGGTACTAAAAAAGGATCTATAAAGTTTTACCTAGCGATAGGCGTAAGATGTGCTAATGGGTCTAAGAAATGAACGAACAAATTTATGCTTGCTCTATGCTTTAATGCAGGAGCGTAACGGGATGAAGTAAGTCACGTAAAATGATTTTATCCACGGTAAAAATCTAATTTAATAATATTATAATAATGCTATTTTTAGATGAGGTAAATTTATTCACATTTAATATACCTACATATTATTACCTAATATACTTAAAAGAGGTAAATCCTTCCAGGGAAAAACAGACATATTTATTTACGGTTTTTTCGTATACACATTATTAAAATTCCTTACATGCTCGTTGTATTTAAAGCCTCTTTTAAAGTGGAGTATTATTTTCAAGTAAACAAGTCTCTTGCCATGCAAACTATGTAGGTATTTCAGTTATTCAGAATTTAAAGAGCTGAATGACAGAGCTGATACTTAAAACCAGACCTTTTGCGAGGATAAACATATAACATGTACTCGTAACAAAATATTTTAAGCAACCACAACAATATAAAGTTTTTGCGGAATTTATTTTGTTTTATTTGAAAATATTTATGTATTCATATTAAATAACATGAATGGTATAATATTGTTCTTTTTATGTATTATTCAATATTATTTTGTTTCAGGTATCTCATTAAAAATAAAAAGGGTTAAGTATAAATATATAGACAATTCAATAAAACCCACAATCCAATACACCTCACACCATACAACCCTTTTGGAGGAACAGAATATTTATATTTAAATAGGTACTATTTTTAGATGTTTTTATTTTATTATTATTTAATCTTTTCAGCTATATATTGCAAAATAATGAAAGCGTATTTTTAAGATAACAACTAAATTTTGGATATGTAACTGTTTTCGAATTTGCGATGAAAGTTCCATTTGAGCTTTAAAAAAAGCTTGTAAATGTGCAATAGATTGTACACTTATTATAATCTATTATGTAATTAACACACTTGGTTTTAATCAGAGATACAAATGAGTGACGTTATGCATCTGCAGTGTTTTTTTATCGGATTTTTTTTGAGCATTCCACCTGAAACTAATTTTGCTATGCTTTTAAGTCTACTTTGACTGAACTTAATTCTCATGAAAGAGAAAAACAAACAGAAAAGTAAAAACAACTATAAATAATTAAAAGATAAAAATAACTTTTTATATACAACGTTTTTAAATTTTCTGTTCAATTATTATGCTCAATATACTCAAACTTGTACTTGATATTATGAAGTAAATAAAAAACAAACAAACAAAATATAGAATACTGAAATGTCGATTTGACTTTTATCACTTTGATTTCCATAGTAACGCACGTATATATTCATAATTTAGTTGCTAGGACCCGCTTAGCAACCAATAATAGTGTTATACTTTTTACGATTTTTTTTCCAAAATAACTTTCCATACAAAACTGAATTAAATGAAAATGAATTCAATTCTGCTTAAAGATGGCTAAAAGTATGTATTAAAAGAATACATTGGCATCGTGTTCTGATATATTCTAAAAGTTTCAAATGTCTAGCTAGTCGGGAAGTAAGTTAAAAATCGATTGCAAGATTTGTACTGGACAAACAACCACCGGACAAACAAGAATACGAGCTAATAAAAACGTTGTAAAATAAGTAATAACCTAGTATAAGTAAAATAATCGAGCTGACTTGAATTGTATTTCTTGCCCATGGGTCCATCTTCTGGTTAGACCAACTAAATTAAACCTTCACCTTTTAGGATATTAAAAAAAATCTTATTAGAATCCTGTGATGAAGATCCATTCATAGATACAAGAACTAATTTATAATACGCCTATGCTCAAAGATAATAGAATGTTGTTTGTTAAGAGAAAATAGTAATAATAACACTTTGAAAGGGAGGGAAGATAAGAATGCACTGTTAGAATTAGACGATGGAGAGTGAATGTTTCAAACAGCAAAGTGTATAGCCGTTCAAATCCGATTTAGACAATAATGAAATTGTAGTCAGTACATATAAGTGACAATTACTCATAGTTAACTTAACAACCTTTTAAAAATATGAAATATATTTTTGAAAAATAAAATTTTTAAGGCTCGCGCAGGAGAAGAATCATTTTGAGAATTTATGCCTGGATTCAAGATGTGCATTACCAATTTTCATACTGGATAGTAGATCATAACCTACTGAAAGTTCGATATGCCTAGAGTTGTGTATTTCTAGAGAAAATTTCGAGATTCGGGATTTCCGGAAAAGGATTCTCGAGAAATCGGGAAATTTAAAAAAAAACTTGTAAAAATCCTAAAATCTGGGTAACTAAACTAATTCCAAAAAACAATATGATTTTTTATTTATGTAAGTAGAAATAATTTAAAACATTACTTATTAAAATAGAATATCAAAAACATAGAATGTCAATCGCTGCGTCTGACAATTGCGTACGCTTTTGAGACACAAAATTCCCTGATGTTGCAAAAATTGCGCTCATTTTGATTTGACGTTGGCTTAATTGTGTTAAATGCCCCGATCAGTCCTTGAATTTTGTGTTTTCTGTCCACTTTTTCCATATAGAAAATCGTTTTTTCAATTAATATTTGATAATAAAGAAATCCCGAATCCCGAGATAAGATTCTCGAGATCCGGGATTTCCCAAAATGTTAAAAATTTCCATTCTCGAGATTCGGGATGGAAAATCCCGAAAATTGATCGAGAATTCCCGTCGGAAAATTTCCGAAACCCAACTCTAGATATACCTACTGTAGAAAATTATAACGTGTGTTTAAAACCAGTGTCAATTGTTGATTATTACGAATTATTGAACTAGAAGATTTTAGTGAAAATTCAATTTAATAATATGAATACAATATTATTATAGTGACATCTATTTGTGCACAATTTTCTATTTAATATTCATAAAAATATGAACAAAATGAGAATAAGTTGAAAATATTTCTTGTAATACAGTTTTTGGTTATTTATTTCTATCTCCGCTTGATAAAGTTGAGAAGTTTTATGATATATATCGGACCTGAAGAAAGTCTCAGGTGTTTCAATTCTTTTCCAATGCACTTTGCTGCAGTTTTATATAATGAAACAAGTTTGTTTTTCTGACAAAAATTCATCGTATGACTATAAATAATAAATAAAGATGCATAATAAATATCGACGGTTTGTGTTGAAAATAATACCTACTCATATTCAGCATAACAAGATGTTTACGAAACATTCATTATACCTACATTACATAGATACATTCTTAATTTAAGTTGTGTACTATTCCATTTGAGTATTTTTTTACCAGTCGTGTTTCACTTTCAGCATCCTGAGGCACTATGCCCACTCACCAATGTTAAATGCACACTGACACAGAATACGGTTTCATCAGGGCTATTAATTATTGTAAATAGTTAACACGGTAAAATGTCCGTTATTTTTATTACTCCATAGATATCACTTCGAGCAATTCCATAAAGAATGCGGTTGTCAACGATCTGGCGGAATCTACAATAATATTAATAACACACCGCACTTAATCTTACTTGATTCCAAATACATCCGATTAGAATCAAGTACTTAAGCGTGTTACTCAACGACATTTGACAGTTCGTGGTTAACGCGATCATATCACGTTAAGTTAAGTAACTGCCTAAATAGACATATTATCATATTTATCACATTTTTTTATTGATTTTGGAGTACACCCTGCAGGATAGAGAGAGATGTTGGAAGTTCTTGTTGAAGGCTAGGACCCACCCTGGGTTATTGGGGCAATTACGAGGATGATGAAGAAAAAAGACAATCATTAAATAAATCATTTACGATTGCCATGAACATCAAAAAAATTTGTACTTGATAGAAATAATACTGAAATGTCATTTTGACATTTCATATTGATTTCCATAGTAACTCACGTATATATTAATAATTTAGTTGCTAGGACCCCAGAGCAACCAATAATGGTGTCGAAATAACTTTTCATACAAAACAGAATTAACTGAAAATGAATTTAATTCTACTTAAAGATAACTAAACGTATAAAAAATGCATAGGCATCGTGTTCTGATATATTCTAAAAGTTTCAAATATCTAGCTAGTCGGGAAGTTAGTTAAAAATCGATTGCAAGATTTGGATAAACAACCACCGGACAAATAAGAATACGACATAATAAAAATGTAAAATTAATACAAATTCCCAATACTCCAATATTGGGTTTATGTAGTTTGATACAAAGTGGTACGTGATATGTGTAATGTAAAAACTGTCTTTGTCTCAATACTATTAATTTGTAACTTATACGGGTTCAATACTCAGCTTCTTAATTTATGAATAGATACGTATCTAACGACACCATTAGTATGAGATTTATAAATGGGTTTTGGTAATAATTATAAAAAAAATGGCATGAACTGAAAAGTTTTTTTTTTTTCAAAACTCGTTCCCGAAATAAAAATCTTTACCATGATTGATTAACTTTTAACCTTTTATGTTAGTGGGTAGGGAAAGGCGGGATATGAAAATATCAATTTGACATATTGCGGGGTCGTATGGCTTCATTTCATCAGTCACCGCGGGGATCAATTTTTTCAAATCTGATCAGAAATTTTCAATTCGCATGAAAGATCAAATATTGTGTTGGAAATTTTTATAATATATTATTATATTATAAGTCATGTTATTTTAGTTTTTTCCTCCGTTTTAAAATACAAAAAAATGATATTATAATAACATGGTGAATGTATATTATATCGGTATAAAGATAATTTGAAGGGATTAGATAATTTAGAATTTCTTCTTGACCATCCCGAAAATCCATCAATATGAGTTGTTATGAAATAAAATATTGCAAAACAGGAAACATTATTATATTTAAAATTGTTCTTGTATTAACGTTGCAAATTATTACTTACGACTTTTTGGTTTAACAACATCAGCTGTAGTTTCTAAATCAAAGGTACCAAACCTTTTTGAGTGGGGAGCTACTTTTTACAACGTTTTTATTAGCTCGTATTCTTATTTGTCCGGTACAAATCTTGCAATCGATTTTTAACTTACTTCCCGACTAGCTCGACATTTGAAACATTTCAGAACACGATGCCAATGCATTCTTTTAATACATTTAGCCATCTTTAAGTAGAATTGAATTCATTTTAAGTTAATTCTGTTTTGTATGAAAAGTTATTTCGGAAGAAATTCGTAATCCAATCCACTATTATTGGTTGCTAAGTGGGTGGTCCTAGTAACTAAATTATTAATATTTATACGTGCGTTACTATGGAAATCAATATGAATATCAAAATGACATTTCAGTATTATTTCTATTAAGTATAATATTTTTTGATCGTTTAAGCTAGTCACGTCAAGTTTATATGATTCAACAGAAAATTTAAAATCGTTGTATATAAAAAGTTCTTTTTATCTTTATTATTATCTTAATTTTCACGGCGATTGACTTCTAATGTTTTCTTTTATTGTTTTTGTAGCAAACACACATACTTAGCTTACACACATACTATACCGCCAAACTTAGCAAATTGAAGAATGATTAATTTATATTATTTTTTTGACACAACAACTAATACGTCATGATGTCCAATGACTAGAATGGATTTCATCCAGGAGCTCTGGGTTAAATTCCCGGTGAGGGCATAATTTTTATGTGATTTTCTCAAGGCCTGGGTGTTTGTGATTGTTCAAAGTTACTAACCTTGTACGAAAAAGCAAGGAGATGGTAATGAATAATTTAAAAAAAATGACTAGAATGGTATGAGTGGAAATGAAATAATCCCATATACACACAGGCTTTAAAAATACATAAATGGATTATGAGGTGACCAAGCTTGAACCTGGATCTCCTAGCTTATAAGCCTGTACCTTAGGCACTCGACTATGTGGACTGCTATATCTAGCCTATTTGCATTTTATCAACTTGGGGATAACTATCGTAACACAATATGAACATGTCGGCCGCCTTATCCGTTTATTTATATTGTTTAAACATATACGTACTAAGTTTTACTACTTATAGATTTTTCTTGCATTGAGTGTCAATAATATATTACACATATTATGTACATAAGGTTATTTACTATTGCGAGTAATTTACCGAATAATAACCATGCATATTGCTGCAAATAAATCGTACTTCTCATTGCTGCCCATATTCAAATTCAGAAATGTCCATAGAAAAACTAAGACCCGGCTCTATAAAACCGTCATACGCACAGTCGTTGCATACGAGTGCGATCATGGATGCTAAATATGAAAGCAGCTGAAATAGTGGACGGATTTGAGAGAAAGATCCTGAGACGGATATACGGACCCATCAATGATGGTGGGGAATGGAGAATAATTAGGTACAACACATAACTATACCGCTTATACCAAGATTCAAAACTCTCCACCTTCATAAAACTTCAGAGGCTAGACTGGGCAGGCCATGTCCAGCGCATGCCTGAGTCACGGATACCGAAGAAGGGGGGGAAAGGCCAGTGGGAAAGCCACGCACACGATGGGGTGATAACATTACAAAAGGTGCCAACCAGCTGATAAAAATCAGGAACTGGAAAAGACGTGCGGAGGACCGTTCCGGCTGGAGGACGGCGGTGGAGGAGGCCAGGGCTCGACTTGAGCTGTAGCGCCATCAAAGAAGAAGAACTATGCATATTTACTCACAAATGGTGGTTTTTTTTTGTCCAAGGGACGAAAATAAAGATCTTAACGTTATTTAAAAATTACTTATTATGAATCCCTTGTATTCAAACAATCAATTAATTTGGTAACGTCACCTCTGGCAATCAGAAGTAATACAATTTTACCACGTTTTTATTAGCTTGTATTCTTGTTTGTCCGGTACAGATTTTTTCTTGTGTGTCCAGTATAAATTTTTTCTTGTTTGTCCAAGATTTGTTTTGGACGATTGAAGATTTTTAAATAACTTCCCGACTAGCTAGACATTTGAAACTTTTCGAATATATCAGAACATGTCGACAATGCATTATTTTAATACTTTTAGTAATTTTGAAGCAGAATTGAATTCATTTTGAATTAATTCTGTTTTGTATGGAAAGTTATTATTGTTGGTTGCTAAGGGGCTCCTAGAAACTAAATTATTAATATATACCTGCGTTACTATGGAAATAAATATGAAATGTCAAAATGATATTTCAGTATTCTCTATTTATTCAGTATTTCTATTAAGTACAATAAAAAGTTTTTATTAATACATAGAATTACTGTCAAGTTTTTATGATTCAACAGAAAATTTTAAAACGTGGTATATAATTAAATTCTAATCCTCACTTTACCCTTTAATTTTCCCGCCTGTTTATATAAAAAAAAACATGATTGATAACAAAAAACCAGTGATTAAGTCTTCTGTCATAATATATAATAAATGTATATTACATAACATATTATGTTATTAAGCGACATTCCTTAAATACAAATAAAGTAAGCAGCCCTCGGATATAATATAAGGGAGCAATCTACTAGGAGCGCAGGTGTTGGATAAGATTAATGTTTTACGTTATTGCCCGTGTAGTCAGAGGAATACTTTTCTTCCGAGACATATTAACTTTGGAAAAAACAGTCGGCGCTCTGATTTCCTGATACCTACAGTCTGAGATAACCGGTAAATTTAATGCTCAAATTTCATTAGATAAAGTAGAATTTGATAATCTTTAATATTACAAATAAATTAGGTATTACATTTGTCTATATTTCATGACTATTTAAAGTCACGCGATTGAAGTATTAAATAAAATAATATATTTTGATATTTTTGATGAATGAGTATTACCATTGATTATTATTCTTTGTGCTGATTTCTTAAAGAGACCGGTATTACTATCGGGCAGACTCATAAAAATATTTGCATGGTTGACTACGAGACATAACAAGTTTCAAGCAAAATATGTAGTTATTCGTTATTGATAATAATATTCAAATTTTATTTTCGTTTCGCATTGAGTTAGGGCAGCTATTTTTTTTTACGTTGATAAGTCACGTGGTCGGCTCGTTGCTGATCGGCTGCAGCTAGACCATCTGTGTTTTTTAGATGAGTATATTTTCGCTCGCTCAGAGATCGTCAAGCTTGTCTGGAATTCAAACAGAGTTAGTGACAACATATTTTGTGGCCGCCCATTTTTTGTGATGCGGTTGCAGATCTTTTCAATTATTAATGTAAAAATTCATAATGTTACCACATTAATCTATATTCTGGGTTCGGTTTTAGAAATAAACGCTTCAGTAAAACTAATAATACCTAGTAATTTTAGCTGCTTTCTACTTGTATGTAAATTCCTGAAAATTTTAGCAATGCTTATGCACCTCATTATATTATAATATATTGCAATAGAACTCATTATATATCATGAGAATATAAATTATATAATTGTGTTATACAATAATGTCAACATAATATTACATTATGCAGGTAGCAGGTTGGGTACATCACACGATATCGCTTCCAACTGTTGTTAGCGGCCGGTACACGTTAAACTTTAACGATAACTTGGCTTCTAAACGATAGCTTGAGAAGTTATCGTTTAGTATACAGACATCTTCTTACCACATACATGTGAGATTAAAATTGCTGGTTATTATTAATTCTGAGCAGAATTATGGTTGCATAAACACGGTATCTTTAATACTCAGTCTTGTCAAAGAAAGCCTTGCTTGTAGAAACATTTAGGTATATGAAATTGAAGAATTATAATTGTTTAGATAACCAAAAATTATTGTAGATTATAAATTAAATCCGTAAGTTTTCTATAACTTCTATATTATTAGTTGGGCCATTTATATTCCCATTCCACTCCTTATCTCCTCACTTACCTCCTAATCCCCAATATTATTGTCACCAGACAATCAATAAGCAATTATGGGTCATAAGAGACCGTGTTACAAAGAACATTCAGTTGCTTCTCGATAGCGGGCGTGAGCAGGCTTCTAATAGCTTTCCGTCACTTGAGTGATTAACTCAATAGATGCAAACTCATTCAGAATCTATCATCATCATTCATACACCCTCATATAATATAATCCATAAAACTGTGTGACAAAGTGCGTATGTGTACAAACCGGGTGATCCAAAACAACAATACCGCGCGAGTTAAAGTTGAAACCAGGCCACGGAGCCATCATACATCATCACAAAGGTCAGTGTCTGGCATTCTGTTCCATCGTATCCACCCCTAGATCTGACTTCCTTATCATCCCTCCAAATAATTACAGTCCACATAAAAAACTCAATCAATTATAATAACACAATAGACCAGAATGCCTAATAACAGCAGTAAAACTGGTGACATAAAAAAGTTGTAGTGGAAGTGAATTAATCACAGAAACATGCATTTTTAAGAGAATCACAAAACTATATTGTGACCTCACCGGATATCAAACTAGAAAATCTCATGAGAAAACCAGTGCCTTACGTACATATTTCATTACAGGGACTTATAATTACTCCAATTTGAAATCAACACTAGATATTTGAAAATATAAAATCTAGTTTAAGCTAGGTAAAAAATGTCTACATTATGCTGGCATCAATAATATAGAAACTTGCCTCATGTAAAACAATAGGAAAATACTGCCTAAAGATCCATATAAATAAAGTTAGTACATATTCTCATCAACATTTATTTTTTACCACTGCCAAGTAAAATGTCTTTACACTTACGAATATAAAACTATTATATTATCTACAATAATTAATTTATGAAGACATCTAGATAGTAAGAATGACTTTTAAAACCTTAAAATAAATCTTTCTCATGCTTTGCAACATGTTACTCATTATTTTAAGAAACTATATTCATACTTTATTATTTACATATATTATATATTAATTGATAAACATTTTTTTAAATGTCTGATACAAATGACAGCATTACTATTTTCATGTGTTTTGTCAATCTGTTATTTTCAAAATATTTTTTTTTGAAAATTCGTCCTACGCAGAAAACCTGTGCGAATTTCACGTGTATTTAAAAAAATCTAAGATGTCAGGAAACCCTTAGCAACTGCAACTGAGATTGGGCAATTATTGGTAAAGGGTACGGTCATGGGTAACGGTGAAGGAAAATAATCCTCTGACAGGGTGGTTTGACGTAGGGTTAACCCCACGTTGTAAAAATTCCATTATCACAAAATCTTAACACATTGACTGCTGACTAGATAATTAAATTTTAGCACATTTTAATAGCATGCTAATTATATCAAATGGCTACCTAATCGTTACGCGCTAGATGCGTATTTAGCGTCCAATGTATTCAACATATTGTGGTTAGGCTGCTAAATACGCCAAACTGATTAATTTATTTTGCATATGTAAATCAATAACGTTGTAAAGTCGTTTACAACGTTATATTTACATACTTCAGAATGACTACCTAAGATGGTGATATCAATCTCTTCAGAACTAAGCGCTGAGAAAACTATCTCTTTAATCTCAGTAATTAGAACTCCTTGATTAATTCTCTCATTGACGATAAACGAATTATTGGATTATCTTTTTACGATGTAAGTATATCTACGAACTAGAAAATTAATATTGCATTTAAAATTAAAATAAAATTGTCAGCAAAGAAAAATCTTTCGTTTTATTCAATTATCTTAACTAGAGTGCAGTAGATTTGGTACTACATAGTTCAATTCATGAAACATCAGTACAAATTTATGGATAACTAAAATTTTTGATTTATAGTTTAATAAACTATTATTTTTTATTAAATTAATTATTACACCAAGATGTAGAAATGAAGCATTTATCAAACATAATTTAAACCACCTCTAAAACATACGTATAATATATAACATGCACTAAATTGGAATGTTATTTGTTATTAGTATAAAAAAAAAAATATTTAATAATGCTTTATTTCAGATAATTTATCTGTAAGGTGGAAATAAAATATATTTTATTGATTTTTCAATATTTCACTTATTAAAACTACCATTTTAATTTCCACAAACCTTATTTATATATTATGTAAATTAGGCATATTTTATAAAAAGTGTAACATTACATCACCATGTTTGATCATATAAGAGGATCATATTTTTATGGGCTAAATTGATAGATCCATCACTTGCTCAACCTTCAAGACCTATAATACTTTAGGTTTCAACACAACAACATGTAAATTTTCCTGACCAGGGATTCTTACCCGGAACCTACGATATTATAAACCGACACATTACTGCTCGGCCATCGTGGACTGGTCGTGTAAAAATGTAGAAAGTGCTATAAATTTAATTTTAAAAAAACTCTACAGCAAACTCAGTCATGACTCAGTCTATTTCATGCCTTAGTAGAAGGCACGCACATTACACAGTCATACACATACGTCAAAATAACATCTTTATTTAATCAATTCAAATAAACCTAAAGTGTCCTCATGTGTTTTACTAATAACCCACCTACAACCAATCCCACAATATTATGAATCTATTTATAGTTAATTCTTGATTAATCTATTCAACTAATTTTTCAATACACCAAAGCGGAAGTTTTTCTTTGAAGAATTTCAACTTCTTAAACCTTAATTTTTTTTCTTTATATCCCTTTCTCTTCAAGATAGACACACAGATCCATTCACTTAAGAAAAAATATGAGCTAAATAAGATAGATTTTTTTGCTTCCAATTAACTTATCTGTAAAGAAACTGTGAATCTCAGGTTATAAACCCCTATTCTATAGTCATCAGTAGAGCCTCGGTCCTTTCCAGTATATTTTAATTAAATTAAATGAAATAAAAAAAAATGATTTCAATTTTCTCTACGCTCATACCTCCAGAATAGGGAATCCAATCCCGAGTCAAAATTCTGATCCCGGGATTTTGGGATTGCAATTTGACAATCCCGTGATTGGTATTTTTTTCCATTGTTAATATAAAATTTTTATATATACAAATAACATTGATAAAATCGGTCAAAAATAAATCTAGTATAATTTATACTATTAAAAACATTTATTGTTAATATTATCTACGTTTAATCTTGGAAATACATAAGTTTAATGGAGTAAATAATATTGTAATATAATAAATATATAAGATTGCTGTTTCTGATAGTAAAGACTTAATGAATGGATTAGCGAGATTTAAAATAGTAAAGCAAATAATCATGGTGTACTTATGGCCTTTCAGCTTCATAAATCTAATTAGTCAGCTTAATATAAAACTGCCGTAAAACGTATGAAATCATGATGGAATTACTTTATTAAAAGTGCGAAGCATTGTTTTTTTTCCAATCTTTTTCATTTTTATTAATTTATGTGAAAATGAATCGGCAACTTACACATGGGTATAAAACAAACTTCATTCAAACTCAGTTTATTTCTAATGTAGTTATTTGTTATTAAAAGTATTTTTTCTGTTATATTTTCGTTTTTATTTTATTTTCTATAAAAATTGATATAAATAATCAATCCCGAAAGATTCGGGATTATGTTTGTCAATCCCGGGATTCATAGGTATATAAAATAGCTCGGGATCCCGGGATTGGAATCCCTACTCCAGAAGAAAGAATATACGCTACCATTAGATGCCTACTATAAACTAGATAAAACTATCAACTGAAGTTAAAAAACCAACCGTGGCCAACAGAAAATGTAGCATTTTCCATCACGATAATGCCAACCCTCGGCACAAAAAACCTTGCACTAACTGAGACGGTTTATTAAATGGGAAGTCATGATATTATATCCACCACATTTTATTGACTTGGATCGATCAGATTAGAGTATTTTTTAAATATTTATTAATGGAAAACGGTTTATTACAAAATATTATTTATAAAGGGAGGCTAATTTTATTTATTCTTCATCTCTAAAGTGAAAGAATTCTATCGAAAAGAAATTGAAAATTTAATCTTATTATTTATAGGTTGATCTAATATTTAAAATTATATCGATCGACTTGAGTGAATTGCATAACATAAAGATTTAATCAACCAAGGCGCGAACTGGGTAATGCAATTAAAAACATTTTATTCGCTGCAAGCAACGCGCTTCGTTAACAGATACGAACTGGAGCACAAAAAACAATCATTTATTTTTTTTGCAAACTCGAGTACTTAGCTTTTACAACTTCTATAATAAAATATAATTCAAACGTTTTGAAAAATTATACGTCTAGATAAAATATTAAGTAATCATTTCTTTTGTATAAAAGGTATATTATTTGTACGCTCACAATAATTATTGCATCGTTATCTCTACGACTCAACAATACCAAATATATTCAGGCCGTCGCATGAAACTGTGAATTTTTATCGCTATTCAAGTTATCGGTTATAATTCGAATGAAATATGGTTAAATAGTTGTCGAAAATGATGATTGTTTCATATTGAAAAACAATTGGTCCATTATTCGTTCATTAATAAATTATGAAAGAAATATTCAATGAAAAATCTGCATTTTTTACTGCAAATAACACAAACTTAGACTCATCCAAACCAAGCCGCTCGATATCACAAATTTGATTTGATATCACATTAATTATTCTTCATCAAGCGTATCACAAGGTCTTACTTTTGGGTTTCGGTTTCAGTAGCAGATACCGAAGACTAAGGTTGCTACGTACTCAAGAACACGTGTGTGCTTTCACTGATTTTACTGTGACTTATACTAACAAAAAGTTTACATGGGTAAGAGAAGCACGGTGAACTTACAAAAAATAAATGATTCTAATTAATTAATATATTTATTCAAAGAAAGGAAAACTAGAACAATACTGACAGACAAAACTATGTGAAGAGATCTTATCTTATCTTATCGCAGTATGACGCCGCAATTTTTTTAAAGCGCCCCTGCATTACAAATACTTAATCAAAAATAAACTAACTAATAATTAAATGCCCAAGGTAGGTAATATCCAATTTTGTTAATAATGTCGCACATCTATTGCAATTTTGAATCAAGTTAATAACAAAAAATTCTTACCTTAATTCCAAACGAAACAAACCTGATTTTTCCAGAAAACTGAAGATTGGAAATTCAGTGTTCTTTGCACAGAAGAGCTTATTCCAGTCCAAGCTATCCTGGGTACACTTGATGACCGTGAAACCAATCGTTCTGTATGGGTGTGAAACCTGGAGCCTATCTGAGAAATAAGAAAAGGCTAACCAAGTATTCGAAAATAAAATTCTTCGAAGGATACTTGGAGCGGTTAAAGCAATCCAAAGGCAATACATATGTATGAATTCTGAGCTCTGCCGGAACAACTTAAGTCCAATATAGTCAATATCTTGAGGGTGCGCAAGACTCAGATAGGCTGGTCATGTTGTTAGATGCAAGCTCCCAATATAGTTTATGAAGGAACCCCTAGATAGCCCCCGGTAAATCTGAGTGAATAACGTCAATACGATTGCAGAGAGGCTAACTTCCTAACTGACTAGATAGAGAGAGAGAGAGCTCGGGATAATAGATCACTGTTGTGCAGTTGGCCGTGGATCTTAATGATTAAGTAAGTAATTCCTTGACGGCATCAAGATCTCTCTAAATTTTAGTTATAATATACTTACTAAAATAACTATCTTATATTTTATAATCCGTTTTTGTGAGCAAGATCTGCCTATAGTATTATTATTAGGTTGGTCACTTGTGAAAATGTTGCATTTTTCATACGGAAACTCATAAATGCAATTTTATTTTGAGTTTATCTAGGTTAAACTATAGCTCTTTCGTGACAATAGGTTTTGCCAGAAGGCTTCAACGTTGAAAATTCCACATCTAACGTAAACTATAAGTGCGATCAGCTGTTTGAACTAGATACAAAATTGTCGCATTGAAACATTTTGTATCGAAATACAAGTGAATTTAAAACAATGTTTTCATGGTATTCTAATATTTATACTGTATCATTTATTTATTGGTATTTTAAACAAGTAGTGTACAAAGATACCTGTCGAGAACTATTAACCTAGACCTGAAAATTTGTATGCTTTACAGGCTTATGTTCTCAATTATTTTCTCTGGCATGGTGCTAATATGGGCCATATAAGGATTAGCTTAATGAATAAAAGCACTTTTCACGCCAATGAATGATGTGGGTTTGAATCTCACTCGGCCCAACTTTTTTTCTTGAATAACTCTCTAATACGCACGTTTCTGAGATTTTAAAATCCTAAACTATTGATTTTTAAATTCTAATATATTTAAGTTTTGTACTATTCCATTCGAGTAGTTTTTTATGACCCACGCGCAGGCATTTGTCAGGCACTGTGCGCACTCACCAATGGTAAACTCATATGAAACCCGGGTCACAAAAAATGACTCAAATGGAATAGTACAAAACTTAAATCCATTAGAATTTAAATTGAAATTCCATCAAGTACCCTCGGTCGATAGTATTAATAAATAGTAAGCAAACCTATGTTAGTTGTGAGGTAATAGATATTAAAAATAATGTTTTATCATTCCTTTTATCCAGGAGATCCGGGTTGGATACCTGGTGAAGACACAATATATTTATATGATTTTCTCGAAGTCTTGGTATTTGTGATTGTTACACTTATATTACTAACTATACTACTTTTAAGCCTTTTGGCTTTTAAGTGGGCTGTATAAAGGAGATCTTCTAGATGCTGAGGGGGGTATATATATTCAAGGATTCCAGAAACTAACCTTTAATGATGATAAGGCAGGCGCATTGTACTGGCTCCGTGTTATCGCACTTACCTACTAGTACTATCACTGTCACGGCTACAAAGTCATAGGACAAAGATAAGTTTATGATAGATGGTAGACGTGTTTATGGTATGAAGGTAACTGCTATATGAGTCACCCTGTGTCAGGTCGGTCGGCGCTCAAAACTTATGCCGGTAATGACTGTAATTAATAAATGTAGTAAAAAAAAATATCGATTGATTAACTTATATTATAGAATATACTTGGATTTAAATAAGCTTATCTATTATTAATATTTAACATCGTACAGATAGTAATAGTTAGTAGGTAGATACCACAAACGTGATAGAATATTATTAATGGTGATAAATCATTATCACTTTTATCAATAAACTTCAAATCCCATTTTAGATAAAATTTGATAATTCTATATTGCTAATAGGTAAATATATGGCTGATATTAAATTTTAGTTACTGACACGGAAATGATTTATCTTCGGGAAACGATTTATTTCACTGTTATTACAGTAGCCTGGATGAAAACATAATGCGCTGAATATTGAATATTAATTTTTATGATCAGTTGATTTCATTGAATAATGATATAAATTATCTATTATGAATTTAATTATAGATAGTGGAAACGACGTACTTATAGAAATCATATTATGCAGTTAGTAATAATCGTAAATTTAAATATGCATGCAAAATAGTCAAGTGATATTTAATAATAGAATGATATGCAATGCATTTGTTCATTACAAATATTTTAATTATTCGTTCATAATTAAAAGGAATCAACGATTATTATTACTATGAATGGAGGCATTAGAAGTATAAGCCCTCGCAGCTTTGTACATAAGGGGGGCTCCGATTGCAACTCGGTGAGGTCATAATATATTTATGTAATTTTCTCAATGCTTGGATATTTGTGATTGTTTCTCTTCTATTACTAATTATTATTAAGTACAAAACTAATAAATATTTTTTTTATTCAATGAATAATTTAAATGAAGTAAGAATGTAACATTCTCCATTGAACATACATAATTCGGAAACATCTGTGAGAAAAATATAACAATAAATATGCTAAAAAAATCCTTTTTTAATGGAGGTGGAGGATAAATATATAATGGTGAAGCAAAAAAGAAAACTCAAATTCTCATACATCTATCAATGTTCTCCATCATGTTATTTCTGTCTTCTATATAAAAATGGCACACACGTCAAACTGAAACTATAATATTTTTATAGGGAAGCCTAGAAGAAGATTCAAAATCTTTGAGTATTATTTAATTTGAGCAAATACCGATCAACTAAAGAGATTAACCCTAGGTATATAAAATGGAGGCAAAAAGACCTTTCATTTGAAGAAAAAGACTTGTTACTAATATCTTTTGAATTATTGGTGAGCAATGACTATTTCAAAACTATAAAAATTAGGAAAAAACTTACACTCCAAATTGACAAAAATGTAAAGTAAGCTTATTCATTTTATTAAGACAGTATAGGCAAGCATTCTTATAAGTAAATATAATATATTGAAAAATCACTGACAACAAAGGACACTCACAAGCCCATGAATCCCTTTCAGCCCTACAATTGGCTCATAATCCAGAACATTTCAGGCTCGGTTTCCAGGGGTACAGAACAATGGGCGACCGCATCTGCATGGGTCGTTTTTGAGACCCTTATCAAGGATCAAACACCCCTGTCATCTGCTTACAGATCGAGTATTTCAGGAAAGGTTCCACCGATCGATTGCGAGAGATATTTCCCAAGAATTAAGTTCGTTGGAAATGCTGTGTACCAATTTGCATATACTTTGCATAATGCATAATTTTAAAATTTTGTGAACCTAATTTAAAAAAAGGTTAATTAGATACCTAGTCAAATTACTCAATAAAATTGGTTGCATAATGTAAACTACCATTACATACTAAGTTTTTATTAAATCAATTCACAAAAGTATTAGCTTATTTTTTTGGAAATACCTACTACAGACAACTGGTAAGTATTGTACTTAAGTTATAATTTGATAGAGTCATAATCTCATGTGTCTAAATAACGTTTAGTGCCCGAATTTAACGCTGTAGTTGGTTAAAAAGGTACTGAATAGTGGCGGACTTGAGTTGCAAAGGAAGTTATTAGAATAGTCAATAGTATAGTAATAATCAGTTGTAAATTTCAATGAATTTAATAAAACATATCGTGACTTTGATTTTAATTACATATAGTATAGACAGTAGCTATAACTTAATAGATTTTTGAGTTTTCACCGCGTGTTTTTTCTCCTGTTTTCATCTCTTGAAAATGACCTCTGCAACGAGCCCGAATCGATAAAGAAAAAATGAATAAAAATACTTGGTGAAAATCCAAAAATCTATTATGATACTCGTAACACAACCGTAAAATTCTGAAACACTGTAGCTAATAAAGGCGTTTATAAATATGCAAAAAAAAAATGTTCAGGAGAGATAAAAACACTTTCAAGCAAAATAAATAACAATAATTTCAATGTCTTATGTGTATATTTTGAAAGATAAGCATTTTAGTATGTTGAAAATAATATTTTAAGATAGCACGTAATAGAGCAAACAATAAAAACATTTAAAAAAAAACAAAAAAAAACCATCAAATTGTCCATCACAATATGTAGACCCCTCTTCCACGTTAGCCAACGAAGAAGTATGGCGATATGATGAAAATTAAATTCCTCACGCTGTGTATACTTTTATAAAGGCTATTTAAATACAATAAAATCATTTTTGATACTAATGTATTATAATATATACCCTTTTTATAGGGACGCCTTCATGATATGTTGACGGAATTGAAAATATTCTCAAATACGTAGCTATTATAACTATCTACAATAATGATATTTGACTCGTTAGCTCAATGGTTAACACACTCGTCTTACGTGTTCATGAGCACCATTCGCGCATGTTTCTGAAGCAGATATTTATTTTCAATAAAAGGTTTCTTAAACTTAAATTATAATATTCTAATAAACACGCGCGTTAACATGATCTTACTCCCTACTTCATTTATCGTTTGTCAATTTATGGCTACGGCCGTATGTTGTAGCTTAACCACTGGGAAATTCCAATAGAAATGGCGTATTTAAAAAAACTACTTTATTCTTAGGTCAATAATTATTATACAACAATCATAATTCGTAGGATGTTTATCACATTTGAATGGTAAAAGACATAGCTTATTATCAGTATCTTTAGAATTATCTTTAAATGTGTTAATCGTGCCCATTTTTTGAATAATAAAATGCCTAATTCTTGTCAAATTTGGGATCACAAAGATTATAAAATATATTTTTTATCGTAAATATATGATGTTAATATAATATGATGTTAACATTAATTTTACTAATGGTTTTATAAATGCGTTTAAAAATTAATAAATGTAAAAAATCTTAACACCACTTCACATGGACGTACCTACCGAAATATGACTATATTCTAAAACATTAGAGCGAGAGGTTTTAAGGAATACTATTTTATGTAATAAAAATACTTTAGACATTCATCAAATGTTTCAAATAAATATAAAGGATAATAAGGCTTCAAAATTATATAAATAGAATATCTACAACATTTAAGGAACTTCCAGGGTTATGCTCTGAAAATACCATAAATGCTCCATTTGACCTACGCTGAGCGTGTGGGCCGTTAAAAGAATATCAATAAAAAAGATTTTGCATTTTAAGGCGTATAAAATAAAGTTATCATAAGAATTTAAACCGAATGACCATTTTCTGCGTCGAAATTTTGCTGGTTGTGCTTAAGAGAAACTTAAAAGATACCATTATCTCATGAAAAAACATCTTTTAGCGATGAAGGTAATTTTTGGTTAAATGGTTTTGTAAATAAGCATAACTATTGTAACATTTGGAATAATGATAAACCACATGATATTCTTAAAATACCTTTACATTCACATAAATTAACAATTTTGTTTGGTTTATGGTCTGAAGTTGTATCGGACCTATTTTTTTGAAAATAAAATAGCAATGCAGTTACTGTCAATGAAAACGCTACAGAAACAAGATTACTGACTTTTTCTGGCATGAATTAGATTGTTTGGATCTGGATGATATGTGGTTCCAACAAGATAGTGCAACATGCCATATAGCTCGTAACACAGTCACCTTATTGAGAGTTAAATATAATTTTAAAAAAATATCTCTTATTTGATAACCCTATATTATTATTAGTATCGACTTGTATCAATCAAATAAATAATTAACTTCTTCTGTAAGCTATCAAACCTTTGTCTAGACATTTAATATCGTAAAAAGTATCGATATAGCTGTCTTTCAAGATTAATGGAAAGTTTAAAACATATAAAAAAATATTATCCTAAATATATAAATACGTAATAGGTCTGGAAGATTATTTGTTCGTCAGACTAAAACTTGTCACGGGGGAGACAAGAATAAATAAATTGTAATTTGTTTACAGCTAAATCAAACTAGATTTGTTTCTGCTTTGCATTTTAATGTAATGTAGCTACAATTTATCATAAAATTAGTGAAACCCAGATTATTTTATTTGAATAGTGGTCGTATTACAAAAGAAGCTGCGGAATTTTGTATTCAGACTCAAAGACCACAATTTAATAAATAATATTATAAATGACTTTTATTGCTCGCAGAATTTATTTGGGCGCCTGAATAGTATCTTCAAAAGTGACCTCAATATAATATATGTTTTTATTATAAATACAAAGTTGATGAATCACCATCATCATCATCAGTAAGTAGCCGATCATCTGTTGAACGAAGGACTTCCTTAACTCCTTCTACTCTTTTCAGTCTCTAGTTCTTCGCTGCCACGTATATTTGCCAAATTTTTTGAGTTCATTCAGATTCACTCAGTTCATGAGAGATATTTTTTTAAATCAATAGCATGTTGTATTATTGCATAATATTAATAACTGCCGAAAGCCGTTATGTCTAAATAAAATGATGATTTGTTTAACTCACTCTGTAGATTACTTGGGTACTTTTATACCAATTGATTTTTATTCTATCCTTACTCACCGTGTTTACCTTGTAAATGTTTATTTATTTGAAAAAGACACGTTGAGTACATAAAAAATTATTAATTCAGGACATTCACAACATGACATTTAGAATAAAAATTACAAGTAATCAGTTCGGAAAATCAGAAAAAACAAAGTGGAGGAAAAAAAGAAAGCAAAAATAGTTTTATACAAAAGAAATAAAATTTAAAAAAAACAACAATGATTCAGAAAGTACAAATTAAACAATAAAATAGAATTTAAAAACAGAATATAATATAATGGATCGCCAAAAATATTCTTTGAAAAATGTAAATATCATAAATGGTGAATGTATTTTATTTTTGATTTGAAATTCGAACAATATATTGTATAAACTAATAAATTAAAAACAATTGAATACACTCAAAATAGTTCTTTAAATTTTACCCAATACTGGGTAGTGTTGTAGAAATATTGTGAAAATTCTACACAAATCACGTGGTCCGGTGTAATATCACCCGCAGACTCGGAAAAGACAAATTTAATCATTCCGAACAAAGTTGATGAAGGATTCATTTATTCGCCAAATCACAGCGCCTGTAAAATAATGGCGTCCGTTTGCTAAACTTTTTGACAAAGATATATTATTTCCGGATTCGCGATTAAATTTTGCGGTGATCTTAATCACTAGATGTGGCCCTGATTTAAATATAGTGACATCTTGGGAGTGCTTTCGCGGGGATAATGTTGATTAATTGCCATTTTTGTTGACATATTAAATTGTATTTGATGAATTGTATATAAGTAAGTCAAATATAATGTTTAAAGTGTCACTAATAGAAATAAAGTAAGTTAAATAAATAAATTGTTTATTTCCGGTATTACAGGAAGTGGCTGTTGTTATAATATAAACAGAGTAAGAAAAACACTATAACTATACAATAATTTACTATAAATTTAATATTGACCCAAGTTCTATAATTATTTTTTAATCAAATGCTTCTTTTGTTTATTAAAAAGAATAAAAAAGATACTGGTTGGGCCAATTACGGTTGCATTCATCCTTCCTTTCCACCTACCTCAAATCCTTGACCATTGTCACAAGACCACCAGTCACGGGTCATGATCGACCGTGATGAAATGTAAATTTAGTTACATCAAGACAGCGAACGTCCCTAGGCTTGCTAAAGCCAATTCTTCGTTAACACATCTGTTCGACCTTCGTTACACTAAATCTGATACGGTTTGAGCGAACGTTGCGTCTATCATCCATCCTAAATTTGTTATCATTATTCATCCCACAACCAAAAATGAATCCATGAGAGTGATATTCCGAATTATCCGTTTACCAGTGCGTGAGTACGTAAACACCGAACCGGCTCCAGCGAGTTCCAGCCCTCTCAACATAAAAGGTCAGTGTCTGGCATCCTGTGACACCCCTCCTCCCAGATCTGTAATCTACCAACCAGCACCTTCAAATTACAGTCCACACGCCTTCAGATACATTTCTTTTATAAACAACATAGAAACATAAAATTTAAAAAAAAATCGATTATTTGAGAAAATATAAAAATATATTAATAACTTTTGATGCATATCGATTCATGCTTTGATATTGTGACCTAATCAAAGCTTGATTTGATATAAAGGTAATATTCATAATATACGATACAGGTACTTACATACTAATAAAAATCTAATTTCCAAGAAAACACATGTTATATAGTTTAAAATTAATTTTATCAGTACGTAGTTTGCTAGAAACGTTATAATTTATAATTGATAAGTTTGAAAGGCTTTAAAAATATACTCAAATTATCATACCAAAGTTGTGCCTATACCCAATAACGGGATTTTCTTATAATTATGAAGTATGGTTTGGAAGCTTTTCAAAAGCATGTATTTAGAAAGACTGCTGCACTCTTTAATTTTATATTTTTTTGAAGTTATACTTCTTTTGGCGCGTTTGGGGAATCAGATCAGAGTGTATTTTTGACGTGTGACATTATGTAACACATAATTTATTTTTTTACATGAAAAAAAACACACTTGATTGGATTCGAACCACCGATTGTTCGGTTATCAACCGAACGCACTACCTTTACGCCACAGTATGATACTGCAATCGTGACGATTATACAGTATAATATTATAGTTTAGAATTGTTCCGTTGCTTAGGAAGCGAATTTATTATTGTCGGCCATTTGCAATTCCTCACGTCAAGAAATGATTAAACGTCAGATTGAAAGTTGGTACTTTAAAAATAAAAACAACGAGAAACCATTATATAATTTATTAGTAATACCTATATGTTAAAGTGTATAGAAATAAACCAACGGCGTTCCAATAAGTGGTCCTTTTTCTTAAGTGTGTAATTTAACAAGATAATTAAGAGCTAGTCAAAGAATCTAGTTTGTCACAAGTTTTGTTTTTGTTTTGTTACGCCAAATAAGCTTCTTCTAGAAGAAACATCTAACGCGCGTACACACACCGATTTTTTAGTCGTCATAAAAATTTAATTTTTATTACTTTTCTAAATAGATACATATTATTTTTTTATTTAATACTATATTGCTGAAAGTATATAGCGACAAAGTGTGATAAGTATTTTTTTATTTTAAAATTGGACACCCTTAATCTTTACATTATAACGCCTCCATACAAATCTCAAAAGACGTACAAAGTATATGACAGTTCACTAGTTTTCCGAGGCTTGGAAAATTTTCAAATAATTTTCTTTTCTGCAGCAGAAAATATGGCTTTTTATATTGGATGACAGCAAAGAGCATAATGCATTGAATACAAACGGCTAATCCGTAAATCCCAAATGGACTCTAAGACTTCACAACAATAACTTTATAATCCGATTTCATTTCCTGCTGAAGGCTTATGGGGAACAATTGTATTATATCCCTGCCACTTATATCAGCGACGAACAAACTTTTTTCATCGAAAAAGCCATACAAGAAATATTTTCATGAATTTTGTACGCTTATAATAAAAAGACAAAACATATACCTAATCATTTTACTATAGGTTTATTGTATTTTATTGTATCTGTCAATTAATTCATGGTGGAAATGCATTTTATTATTGATTTAATTTAATTAACGCATTTTTAGTACCTTTTCCACTTTTAATTAATAAATCTGGCCCGGTTTCGTCCGCCCCAGAGAGACATTTTCACAGACATTTTGACAGTTGAACGACAGCACGTGTTAGTAGAAAATTTGATATACTTTAATACAGTACCTATACCTATATGTATGTCAATTATTAATTTAATGCTTACAGATGGATAGCTCTGTTGCTTTGAGAATAAATTTAATAATGTGTCTCTGTCGATATTTTTTACCTTTGAAAAGTCATTAGGCTATTTAAATTTATATATATATATTTCTTAAATAATCGCTTACTATAGAGTCTTCGCTATTGGTATAAGATTATTATTGGTAGACCGTTAGGATATCTCTAAACTTTAATATTAATGAATATGCACATAAAATAATAATATTTAATTAAACTATTTTTTGTTCAATGAATCTTAACACAATCACTGCTGACCTTTTAATTACCTCATTTAAATAGCATGTTAATTATGTCTAATGGCCAACTACTCCAAACGCGCCGGTCGCGGTGTGAGCACTAAATGATTTAAACAAAATTTAAGTACATATCATTCGTTCACCTCAGAAACATTAAATAATTATATTTTTTTTAAATATTTACGTTGACAATACACTCATAACTTTAACTACTCTTGACCTTCTTTATGTCAGTGGTATTAAACCTGTGATTCTTAGTAAAATCAATTACTGTCTCGATGCATTCATTGTATAATGTGAGGTGACTCTATAGTGGCATTGATTTTTATGAATTTATAATCATTAGCAGGTTATAAGATAAGAAGATGATTTTTTTTTTTTAAATAATCTGAGTTTTTTAATGAAAGCAAGCCACTTTTATCACAATGTATTCGTAAATAAACAAGCTCACTAGGGCTTTTGGATCAAAAAAGCATTGCAAAAGTGATTATAGTGTTACAAAGATATAGAGACAGATGTTCTGTGACTTATTCATTGCAGATATCTATTTTGGGTGAAAGCTGTTTCCTCGTGTCAGGCTCACCAGGCACTAATAGCGAGGTCTGTGTGGTAAGTCAATGCACTCCCTAAAGATATTGACATTTTTAGCAATGCAATATGTATTTTGTTTTTAAAATTCTTTAAGGACCCACATGCTCAGCGTTGGTCAAAATGGAGTTTTATGGTATTTTCAGAGCATAACCCTGGACATTCCTTAAACGTTGTAGATAATCCATTTATATAATTTTGAAGCCTCATTATCCGTTATATTTATTTTAAACATTTGTTGACTGCATAAAGTATTTTTATTACATAAGTATTCTTTTAAACCTCTCACTCTAATGTTTTAGAATATAGTCATATTTCAGTACATCCCTGTGCAGTGGTGTTAGGATTTTTTGGATTTATTAATTTTTAAACGCATTTACAAAACCATTAGTAAAATTAATGTTAACATTATATAGTGACATATTTACGATAAAAAATATATTTTATAATCTTAGACACTGATTATAAGCTATGTCTTTGACCATTCCAATGTGATAAACATCCTTCCAATCCATGATTGTTTTATAATAATAATTATTGACCTAAAAATAAGGTAGTATTTTTTTGAAATACGCCATATCTATTGGCATTTCCCAGTGGTTAAGCTACAACATACAGCCGTAGCCATAAATTGACAAATGATAAATGAATTAGGGCGTAAGATCATGGTAACGCGCGTGTTTGAATATGTGCCGTTTAAAAAAAATCGGTTAGGTACATGTTCAAACATGCGCGAGGCTTTAAGGCTTTTAATAAACCCAATTACATCTCAAACCCTTGTCTGCTTCCTTATCCACTCATTCTTATTTTGTCCTTTCATGTTATGCCCAGCATGCACCTATCCATACCACGTTGTGTTACTCTAGGTTTCTGGATCTCTCTTTAACTAAGTACATGTACGTTTAGTCTAAATGCCATGCTGTGAATGGATAATATCAATAACACGTTAGTTCACCATCGCGACGATATTTTTTATCCTAACCTATCTAGGCCAAAATACAATATTGTTATTCCAAGTATTTTTCTACAGGGGTTTTCATTAAGAAGCAGTGATATTTTAATGTTTTTTTTAATAAATCATAGTTTCCCACGATGTTTGGCATATCTATATTCAAATTAAGATTAAAAGAAATCCTTGTTTCGCGAATGGTATACGATATCATTAACGGTCAGTACCTACATCATAAGCTTCACACTATCATTATCATATTATGCAATCACTTTTTCAGAATACAAAGGATGCACGAGAGGTTAGTGATCCATTAAAGACCTTTATTTGATAAATTATATCTTCTGATTTATTATTATTTGAAAAATTTAAATATTTCCGTATGTTGTTTAATTAATAATTACAACACCATAATAAAAAAAATGGCAAACACATTCAAATACAACTGTCAAAAAATATCAGTACAAGTTTTTAATACATAACCACAATCGACTGTCAGACACCGTTCCCCTATTGAAAAGCTCTATACTTCTTACAATGACGTATATTATAGCGCACCCTTGCTTGAGAATCAACAGCTTATTTTATTATATGACGCAGCTTAAAGTCCCCGACATAAAAGTTATATTGCATTTATTTTCCGTACCTACATAGTTATGATAACATTTTTTATTTCAACACATCAAGTATTCTTTATTCCTTAGCTGTAAAAATGTCATTTTCCCTTTCAAGCATCATTCAAGTTAGCTTATTTTTATAATACAATTCACATAAACTTCAAATAGTCAGTATCTTTGCGTTTTCCTTCAATTTTTATTCCAATAATTCCTATATAGATATTGTAGAAAATTACAGGACAAAGTTTTATTTACATCCACTATCTTACGAAAGAAAAAACAATCACCACAAGTTATTATGAAATTTATTACTATTTCTGAGTAGAGGAAAACTACGTCTTGCAAGGCACCGTAGTGCAGTAGGGGAGGTTTCCTAGGGACTCCCTTTAAAATAAAATGGCATACATTAAATTCAAGATACATTATCATATTATTACAGCTTATCGACACATTCGTTGAGGTTTACCCTAATCCAGATGGCTCTCGTAGTGTAGTGCATAAGGCGCTGGCCGTTCTTCCGGGAGCTCCAAGTTTGATTACCGGTGAGGACATAATAAATATCTATGTGATTTTATCAAAGCCTGGGTGTTTGTGATTGTTCAAATTACTAACAAAACACCGATACAAAAATAAAGATGTATACGAAAAAGCAAGGGTGTGGTTATTAATAATAATTTAAATACCTTCATATTGTTTGAGATGATATAGATATTTCTTAGTGCAGAATTCAGAGAAATTCTAAAAGATACGCTATATTGCAGCATAGTCTGCCACAAAGTGAAACTGACCTTTTTAATATTGGACTCTATTTCCCTTAATTGGATTTATGCCACAAGCGTGTTTACGCATTTTATAATTTTCCGAGCGCGTAAGGCCGGCCATAGAAAACGAGAATGTATATGTTATACTTCACACTCATTATACTTACTCGTGTCGATTATTTTAAATAATTTAATATATCTTAGACATACTGGATTTATGGTAAAATACTGAAATACCGAATTAGAAGTTTAAAAAATATTTGTTTATAAGGTTTTATTTTTTTACATAAATTCGCGGCCCACCGGATACTATCATGCAAATACCTCGAGGCATTTAATGGGTTAAATACTATACTAATGCTAATACTAATGAAAATTCAAAATTTTCTCTCATTTCTTATAAATGAGTTGCCTAGAGTCATAACTCACATATTCCAAGAATCGAGTTTCGAGATAATCACTAAAAACCACCAGAGCAATGTTTTTTTTGTAATTAGAAGAAATCGATTGAACTCCCTTGAATATTAATGAGTGAGTGAGTCGATTTACATTATTTAAAAAATATATATATTATACTCCTAAGGCTACAGGCACATAGCAGAATATGAAAAATAGGGCTTCCTGATTGGTTAGAGAGGCCTTGATGACAGAACTCACATTATTCATTGAAAAATGTGAGTTATGACACCAACTCAGTCAACTTTGTTAACGATCTTCACATGGTTTAAAGTGACTTTTGATAGCCAACTGTTTTTCTTTTTATATAATATTAATGCCTTTAGTATCACTTGGTATATTTAACTCAAACATGAAAAATATGCAAAACGTGAGTTATTACTCTAATTTATGTTCCTTGAACCTAGGGAAAAACGGTAGTTTCCTTATTTATTGCATTACTGTTGACTATTATAACATAATATAATTTGTGTTATTTATATTATAGTTATAAAAATCATTTCAGTCTTATGAAGTAAATATAGAAAGTGTAACACAATATAAGTTAAATGTGAAAAAAAAATAATCAAGTTTCGGTATGGCTAACTGCTTTTCTTTGGATGGCCCTATTTCAACATGGCGTCTTTATTTAGATTTTAGAAAATTTGCTTACGCCATATAGCAAAAGTCACGGTATCTTGGACTCTACCCAAGTGACAGTCAAATATATTATTATAATACAAATACAGTATAATATAGGAATTTTCGACGGTGTCATTGTGAGCATATCTACAAGAGCGGCTCTTCCTTAGGGTACCTAGGGGACACACCCTGGTCCCTTCATCATTTTATAGTCAATATTCAATTAAATATTCATGTTATACGTTCCTACCATAATACATTGATTTTGTATAAATTAATTAAGTATATATTTTATTTGTACAGTCTGTCCATCCTTGATTCTTGTTTCTTGGCCTATCCCTAATGCTCTATGTGAGTTTTGGCTCTACCTACATAGCACAATACAACGATACTTCTGGGGTCGAAATTCGGTGGCCCCTTTAAAATCAAAGCAATGTTTATATTATGAGATGCTATATGCGATTGCCAGTTATGATTCCCAAAATGTATAAGGAAGCTGAACAATGCGTACGTCTGTAGGCCGTTTTGCACGTGCTATGCACATTTTACCCACATGTACCGATGCTGGACCGGGGACACTGTAGTAAATACCTGGTCTTGCATAAGTGTGGGTTTATAATATATTATGAAGTTATCTTGTCGGTCGGCTGTAAATTCATATCCCATGACCCACTGGTTTAGTTTATTAGTTAGTTTGCCAGTAAGTGATCAAATATTTTATCTATCTCCTTAAGTTTTAAAATATATTTGTTAATACATACTATAATAATTTGTAATATTATCTTGAATGATAATAACAAAGGGTAGGTATGTGCTATTTCAGTTAATTAAATCAATGTTAATTTGTATTACCTAAATATTAATTATTGTAATGTACTAGTTGTCGATAGTTGAATTTCACGTTAGTAAAATAATTTTGATAAATAATATTAGGTATTATGATGAATGAGGTGGTTCATTTAATGAAATATAAGTTCAGTACATTGACATTTGAAGACAAACTAGAAGTGAAACGATTAGGACATCACCAACCAGTCATCAAAAGATTTAGTTATTGTGTATGAACTAATCAAAACAAAAAAAGCATTTAACTCCGAACAGTTTACCAAAAAACATGGTTGACGGCGAGTGTATCCTTGAAAAAACTATTTTGTTTTTCTTGTAGCAATAAGATTCTTTCGAACGCAGAAGGCATGTTAGGATGAAGTAATAGCTACAAAAGATATGTTTTTTACGCTTTGATTAATATTGATTAGGTAGGTACTTATTAGATATTTCACGCCATCTGACCCCACTTACTAAAAGATGCTAGAGCCGCCACTGCATATCCATGTATCGGTAAAGCACAGGATGCAAACCATATCTTCTGGAAAGGCTCTGAAATGTGAACCGAAAGTGAAGAGTTGCCCGAATTGATCCAATTAGCTGTTGGGTCTAGTCGCCACAAGGGCCAATTGTATTACTTTTAAAAAAATACGGCGTATACGTGTAATCGCGTTTGATTTATATGGTATTATTTATTCTTTTTTGTCTGTTCTCCGAGTTCAGCTAAATCACACTTAGACACGTTGGGACCTCAATATTGGGTTACTGTGCCTGGCAGATTATAAGGCATATGCAACTAATGATTTTTCATATAAAAATGTAAGGCCTCGTGATTCTGATAAAGACCGGGTGTGGTGCCGAGCTGTTGGTTTGGAGGGGTCTATGATTGAGTAGTCCAGTGCACGCCATTTACAACCAGGATCTTGCGTGGTTTAATCTGTCATGTTCCTAGCGAAACAGCGTGCTTTTCGTTTGATATGCAATAGTTTTTTCGTCTTTTCTTTCGACCATATCCGATCCTAGTAGGATCATATGGGCCTCCACAGAGTAGAGGTCTATAATGAAATATTTTGACTTTGTTTACGAGAAATGGATGTCAGCCACTTGCTCAATCTATTATGTCCATTCGCTGACACACACGAATTGAAAAACAATATGTGTACTTGCCAGACCCAGGATTCAAACCTGGGACCCACGGCGTTATAGTCCAACGCTTAAGCCGCGCGGCCACCGTGGGTTATGCATAACTTAAGAATATTAATGCAATAGTTTACTGGCTTATACTTATGGAAATGTAATGTCTTGCAGAGAGAAAACATGTGAGAGAGAATCATATAAAATCTTTAATCTACGACTGTACAATGGCATGGATTTCAGTAGGTACAGTGCTCGAAATGAAAAATTTTATGAACTGGAGCCCTCAATTCTATTGCATTGCTACCATGTGTTTTGTATTAAACTTTAAAAAACATATGGATTGTAAATGAATTTAATATTTTCGTCTTCATCGAAAGCCTCAAGAATTTCACGAACCGGAGCTGCATTTCGCTCTATTTAGAACCCTGAGTTGATACTACTTTATTCATGTAAATTGTAAATGTATTGTGTTATGATATCTAAAAAACATAATTATAAAACAGGTTTATTTTTTTAAGTTTTGTAGATAAATTAATGAGATTAGCTACAAACAATAAAAAGTCATTAAATTATTTAAATGCTTTTTTTTCGAACAAAGACTTTTTTTTAAATATTCTTTTTTTTGTATTTTAATATCTCTTTAAAAAACATGTTTTCAAATATTCTTTTTGCTTTGTCGTCCATAATCCAATCCTAAATCTTTATGACAAAATAAAATAAAATAAAATTTTAAATAAAGCCGATTATGAAGTATCCAAGTGGGTTTTTACTTCACGTTAGATAGGGTGTGCTGTAGCCGAATAATGGACATGCACACACAGTTAGTTTTTGCTGTGTGTCCGGCAGAGGAGAATTAATTTCAGGCTTTAAATTGGACAATGGGACATAATGTTTCCCTCAGAGATAATGATCTACGTCAACAGCGCCATTGTGGAGAATAAATGTACTTCTTTATATTCCGTGACCAGTATAAAAAGGACAGTATTTTCCCAGACGACATACTAATAAATTGGAAAAAATGTAATCATAGGTAAAAATACGTAACCATACAAAATATTTCTTGTTACAGAAACACATTATTTCCATTTTAAATTATATTTTTTATTCTATGCTTATATACAATGGGCGGTTAAGCCAAGAAAAAAAGAACTTTTTCTATGCAACGTTTATAAATTCTGTTGAACCACATAAACTTGACTTAACTAACTTAAATGATCAAAAAATTTTGTACTTGATATGTCATATTGATTTCCATAGTAACGCACGTATATATTAATAATTTAGTTGCTAGGACCCCAGACCCCCTAGCAACCAATAATGGTGTCGAAATAACTTTTCATACAAAACAGAATTAACTGAAAATTAATTCAATTCTACTTAAAGATGGCTATTAAAAATGCATTAGCATCGGGTTCTGATATATTCTAAAACTTTCAAATGTCTAGCTAGTCGGGAAGTTAGTTAAAAATTGATTGCAATATTTGTACCGGACAAAGAACCACCGGACAAAAAAAAATACGAATTAAGAAAAACGTTGTAAAATACATTTCAGTCGGATTCATTGATATACTACTAGATGAGCAGTTCCCATACAAGTGTCATTTTAAAAATGTACCACAAAAGATATAACAAATATCGTCTTATAATATTTCCTTGTAGGTATAATGCGTTAAGACCGTTAACATGGATTCCCGAATTTCACCCGTATTGTCCTGGCTGTAAAACTAAATTTGCGATCTTGGAATAGTGAACCTAAGGGTGCTGCAACGCAAAACAGACAGAGCAAGTCGTCATGCGCTGACTATTAGTTAGAATAAGATGCAAGCTAGACCGGGCTTACTCAGTAAGTTTTAACAAAGGTCGAGTCGCTAAAAATCGGGCGTCATTTTAAGAAGCATATGATTCATGCAGTAGTATATCAATGGTCGGATTATACATGACACTAATAAAAAAAATAGTTATTTAAAAATTATTAGCAAGTTCAAGTAAGTTACAACAAAAAATCTTAGAGTGATCTGTGACTTCGGTTAGTAATTAAAGTAATGCCTACTTTGATTTTAAATACAAAAGCCGATCGCCAATAGTAGCTCAATTTGGAAAGCAGTTTAGTGAGTATTAAAAGCCACTAGTTAAAATTAAGTATGACTCTTTTTAAATAGTGCTCTATGTGCGTGGGTGCGATATATATGGGGTATATGCAAGTTCGATTCCTGTGGGGTGTCTTACTTTTTTCTATCGGTTATAATATATTTTCTCATAAATGTTTTCAAAATTATCTATATTCAATAACACTAATAATTATTGTCTTTCACTATCGCGTATAAATACTCTATAATTTCCCATTAATCGTGAAAATACCAAGTTTTGGTATACGTTTGGGTGCTTATTGCATTCTCTCTATTCATATACTTTGCCTCATTACTGAAGATGGTGATCACTGTGTGGTATGTGCGCCTTGCAATAATTAATGCTATAATCCCTTTCATCTGAATAAATGGCATTAAAGGATGTATCCTTCCCGTGTATGTCTTAGTCAATATTGAGTTTGGTCTATGTTGGGTGATGTTAATGTTCAGTTCTTGGTGTTCATCGTGGCAGCGGCGTTGGGTATTAATGGGTTTTATTTATTTTTGCTTGATAGTCGGTTTGTCTGGCAGTAAATTCATTATCATTATCTGTGAGTGGTGTGTCATCCGTAGAGTGCGAGGTTTGTATGTGGGTTGTTGACCATGCTGGTCTTAGCTTTGCCGTTGATTGTGCCGAAGCAAGACAAAGCCATGCTGTAGTATCCTTGGATTTCTCATTGTCTGCGTTTTTGTAGACGTATCAGGCGTATTTTGGGCGCCTCGGATAGCCCTTATAGTTGGCCGGGTGGGACCCTCTACAGTCCTATGATTGCCAGTTGGTAAATCTCTGGTCAATGACGACCGTAAAACCCTTATCCTACTCCAAGCTTTGCCAACAATTTCCTTTAATTTAGAACAAACCTGCGCTGATGTTGTTGCTTCAGTTATTGTTAATTCAGTAACTTTCACGCCTTCAAAACCTCTTCCCTTCGACGCCACTAGAGATTACTAATCGCACCCATCGTTAAACTATTATTTTATTTCTTACTATGCAAAAAGCCTATTGGCCAAGCAGTAGTAGGTAAAACTACACCTCAGTGTATAGCAGCATAATTCAAATTATCTCTTTATTTCACTCCTGTAGCAAGCCGTGACTTTTACGGGAGTGATATGACGAGATTATGTGAACTTTTCATGGTTAATTTATAAACGATTTTCATGTAAGCTGGTTAAAAATAAGTATGGAATTTTAATGAACTTATATTATATTATAACTAAATATACAAATTTTTTACATTAATAAATGGCACAGTTTTGTAGGCCAGTTAACGTCGTCAAAATTGAAAATAATACGATCAGGAAACATGATCTGAAACAAACTATTTTGCTCGCAGTATGGCAGGTGGTACCATCTTGTTGAAACCATGTTTTCTAAGTCCATTCCATCAAATTCATGCAAATATATATTACTCGTATATAATAATGTGACAGTATTTCAGGGATGGTAAACCTATAGCACGCGTGCCACCGGTGGCACGCGAGATGATTTTGCATGGCACGCGTTTAAAGAGAAAAGAATACCTATAGGTAATAATAATAAATGACAGATCGCATTATATAAAAAAATAGTAGACAAGTACACTTCAAGAATAAGCATTACATTTAATGTAAATATATAATTGTATAGGTATATGTATAACATATAATATTATCACACTAACCTCATCAGGTGGCGGGAGATACCGCACCATGAGCCTCTAATTTTGATCGATTTACAATGCTTGAGACTACTGTAGCGAGAGAATGCCTCATCTGATCGGAGCAATTCTCGTATCAATTTGTGCGATTAGAACCAAACTAATTACTTAATAGGTACATTAACAAACAATTTCATTTCTACTTACAAAAAATGACTGCACAAAAAAAGAAATGAAAACTTGGCGAAGCTAGTAGTAGTTGGCAGACAGTTTCAAAGTTGGTGGACCAAAATGTATGGGGTAATTGAAAAAGTGATAGAGCTATAAATGTGTGTTACATTCTGTGAGTGATATCTAGAACATCATCATTATTCTTCATTTTTAAAAACAATTTTTCTTCATGAAAAACTGCTCGGCACGTCAGACAGTTGAAAAATAATATTTGGGAAAATTTGGCACGCGTACATAAAAAGGTTCGCCAACCCTGCAGTATTTAATGGTTACCATACAATATCAGCTCAACTCCAACTGTATTTAAAAAATATGTAATATAATGTCAGTCGTTTCTGATAAAAACGCTGTATTTTTAAATATACTCGTAGTAAATACCCAAGCTTAGCTGTTAATATAAAAAATCTATCAAATCTCTTTATTGATTGAATCTTCCGAACGTAGCAGCTTGTAATAGACTTATATAGTAATTTATATCGATGAAGTAACTTATTTTTATGACATCGTAAAATGGCCATTGTGATCCATTTTAAGAGCAGATATGTATACATTATTATTTCGTCTTAATTTAAAAAGATGCCGTAGGCAGACTTCGGGACAATCAATAAAGATTTAGCGTTGACAAGCACTTACAATAATCTCTTTTTGCAGCTCACCTTGCAAGCAATGAGCTATCACACTAATTTAATAATTAAATTAATTAATATTCGCTTTCATACCATGCCAAAGTCACCAAATGTGCAAAATGACACTTCTGAGATAATTAAGTTTAAACATTTTTGGGAATTCATTACCATATCCTAGGATTATTATGAGACTTACAATTTTGATTTATATAATAATATTACTTATTGTGGACTTGTTAATTATTATACTATATTTGACACACCGAAAAGTAACGTTGTTTAATTGTTTTAAATTTTTAACTAAAATTTAAGAAAAATATTATGTAAATTTAATAATTTAATTGAGGTAGGAACCTAATTATTAAAATATCGTCTTGATTCATATTTGCCCATCTATGTAATGCATGCGAGAAAAAATTGTGTATATGAGAGCGAGAGAGGGATACAACGTATTAAAAGATGTAAGAGGAGAGAAAACACATATAAGTGAATTCAAATTTTGAAAAATAAACTGACACGTAAATAATGAAATCGTTTATTTTAAATTAGTCGGGAACGAAAATAAAAAGTGATAGAATACTCCCATAATAGTTTGACAGATGCTATCAGTGCAATAATAGTATATCACTACATACAATAATGTTGACTAGTGATACTACAGCCCGGTAATTTTTATTAGTTTTCTAGGCTTAAAAATTGCTGTCTGGTAGTCAACGTTGCTCATATTTCTATGAGTCTGATAATGATCTTTATGGTTCCAAAAAATTAATTAATTAATCCTTCAAAGAGATGGCACCTTTTGGTGGTGTTAATTCTTCTAATAATTACTCCTCACCACTGATATTTGTTTTTATCATTTTGTTCTGTATATGAAATGTCTTTTTTTTCGTAACCGAGCCAGTTCGACCAGTGCAATCACTCTCCTTATGTGAATTTAAATATAATAAAGATATTCCCGATACCTATTAGCATTATCAAACTTTTCCATTATGCTAAAATACTGCTTACAGCTAATCGGTCTTCTCAAGTGATTAAACTTTCATAGGCTTAGTAAGTGAATATGTCGGACGGACTTTAAAAAAGTTTTTTTATTTTTTCTTTTATTAATATAATCTTGTATAAAATATGTTATATTATTTTAAATTCTTATAAAATAAAAAATTTTCAAATTGAGATAATAGAATTATAAAATTACTTCCTACCAGATTATGCTTAGTCGATCTATGGGTAGATAAAATTGAGGTTCATGAGCTAAATTTGGATCTTTAGAATCTCAAAACAACTTTGTATTAAGCCTAAATGAATGTTTTCTGTGATTTTATATTTTGTCACCTCCAAAGGCTGGGAGAGAGAGTTTTACGTACACCCTGTTGCTTGGTTTTGCTGTGAGATGAATGACATCGTGTGTTGTTTATGTACTTCGGATGATTGCATACAAAACGGCGAGTTTTATTTACTGCATAATTGAATATAGGTATTATGAATTATGTTAGATTACAAGATCTGCTGCCGCACCCAAAAAATCGAGCGGTCTAAAAAAATATAACCGCTTTCGTATCCGCGCTAACTCAGTGTTCTGTTGAATTTTTAAAAACTAAACCGTTGATGCGGCTCATATTATATCGAGTGCAAAAATGCACTCATTTAAAAATAGACACAGCATCTTGCTGCAGCCAGTCAGCAATGAGTCGGGTCATATTGTGACATATCCGCGCCGTATTAACATATTGTGGTTACGAAACAAAATTTAAATATTATTTTTAACAACGAATAATTGCATTTTTGCTTGATTTTGGCTTGTTTTCCCGTCGTCAACGATTTTCATATTTTTATGAGTCTACCTAATAATGGTTACGATCTCTTTTGGATTCCATTGAATAAGATCTATAGGCGATGACACTTTTTGGCAGTGTTAGTATCAATTATTCTTCTCAATATTCCAATGTATATCAATTAAATTATTCTCAACTTATATTGATATTATTAGGGTACTATTTAAATGTTATGATTTCTATACTGAATACAAAAATCTGGAGAAATAAAATGCCGTCGATCTACTTTCTAAGACAAGAAGCAAACGTTTCACTACCTTTAAGTATACTTAAAAACGGGAATTGTGAAAGCTTCTATTTTTTGTGTGCGCTAAGCAATGCCTTGAAAATAATATTAAATAATCTACTTTTCTCAGGGAAGATTAAAGAATGCCACTAGTAAGCGCCCTCGCACGTTCACTCCATCCATGATACCATCCCTCTGCTACAGTCTCCTGAAAACTACTCAAAACCTCCAGAGTATCCAGATTCTTCCACAGTCTGAGAAAAATATTCATTTGATTGCAGGATACGTCGTAGGCTTCATAATGTATTTTCGAGAACTGATTCATTATATTGAGTCTTTGGGTAACTTTCTGGTTTGTCCAAAGAACACATAATGCGGGTTAGACGCTTTTCTGCAATTCTGCAATACGTACAAATAATTTTAGTATAAAAAATGATCACATCCTCTAGGAATGTCACCACATGTTGGCTAAAAAGGCAGAGCTTTTCAAGTCGGTCCAACACAGTTGGATAGGTCGGCCATTCATGACGGAAAATATTTTTTCAAAAGCTTTTCAATAAAAGTTTGCGGCATTTTACTGCTAGCGAGAATATATTTTATCATCAAGAATTGACCGTTATAACAAAATATTGTCAATACGAACAAATGTTTTTGGTTAAAATGTATTATTACAAAATATTTACATAAAAATGAGATGTAGTCGATTTACTTATTGGGAGGTACCACTCGCAGCAACACTAATTATTAAAACACACATAAAAAATTCTTCTTCTCTCTTTCGACCATGTTTGATCCTAATAGGATCATATTATGGGCTTCCACAGAGTGGAGATTTGTATTGACAGATTTTTATTTTTACGAGAAAAGGATGTCAGCCACTTGCTCAACCTATTAGGTCCATACTCTGAGTCATACACAAATTAAAAACAATATGTGTACTTGCCAGACTCAGGATTCAAACCTGAGACCCACAACGTAATAGGCCAACGCTTAAGCCGCGCGGCCATCGTGGGTGTAAAAAAATACCTCGGGTAAAATATAAAATGAAAAAGTTACCTAAAATAAAATTATAATTTACATTTCTGTTATGATTCACTGGAAAAAGTACAGAATAAATAAAGTCAGTATTAAATAAACTCATAGCTAATAGTAGATCGATAAACGATATCCGATACTTAAATTAAATCAGGCCATTAAAAGCACCTGTTAACGTTGTAAAATAAAACAGAATGTATGTTTTTAAAAGAAGTTTAATTTTATCTTCTTAAAAAATTCAAGTGTATTATCGCCTAGTGTGCCGTGAACGAAAAAAAAATCTCGTTTCACACAATTCTTGTTCGCCGCTTTTCTTGCACAATATTTCACGAAGATTTATATAATCCACTGGCGCGCAACCTTTTTCTTGTACCGACCCATTTATCTTGATTTGTGTTTATTGTAGTAGACAAAATTTACACTAGTAGTTATCAAACGTCTGGTCGAAATGACGTCAGCTGCGAATGTAACAAGCAGTTTTCTTACCCCAAAAAGTCACAGAAACAATATTAAATTTACAATAAAAAAAGTGAAAATTATTATCGTCCAAATCTTATGAAATAAATCAACCAATTAAAATAGTTTATTTTTTTTATAAAAAATACAGTAAGAACGTAAATTACCACGTTTACTCCTCAGCAAATCATAAATGAGCATCCTCAAGGTGAACGTTATATTGGTATACTTTTTTTAATGAAGAACGGTCATTAGTCATTTATTTTGACCAATCCATTTAATTCTTGCAGCCGCAGGATCACGGCATCACAGACTACTGCTCTTTTAAGCAAGTTACCGTAGGTATAATGACAAATAGATACCATTATTAGTGTATCTTTTTTTATTATTTATTAAGGAAAACAACAGTTATATATTGATTATAGAAATTTAAAATATAATAATAAAAAGTTATTGCAACCAGCAAATTTTCCATATATACATTATAATATAGTTAAGCCTAACAAGATAGAGAGTACAAATAACATAAGTATAAAGAAATTACATAAGAAGATTACATGAGAAAAATGAGAAAAATGAGGAAGAATAATGAATAATTAAATGATAGACAAAAGATAAAAAAGTAACATAAAAAATAAAAGAATATATATATATATATGTATAAGTAAATACATTATAATAATATATCTATTTATACAAAATTTTGGAAATAGCATGTTTAAATGAAACAGGTGAATTATTAAAAGGATCAACGGTGGAGAAATACATATTATAATTCAAACAAGTACCTACATAATTAGAACCGCTACGACTGTTATGGTACAAAGTTTGGTTTCGCGTAAATCTTGATGGACGATGGAAACCCACCCTTTCGAGTAGGTTTGGCGAGTCAACAAAACCATTGATAATTTTAAAAAGAAAATATTGATCAGATATAGAACGTCGACTTTCCAAAGATGGTACCATAAAAGTTGCAGCGGTTAAAGTAGAATTAGATAAATCATAACAGTAGGCTTTAAAATTAACGTGCTTACGAAATCGCTTTTGCACCGCTTTGAGCCGATTTATATAAGTAACGTACTGTGGATTCCACACTACAGAGGCATGCTCAACTAAGAATCTAACATAAGAGAAGTAAAGAACCTTCAGAACATCAAGCGTTCTGAATGGTTTAGAGATCCGAAGGATTAAACCTAGTCATTTTAATGCTTTATTGATAGTTTCATTGATATGAGCGTATTTTTTATATTATTGTGATGATTTATGTACCTAACTAAAATTATATATATTTTTTATTAATATTAAAATCAGGTTAATAAGATAAAATTGGATCAAATTTTTTTTGCCGTATTCGGTTTAAGTTACTTTATGAAATATAGGCTAGAAATGTACAGAACACAAAGTGCATCGGGAGTCCTGAAATATGACTGATATTGAATACGCGTTTCGCTTATATTGCAAAATATAATGCATATTATGATACAGCCGTAACTATTTAAAAAAAAAATTTTAACAGCACTTCTCTTGGCTGTGTTAAATTTAGAGCAAGATAGACAGTTTTGCCTGTTTAGACGGCAAACTTATTGTAACAATTATAATACCTCAATACATAAATATGATAATATTTATCACTTAATTATTTTAGCATTCGATAAGTATAGAATAGACCCACTGGTGATGATAAGACTATAAACCTGAAGTAGGTATCGAATTAATACTCGAAGAGAGATCCTTTTTGTCAGTTTATTATTATTACACATACATAGTATATTGGACTCATGCTTTATAGTAACTGTTTCCTTAAAGATATACCGATGAGATCGTGTGTTATGAAAATAAAGAGACAGTTATTTTGATTGGAATCCCATCGAATAACCAAAGATGTGTATAAAGGTGCTTAAATAATATTTCTTTCTATAATAACCTCATACAAAAGTTCATTGAATGGAAGACTCTTTCGTATTTGAGTCAATGAAAAAAGAAAATCACAATAGAAAAGGTGTTCTTTTCATACTATATTATTATTTATTATCTTTGTAAAAATATTTCGTGAATAAGTTGCTGGATCTCGTAAGATCTTTTATAAAAACCTGGCTATGTTCTTTATTGTAGTAATATTTTTTTATAAATACTTTTATTATTTTTATTTAAAAGACTTGTAAATAAAGTTCCTATTTACAATGACAAAAAATGATAATGCAAAATGTAACCACATTCAATATACCTACATTAATATTATGCTGGTTTTGAAAGAGACCATTAAACATTGTCTTACTATATGAAGTTAAATACTTAAAGAATCTATGCATATTTATTATTAGAATTGATATTATCAATTGGTAATTGAATTAGTAATTGATATGGTAGAACTAAATTATTGTCTTGGAAGAGAATATCCAAGAGTCATGGAAAAATGCCTCTATTATTATTCTCCATAAGAAAGTAGACACTGAATATCTGAAAAACTATTGCCTAATTTGTCTACTGCCAATTTTGTGTAAGGTTTTTACGAAAATACTCTCAAACCGTCTAGAAACACTTCTAGACGAGAACCAACCAAGAGAGTAAGCCGGATTCAGAATAGGCTACAGTACTATGGATCATAATATATACAGGTCGTTAGGAAAATCATAGAGCGCTACCAGGAATACAAACTGCTACTATATCTTGTTTTTATAGACTATGAAAAGGCGTTTGATTCCATCAAAAAATTCTCAATTATAGACTGCCTTAGCAACCAAGGAATTTACAGACACTACATTAACATATTGAACAGTACATAAAGTGATGCCACAGCATGCGTAAAACTCCACAAACGGTCGTGTAAATTCCCCATCAACAAAGGTGTCCGGCAAGGTGATACCATTTCATCTAAACTATTCACCGCTACTCTTGAGGACTTATTCAGGAAACTTGATTGGGAGGAAAAAGGTGTTCCAATTAATGGGGAGCACTTCAGTCACATGCGTTTTGCTGATGATATTGTTATACTCTCACAAGACCCGAAAGACCTCCAAGGTAGAATGCAAGAAGTCGCGGATGTCAGTCAAACGGTCGGCTTAAAGATAAATGTCTCAAAGACAAAAGTGATGAGGAACTGTTTTTCAGACCCTGCGATTATCCGTATTAATGGCACCTAACTCGAACGAGTCAGCAGCTACGTCTTTCTTGGACAGCAGGTGCCCATAGACGGAAGCATGCACGATGAAATTGCTCGAAGAACAAAGCTGGGATGGAGTGGTTTCGGACGTCTGAATAGTATCTTCAAGAGTGACCTACTATTATGTCTTAAGAGTAAGGTGTTCAACCAATGTGTGCTACCTATGCTCACGTACGCAGACAGGAGTACGCGATATAATAGACATTGCCAAACAGCTGAAATGGAGATAGGCGGGGCACATTTCTCGCCGAAAGTACGGCCGCTGGACAAATGCCGTTATACAATGGTACTCAAAGGGCACGAAACGGCCACAAAGTCGCCCTAAAATCCGCTGGATTGACGAACTGGTAGAGTTCGGCGGAAATACGTGGCAGCGAATGACACAGGACCCAAAGAGTTGTAAAAAATTTAAGGGAGGTCTTCATCCAGCAGTGGATTGACCCCGGCTGGTGATGATGACAATAACAATATTTTCGGAACCAAATTTTCTTCACTAGAGTAGACTTTAACCATTAAACTGATAAAATTGCGTGTAACATTAATTTATGCGATAATATTCTGTATTTTATCGATGTCTTAATAAAAATATTATGTGCCTATCTTTTAAGCATTGACGAATTGTTACCCCATAAACCACGCTATTTTTAAGATAGTGTAATGATTTACACGCCTATTTTTTACTACTTAAAATCGTAAACTAATGCAACTGAAATATTGCATTCTTAACATTAATATCTACTTTCTTATAAACAGTGTTGGCATATTAACACACATTTGCCAGATAGGATAAGAAAATAAAAGTCAAGATAAAAGTGCTAGATTTACTTAATATTCGAAAAGTGTAGATATATAATAGAATATGTCCTGATTATTGATATTATATTATTAAACACTCATAGACATAACAAAAAATGAATTTGCCAGATGCGATATTCTAATCAGAGCTGGAAATGGACCCGAAATCAAACAATAGAACCCTGAGAACCTCTTGATTAATTTAGAATCGGAAACTAGACCGGAATCCTAAATTTCTAATCTTGAGAACCCCAAATTGGAAACGAAACCTTTCACCAAACGGTTTCTTAATTTAAAATTATTTTTAGTGATTGTTAACTTATGCTGAAGTCTTTTATTTCAAATAAATGTAAATAAATGTAATTTACATAATTCATTGTAATGTTTCATATTTTTTCTTCACTGATTGTTATTGGATGCTCATGCCATTGAATACATACGATGACCGAGTGGCTTATAATATCGTAGGTCCCATGTTTGAATCCTGGGTCTAGAAAATACACGTATTATTAATTGTTTTCCAATTTTTGTTTGAATTCATAGTATAGACATATTAGGTTGAGCAAGTGGGTAACATCCATTTCTCGTAAAAACAAAAATATTTTGATACAAACCTCCACTCTGTAGAAGGCCATATTATGATCCTAGTAGGATCGGATATGGTCAAAAGAAAAGAAAAAAAAGATGATATTGATGTCATATAAATTGTGGCATCTATGTGTTCCACCTAAAAAAATATCTTGATTAAAAATATATCACCTTTTGAACTTAAATTAAAATAAAATATCCACAATACGTGTCACTATATTATCTAAATAGTTACTAGGTAGTTATAAATAGTTTTTCTTGAAAGATCCGGAACCAAACCGATTCTTAATTAAATGAAACTGGACTCCAAAACCGAACCCCGTTCAGTTTTATCACTAGAACCATTAAACAAATAGGATTTCTAACATATCTGATTATAATATTATACAATTTAAGAGGCGGACTATCTGTCACTATAACCACTAAACATATAACTAATATAATAATATACTAACGTAGCAGAATCGTTTGCCTTTGTTAGCGTTTCTGACTGTTTTAATAAATACTGTAACATGCATATTGACTCAAATAATTCGGTCTGTTTTAAATCCAATGTAGATTAAGCACGAATCTCGAAATATAGTACAATGTTATGAAAAAAGTTTAATAACTGAATGTTTGTGAGTAAACAAAAAAGCTTATTGCGATAGAAGAATGCTTTCTGCGTTTAAATTGAAAAAATGGGATTAAAGTTATCAAAACTAAAAATTCGGGAATGTGAATAAATCAAATTTTAAAAAATGTCTATTGTGAATATTGAAAAAGAGTAAACACCATTTTCAATTCAAACTGGAGTATATGGGGAACAAAAAAAAATAAAATAAACTTAACACCACTAAAGAATGATTGTTAGCAATTCCTTTCTGCAGCTGTCCTAGACCTACGCTCTGGATCCATGCGTATATTAAAAGCATGATTTTTTCAAGGGTACTTACTATATTTACTTAACTCATTAACATGTTAAACTATATTTTTTTTATTTTTCATTGAATTATTTTTTAGTAATATATTTTTTATATTAATCTCAAAGTTGCTTATCCAAAAGAATATACGGATCATTTTGAAAGAAAAACGGATTAAGATCATTTTGAATATTATCATTGGTGTCCTGTAAACGCGTAAGTAAAAGTTATTCTGTGAGCAAGTTTGGTAGAGTCAGTAAAAAAATGCATAAAGTAAGTAATTAATAAGATTCATATTTTAAACTATTTTCTTGTAAAGTAACAAAGTGTTACTTACCTACGCTCTTTTGCCTAAACCAACTCGATATTTTACAAGATCATTATAACGGAAATGATAAATACCAAGTGCTTTTTTTAAGTACCTACTATCATCTCAAAAAATAAATCGATAATTTATAGGTACCCATATTTTTTAAATCTCTATTAGGAAACTATCCATGAGGAATCTATACAATTTTTTTTGTCTTCAATGGGTTAAAAAAACTTGGAATGTCCTGTTTTATATGATGTAGACTGTTGTAGAGTGATCCATTTCATTTAATATTTTCTTTAATGTTATACGAAATGATGAATTAATATACAGAGAACATTCGAATTTTATAATATTGAAATATTTTTATGTTTTTTTTTTAAATTTCACATCAATGGGATCATTAGGTATTTGATGAACGTCCACTTTAGCATGGATGTACCGGATTTCAAGTCTTTGGATACATGGAAAACAGTAAAAATTGAGCGTAAAATTGTGACAAAAACATTTAAGGATTGATTAATAACATTATCTTTTTATATTATAAATTATAGATTGGTCAAAAATAATAAAATCTAATTTCCTCTATTTGTTGGTGTTATTTATTGAATATTCATTAAAATACGACTGAACAATATAAAACAAAGCTCTGTAGATAATGAAGTGTTAGCACTTCCCCTTAATAAAATACCACCATAATAATAAATCACAGCGAATAAAGTAGGACAACAAACACTGCCTTTCTTGTCCGCAAAAAAAGAAAATAGTTATTATAATTTATCGACACATAACGGAGCTTTCGGCCATCGCAAAAAGCTGTGTAAAGTGCTTTATAGAATCATAAATATGAAAAAAAAGGTACCTATCTATAATTCAATATTATTAAGATTTTATAGCAACCAATGAAATAAGTTTTTAGTAAATATATAAGCACTTTATTAATTTATTATTATTGTTCTCTTGGACTTATATCAAAAGTTGGCGACTAAATTTCAGTATACCTCCCTATCCTGGAAAAAATCATCGGATAATCAACACCTTGAACACTGAGTCACTTAAGAAGGCTATGTAGTAAAGAGAATCTTCTTCTATCTATGCTTTTATTATTAGTTACTTTTCTATAAGTAGTAATATGGCTCGTCTTAAAACCTCCTACATCGTGATGTGATCAGACCAATCGATCTTCATGGTATGCTAATAGAGCCACACATAGAAATTTTCAGACTTCTAGTGGTCCATTTCTTTAAGTTACAGATCAATATATCGATTGCAAAAGAGATGTTTAATTATTATTTTTTTTAAAAAAGCCATCTCAATTCTGATTTTGATTTTATGAGCTGGGCTTCATTCTTCGGGTAAACAGCAACCTAGGTATTTTACATGGCCCACCCTCTTTACAGGACTGTCCACACTTTATTTACTGGGGATGGTAACACTGGTCTATATCTTACTAAACTTATGGTGTTTACTTTATATTTAGTATAAATTTATTATTAATTTTTATTTGAGACTATTGGTTTCAATTTCAGTAACCTCCAAGTTTATACTGTTTGACACTTTTTCTTGATTAGTATAGTTTTCTTGAAAGTGTATATTACTTCACTGCGTCGCTCCATCTTTTACTTTCTGAAGGCTTTCGAAAACCACAAGTTTCTTCAGGTTAGCAAGTCCGCGGAAAACAACATGTCCAAAAAACTACAGAAAGTATATCAAAAACCTTGTTAAAAGACGTTCCTTTAACTGGATCATATATATTTTATATAAAAAGTATCTTTTCAAAATAAGTTTAAAGAAAATAGTGTTGAAAATATTTGGCCCAAATACAGGTAGGCGTTCTCTTTTCAAAAAAAATACTGTCATTAAAAATTGTTATGTATAAAGAGGAATTATTCGTTTTATCTACGAAAACCACACACCGACAGTATTTAAATGAAGCTTATTAAAATATAAATTGTAATATTTAAAGAAGATACGTCCCGCTTTACTGTGTTATTAAACCCATTCTGGTATTATATTTCATACTTGATTTTACTGCTGAGTAAGACATAATTTTGAAGTTAAATATTAATTTTGAAATAATAATAATAATATGTCACTCATATCTCGATGTAATATTTAAACTTCCTGCCTTAAGAGCTTAAGAGCTTAAAGCACAGTTTACGTGTATATACATGCAAGTACACATATTTACGTACGTAATACGTATATACATACATAAATTCATGCATACACACATGGGAACACACTTCAAAAGTTATTGGAGCGAAAACGTGCTAAAATCACAATATTCTAAAGTTAAAATCTTAAGTGACTTTACGCAACGTTGACTATTTTCAGTATCTCTACATTGGAGACTTTATACAGTTTGTTCATATTAGATATTATTTTGTACCCGTTATCTTATATTGTATCACGGTACATACTTTTTTATGTAAGTATTTTCTGACAATTTTGACAAGTATTATAAATGCCACGGTAAGTATTTTCATTAATCTTTAAGTAAATGTAGTCAGATTTCAAAATACACATAATTAATAATTTTACGATTGTTACCATGCTAAGTTCTTATTTTATTAAATGATAATCACATTTTCTTCCGCGTTTTTTGCTATATTCGATCTACAGGGTGCAAAATTGTAAACACGACATTATCTCTATGCCATAATACGAGTAGGTATAAAGTGTCACTCTCGAGCATTATAAATAGTAAATAATTATCTTAGACATAATATATTAACGATATTCACTAAAATTCTAAACAATACATAGTTTCATTCACGGTTGTTGACACAATAGCCTTCAGTGATTGAGGTAATCACGAAGAGACGTTTTACGTGGCTGGGACATGTGTTCCGGATCCTGCCAGAAAGTGCAACACTTCGTACCTCTGTGGTAGAGCCTCAAGAGTTCCGTCGCCGTGGCCAGACCTCCCTCACTCTGCAGCGGTGCTACAAACGTGATCTACGCGCTGCAGGTCAGGCATGGCGGGAGGTGCGAGAGTTTATGATGGACCGCGGGAAGTGGCGTCAACTTGTGCTTGCCATATACCCCAGCGATAGGGCGTAATAGAGTGAAAGAGAAGAAGAAGATAATTGAACTAAAGTAAATAACCGATGTTGAATATAACTTGGCCTCTTGCGACGAGTGCCTCAAAATAATTTTAACATAGATACGGGAAGCTAGAAGATACCAAAAGACTTGCAAATGACAGGACTTTTTGAAGGAGCTGTGTGGTGACCATATGCTCCAACAAAGGGGTGTACATGATCAAAGAAGAAGAAGAAATACTATTTCAATATAAAAAGATTATTTTTAAAACTGAACAAATCGCAATGTTTTACGAACCGGAAAGGAGTACGATACAATCTGACCCACGTATATATAATCCAAGCCCTGGCAGAATTCGTTCTTATATTATTTAGGTATGTATTATTATGTTCCTACATATTTCTCTCTCGCGACCTCTAATACATTTAATGCGAATTCTCTTGACGTATTTCAGCGTTCCTTTGATCTCTCTCGTTCACAAATCGAATAACTCGTCAATTTGATTCACCGGTGATATGGAATAATTTTACCATCTCGAGACATGAGAGATCAAATATCAATCTATATTCTGTTGAAAACCAGATTGCTTGAAATGAAGGGATGTGCAAATAAAATCGATTATATTATATTCAATTGAATTTTTGTCATCGGTTAAATCCATTTTTAAACGATTCTTTATTAAGCAATATAGGTAGATACTTTACTTCTCACTTAAGTATTTTTTCAATTCATGCTTCGTTTTTCGGTATCTTCATACACTATATTGATACCCTCCAATAATTAATTGCAAATTAATACATTAAAAGATATTGAAAATAATTTATATTAGTAAACAAAATATCCAGGTCTAGGACAATCAAAATTCTTGGAGGTCTTGAAGTATTTTTAAATATTGTACATTAAATTACTTAATTTTTTTACGAGGGATGTACCATTATTATCTAGTATTTATTATAAATGATTTACTTCTACATTTTGACATTATTTTAGACAATTAATATATAACTAGTTTGTTTGTTATAAAATTAGTGCTGATTTTAAATAACAAATAATTCATATTATATCCTGAATTTAATTTGATTTTTTTTACAAGAATTAACAGAGATATCAATTTCTATTGAAAATTAATCAATCGCATGAAGGCTAGTTGTAAAAGATAACATAAACATTTATATTGAAACAAAATAATAGACCGTAAACACAACATATTTATATAATTTAGTAAATCACGTGAAAGGCACCGGTAGGATATTAAATTATACCACCAATAGCTAGCATCGGTAGAGTAGTGAAGTGAGATACTGGTAGAAGCAACTCTTTTTAAATCCAACCATTGTGTCAAATGCAAGGGATTAGTTGGAACTAATAAAAAAAATGGTCAGACGGTAACGAACATCAATAATCCTCGAGATCGAGACCTTTGTAGCTTGGTATGATGCCGTGTCTCTCAGTTATACAAGAGCGCAAATATCACGCATAAATTGAACAAACGACATTCGATCCTCACAGAATACAGCCTCAATTTCAACATGACGTCAAATTAGCTGAATACACACACCGCCAACCCCATGCAGATACTAAGTTCACTGTAAAAACTGCTATCGTCAGCAAACTTGACCCGTACGTGTTTAAACCTGGTCATCAGTACTGCATATGGATGTAGTCTTTACCGCATTCAGATGACTACCTACACGGTTCGTGTGTTTGCAGCGAACCTATTGACGGTCACCTCAAACCGTTCGACAAGGCATTCAGCCGAAAGAAATTGTCTTCAACTTAGCATCAAGTAGAGTAGTTTTCGTACCAAAGCCTTTAAAAAAATCTCGTTAGTAAATGCAAGGTATCCATAAAAGCATCTAGGAAAAAAACTGTTCGGCCGTTGGGTCAAATATGATTGCGTCATGTTGGCATACATCAAATCGCACAGTCTTTCTTTGCATGTTTTGATTACGTCATCATAATGTACAGTGTAGACGTATGTCACTGTTGGGGTGAATCGTCATGATCATTATAAAATCAACCATGATGATAAAAAGAAGGGGCGTAAGTATACAGCCTTGCTTGATCCCTGATGTTTCAGTTGCTCTCACTACTTGATACCAACTTTATTTTTCATCTTAAATTATTTTTTTTAATATTTAATGAGCTATTTATAAATAATATTTATGATTCGATCTAAAATAGGAATATCTTTTCAGGCACGTTTAATTATGAATAAAAATGACTAGCATAGAAAAAATGGTCGACAATGAGATCTGCGCCTTTTTTTAATAATACGCACAGCATCGTAGAAGAGATGAATGCCTGCGTACTTAATCTTAAGAGAGCGTTTTTTAATAAGCCTTTAGCAAAAGGGAAAAAATCTCGAAAAATTAGCTGTCTAATGATACTCGGGACAGACGTTTCTATTACAATGATCCTTTCACTGGCGCGTAAATCTGACAGGCAGTGCTATCAACACGGCGCGCGTAAAAAAATCAAGGCTGCCAACATTACACGCTCGTTGAGCACTGAACTCGCAGGGAACCTCCTCTTTACGAAATATTAATTACATGAATCCATTACGGCGGCACATTATTCCAACAGCCTTTACGAGCGACCCGCGAAGCCTCCTTGTAGATCCTAATTACTTAAGAGTTCGCAAATCTGCGGCCGAACTTAACTTTGAGACAAGGGTGTGCTGTAACACGTTATCTTACAAAATAACACTATAACCACCTACATGGAGCATCATTTTGAAATGAGATATTAGTGGCGTCGTTACGTACATACTGTTAGCAATCAGAGACAAGTCAATCTTACTTCTAAAGAACACACAAAACAACTAAAAGCCTATTATATCAATACTATCGACCGAAGATACTTGATGGAATTTTAATTTAAATTCTAATGGGTTTCATTATCTATTTGTTTTATTCAACGAATAATTCACAAGATTTAAGAATGTACCATTCTAATTATTGAACATACATAATTTTGAAAAACACTTCTGAGAAAATATAATATTATAACCAATAGAAAAAATCTTTTTTGAAAAAAGTAAGACACTAAAAACTTCATAACCTACTTATTAAGTCAAGGATCACAATACAAAATTATAACAAACAAATTATGAATAGTTGTAGTGTTTGTAAAAAAAACCCTACCTTATCAGTCTTATCACTAATAATACACTCGATAAGCGAATAAATCATCAAAACCTAATAATAGATCATTAGTAATTATAAACAATAAAAATACTATACGCAAGAGGTGAAAAATCGTACATCTTGCATACATATTTATATATATAACCACATAATCCACTGTCAACTCTGAATACCTAAATTATCGACTTATCAAATTTTGGCAGCTATCCCACGAATTATTACACTAAATAATTTTGAAGATGTTCACAAGGCAGTATTTAAACTTCTAACGTGGCATTGAAATTGATTTTCAATATTGGTTATCGTTATAATGAATTACTTCAAAGTCCTCTTTTCATGACTTGGCCTCTTTGACAGTGTGCACCTGTCGCAAATCTTTAGCAGCCAATCACACGTAATTAAAAAGCGACAGTGTGGCAACACTGTCGAAAACGTCAAAAAGCGCGCGAAAAGCGTAACTTAATTCCAATTACAAATTCAAACGAATTCTCTTTCTGGGCCTTTCAAAGGCGGGAAAATTCATTTGATAGCGAAAATCATTTGAAAATATTATTCTACCTGTTTAAGCTTGAGTGCGATAATGTTGTTTAGCTAGATAGGCTTTTCATAATATCAAAATATAGCTGAAAATTATCACTGGCGTGGCGTTACTGCATGAAGGATTTCCCAAAGGATACTACACTCATCAGCTCTGTCTTCTGCTGAGCTATATTAAATTTTATCAATGTTAATAGTATCATCACGTATCATCACGCCCGAGCATTAACATGTCAGCTTGTAATGTCGTGAGTCTTGGATTTGTATCTCGATTCAAATTCACATTCTGTTTTTCAATGTTTGTATGGATCCAGAATATGGACGTAATTGATTAAAAGCATGTGGCTAAGATCAATTTCTCGTAGAAACAAAAATTTATATGGAGACCCTTAATACAAACGTGGTGTTGTAATGTAATCATATCATCAAAAAGATTACACTTAAATAATGTATCAATGTATGAAGACATTTTCAAGCTGATAGTAATAATTGTAATAAACTATTTCTTTTATTCAACGAATAATTTACAAGATTTTAGAATGTAATATGCAATAATATAATATGTAGAATAATAATTTGAAAACCTCTCATGCAGTTGCAACAAAAATTGTAACGCAATTTGATAAGCATTTAATGTAAGTATTAATACGTCTTAATTAAGTAGAATGCCCGTAGATTAAAGGTAAAAGCACACTGGTACGAATCCAGCGGTTACAGGTTCAAGTCCCATCGTGTGTCGTATATTTTCTTAAAAGATTTTTTTCTAATGGGTATAATATAATGTCATTGGGTATATATATGAGATGCAACCAGGGAAAAAGCGTCAGTCTGAGGCGAAAGATCTTGGGATAATTTGTAGTTCTTCATTATCTTTTCACTCGTATATAACTTATACAGCTCTACGTACGGAAAGCATCTATGATTTATCATGGATTCATCATGCGACAATCCAACCCATTCAAGAATCCAAATGCCTTACGTACATTCTACGTCTCATTAGTCCGTAGCATTCTTGAATATGAGTCGATTATCTGGTGTCTTTATGGGGTTTCCTATATGCTTATTTTAGAACGCGCCCAGAAGAAATTTCTTCGATGTCTTTATTTTAAGATATAAAGCTATTTTCAGATAATTCGTCAAATGATTATTTTCGGACTGCTTTTCTAAAAGGCATGCCTACTTGTCTCGTAGGTCTCTTCTGCTCTTGAAATACTTTTGCCTGTTGTTGCGAGGGATGGTTTCGAATCCTGGTTTCCTAATGAATTTAAAGTTACATGCGTATGTCAATTACCTACGTGGTCGCAGCCATAATTTATTCTGAATCGGAACCGTTTCCTCGTGTCAAGCCTATCAGGCACCATTAACGTGGAGTGCAAGCCTAGTCAATGCACTCCCCAAAGACGTTTTCGGTAACGTGCTATGTATTTTGTGTTAAAATTTTATTTTTCTCTATAAAATTGTACTTATGTTTATTATTATTATTATGTATATTATATTCTCTTCTTCTCTCTTGTGAAGGTAATAAATGTTATAATGTAATCTCGTGTTGTGAACGTTTTGAATTCAGATTTATTATATCCACAATGTTTTGTTTTCTTAAATAAATAAATAACAGAATGTGTATTTACTTCTAGTGTGGTAGTAACAAGAATTAAATTTTCGATTGTGGAGAAAATATATGGAATCACACTGAAAATACTGAAGACTAACAACATTTAATTTATGTAAATATGTCTCTCCGATGACTTTCTTTCAGTTAACTACCACATCCTACCTACCTTCAATAGGCACCCTGATATAATATATAAAATGGAAATGTACCGTTATAAAAAATAAATTTAATAAAAATGATCGTTAGCCCATCGAGCTAAATAAATACATACAATAATTTTAAGTGTACTGAGTACATGAGTAGATTTATTTACAAGATATTGTAGAAGTACTCAAAATGCTCATACATAATATTATGTTAACATATAATATTCCAAACATATAAATCCTATATAAGCTTTATTAACCGATTATTATAATAAGGAAAAAAATGTTACTGCATAAACGTCGTGTAATCACATAAATTATTTAATCTACGTATATATGATATGTTTTCTTTTCAGATATTATATTAATAAAAAAATGATTTACTTACGAAATAAAAATTTCTGAAAATTGATATAATTTATAAACACCTTAGATATAAGATAATATTATGTTCTAGTCGGTATATAAATCTGGGGTATTTTCAAATCATGGATCTTTAATAAGGATTGTTATATTCATAAAACGTGCAATAGTTTGTGACAGAATTTAGTTTTTCTTCGTTGGTATTTTTAATTAATAACATAATGTATCAATTATTAATTCTTTATATTTACGTGGAATAACTCAATATTATAATGGCACTTCAACACATTGATTGTTACCTATGCTCTATCCGAATTAGGATGGCATGTATCTGGAATATACAATACGTTATCTCGCTTTGATTTATTACTCTCGCGCAGTGGTCAATAGGATTTAGCACAGTACCTACCTTCTTCGGCCATGTCCGTCCCTTAACTGGAGCATATGGACACCATACAGTGCCTCCAAGAATCCCTATCGCTAGCCAGTATTTTTGCGTCATTCCAGGTCATACCAACATCCCGTGTCTCCGCCGTATACACTCTGTAGATAGTATTAATTTGCTCGAAGAACAGTCAAGCCGGGTTGCGGTTCTCCTCTGGCATCCGCAGTACATAACCGAAAAAGGTCGAATGCCGCCTCTTCACTCTCAGTGTGCGTTATCTTATTTCTCGTTACTCCTAAAGTCATACCACCCACCGCACACCCAGTCAGTATACGTCGCATACATCTGTTCTCGAACCTCGGTAAACGGTTGCTCTGAGCTTTCGTAATGTGCCATGATTCGCTACCGTAAAGCAGCACCGTCAAAATGCAAGCATCGAATCGATGGCATTTGTACATACAATGTACTTACCACGTGGTATATAATATCAACATTTATCTAAACGATGTAACATTTCACAAAACGTGTCGCGTCGGTGACATTTTAATTCTTGATACTTTCGATTTGTCGTATTTTATTACCACGTTTTTCTTAGCTCGTATTCTTGTTTGTCCGGTGGTTGTTTATCCATTACAAATCTTGCAATCAATTTTTAGCTAACTTTCCGACTAGTAAGACATTTGAAACGTTTAGAATATATCAGAACACGATACCAATGCATTCTTTTAATACTTTTAGCCATCTTTAAGTAGAATTGAATTAATTTTCAGTTAATTCTGTTTTGGATGAAAAGTTATTTCGGAAGAAATCCGTAATCTAATCCACTATTATTGGTTGGTAAGGAGGTGATCCTAGCAACTAAATTATTAATATATACGTGTGTTACTATGGAAATCAAAATTTCATTTTAGTATTCTATATTTGTTTGTTTGTTGCAAAACAGCAAAAAAAAATGATTTGTTGACAATTGCCTTATTTGTCCTAAATTATTAATACATAGAATTGTCAAGTTTATAAATGATTCAACATAAAATTGAAAAACGTGGTAAGTATATAAAAAGTTCTTTTTATCTTGTAATTATTTGAGCTGTGTTCTGATTATAGAATCATCACAGTGATCAAGTGGAACTGATTTATTCTCTTTCCTCTTTTAAATTAAATTGCTCCAAAAATTTTAACTGGACGTCTGTATTTTTATTTTATTTTTTACTATCCTATTAGTACTTTGTGTTTTTTGTTAATCTTTTTTAATAGCACTCTCTTATGTATTTTTCATAACTGTATTTAATATTTTATTTAATTATGTCCCCTTGTGATTTTTTAAAAATTGTATATCTCATTAAATGTACTTATTCCTCTGTGATTTATCCTGTTGATCGACCTAAATATTTTTTTTAAATTATTAAATGATAGTGACATTAAACAACGTCATTTGCCGTTTTATGAATGTAACATAGGTACGTCAAAGATACGTAGATACAATGTTACGTAAGTCAAAAGACATGGACAGGATGTCTAATTATTTAGCTACATATTATTTGACATTTTACGGCGGATAGACTATAATTATATATTTTACAGTTATAGACGTTGTTGGTTGTTTCATACAGCAAACCATATTGTTTAATCATTCTAAAATTGGAGAGCTTTGAAAAGCTTTGTTACGAAATTTATTTAATTAAAATATTTGTTTAGATAGTATTGTTGAATATGGTGAGATAATACCAATTGTACCTATTTTGTTGTAAAGTTTTATGGGATATATGTTTGCAAAACCAATTTTAAAACATCTTTCTATAATATATTTCAAAGTAGTGTATCTTGTTTAAAGTAATATACTTTTAAAAGGAAAATAACCTTTGGGTGTGGGAATGCAACTGTTTTAATATTTACGAGGGAAGTTACATTCGAGCTTAAAAGAAAGCTCGTAAACCTGCAAAGAAAGCTTTGCCGGGTCAGCGATTGTACAGTTAAGTTAGTGCGTAAAAATTTACACGTCTTTCCAGTTAACCCTACTTGGGTCAGGTGTCGGGTTTCGCATGGCTATTCTATTTGCTATTGTGTATTGCGTAAGATATCGGTAACGACTTTGTTGTTTTATTGAAACTCTATTTTGTATACAAATATTGTAAAATATATTTATGTAGAGGCAATATTATCTATTTTTAACAGGAAAGCTAAGAGTATTAAATTTTAGAAGAGCACATAACCTAAGTGCAACTAATTCTTATGCTCCATTATTGAGATTAAAACGTCAAGAAAAATAAATCTTTGGAATCCATAAAAATGCCTCAGTACACTCAATCTTATTCTTCACATTTATTACTTATACAAGGTAAATCATCTGATTACAGTATTGAACATTACTGTGTAATGAAAGATTTATGATTTTTATATAGACAATACCTGATTGTACGTAATATATAACACAAGTATCTTAATTAATTTATTTATTTAAGAAAACGAAACATTGTAGACATAACAAATCAAAATTCAGGACGTTCATAACATGAGATTATAACAAATAATATTACTCTCACAATATAGAGAAGAAGAAAAAAAATAATAAAAAATAGAAATCATAAAAAATTTTATACAATAGAATAAAGTTTCAAAAACAATGTGCAAAGTCCATAACTGAAAATGTCTATGTCTTTAGGGAGCGCATTTTTTAGTCTTGCACCTCTCGCTAATGGTGCCTAATAGGCTTGACCTTGAATAGGTCATGGCTGCGACCACGTATGTAATTGACGGGTGCATCTAAATTAAAATTTTTGAGGACACCAGGATTGGTAACCATCCCTCGCGGCAGCCGAGATAATTAATGTTTCAAGAGCATAGGTGACCAACGAGATTCATGAAACTGAAAAGTAAGCATGCATTGTAGAAAGGCAGTCGGAAAGTAATCGTTTGACGAGTTGTTTAAAGGAAAATAGTTACATTGAAGAATGGGGGACATTGGGAATGTCTGAATCAACATAAAATATTTTAATATTAAATATAATATGTCAAATCATGGTATCCTAAAGTAAGCGCTGGATAGATAACAAGACGCTAAAATAGATTACATTATTCAACATTTTTAAAGCATGTCATATAGTGATTTTTGACAGGGGGATTTAGGATAGGATGGGGATATAGGGAATAGGTAGGAATGGTGGCAATTAATCGGATTGTCACGTAGGGAAAAGAGGAGTGGATATGGGATATGGAATGGGATAGGATGGGGATGAGCATGAGACTCGGGGAAATAGGAGGAAGCAGGGTCGTGGGTGGTTTGACTTTTACCTCTTAGACCTCAGTTACCTGTCCGGTTACTTCGCTCATTCGTGTGATGTTCCTAGATTAAAAATAAAAGTACATAAAGATGGAATAAATATAAATATCTCGGATTTGAGCGCCACTCTATGATGATGCATAGAGACAATAGTGATAAGGATAATTAAATAAAAAGCAAGTAGAGAAATTTCAACAAATGTATATTAATAAATTTTAATGAGATAACTTGCGGGCTACAGTGTATAAAGATGTATAATTACTCAAGTGAATCACGAGCACCTAATGCGATATAATATTTAAACAAATTAGAACAAAAACCCAAAAGCTAATTCGGTCGGTGGACCGTAACATAAAAGAACAATAAATACCAATTACACAAAAGGCTCTTCAGCCTTTTCGCTGCCCTCGATTCCTTCCAGGACGGAATCGAGGAGTGCGTCTTCAAACGTGTGGGGACCGTGGAGTTCCTCCGATCTCCTGGCGTGGGGGGGACGTCCTTCGGATGGCCATCGTCCTCGTCTCCAAAACGTCAGGAAATCAAAAGCCCTGTGCCCCGGGTCCTAGGCTCGGAACTGGCCAAGACGTCTGCTTCCTTCGAACGATCAAGACTGAGAGATCGACTCCTGCCTCACCTTCATGTAAAAAGCCCGCTATCTCGTTTAGCGCCGGAAATCGTATCACGAACTCCGTACAAACTATCCCGTGCGCAGGCGTGATCCGGTCGTACTTTTGCGTAGTGTTGCCCTCGTAAAGACTTCCTTGGCTTAGTGTGTTATGTTATAAAATAACATGACAAGCACACTATCGTTAATAATTATTAACGTATTTATTAATATTAATTATTAATACGTATTTATTAATATAAGTTAGGAGATTGCGAAAACAAATACCTTTATTTTAAAATAATGAAGGCAACGGAAAAAATAAGTTTGGGAAAGTTAGTAAGTTTTTTTGCTGTCCACCAGTCGCAAAAATAAATGATCTATAATATTATTATTCCGCTGACTCAAAGTAAGAATTTTGTTCTTGGGTAATTATTTATGGTGCTTCAAATAATCATTTATATTTTAAAGAGAAAATCTAAACTAAACGTATTTTTCTATCATTTTTTCGTGTTTATAGAATTATTGTATTGCATTAATTCTATTTTCGAGCACAGTATAGGGTTTTTTAGTAATATTTTTTTATTTATTTTTACAAGAAAGATTTCGGTCAAATGAATGGTAAAAAAATGGCCCAAAAGGTGTTTAGTCCAGTCAATCTGTACTTTATGGTTGCAAAAGGTCGGGTAGAAGATTTTTTTTTTTAATTTCTATATATGGTTATGAGTGACAAGAAAACGAATTTTGCCAATTTGGATGACTTCGGCACAACTTTTGGCGAGCAAAAAACCGCAAAATTTTGGGTGTTTTTTTGGATTTTCGCTTATATCTCAAAAACGGTTAATCGTAGAAAATATTGTTTTACATAAAATTAAAGCTTATTAAATTTCCTAAAAATATTTATAAAACACGTTTTTTTCTATCTTTAACCGTTTATGAGATATTTGCTGTTGAAAACACGAGTTTTAGTAAAAATCAAACTTTAATGAGAAGAAATACTAATCTAAACTTAAGATCTTACAAATAAAGTATATTCATAGTTTTAGTAATGATTGCAAAACAAATGTCAATATGTACAGAATAATAATATTCACCAAACATCTTAATTTTTTAACCGTTTCTGCCGCTTTGGTGAGGTGGAGTAGGCAAAGGTCGTCTACGTCGTCAAAATCTTGCAATGCAGCTCCCACGTCGGGATCATTATCCTACAAGACTATATATATTCCATTAATTTGAAAAGAATGGAGAGATATTATATATATATATTAATTTCATATCATCCATTACCTGTTCATTACTGGGAAGTTCTGCTTGAGTATAAAAGTCATCTTCTTCAGCGTCCTCTTCCTCCAATCCAGAAATATCTGCTACATTTTTACAATTTACTCCACTGCAGTTCTTGCAAATTGACGAACAGTTCATCGCTGATTTTCGACAGGTACATGCTTTACTGCGCCCCTTCTTGCATGCACAAGAAAGTACTTTCAGTATTTTTTCAGGCGCTGAATCTTTAATGATCTCCACGGGTATTAGGCCATTGCTGGTTCGCTGCCACCCCCAATCTTCTGGTTTTTTAACATTGCCAAGCCAAGTTTGTATTTGGTAGTAGGATCTCAGCTAATGGTGTCGCGTTGCGTCTCGAGTTGATGGTAGTCTTTATAGATTAAATTTAATCTGTTTGGCCGATTTCATGAATAGCCGATAACGCAGTGTCCAGTGTTTCCTTAGGTCTACAGGCATCACTATACAACCTCATAAGTACCTGTTCTCCTGCTACAGCTATTTCATCAGTGCTGGCATCTGGAATGTTGGATACTGTGACCACTTCCTTCAACTGAATATTCTTCTCCAAAATACCACACAATTTAATCTTTCCATGGCCAAATAGAGAGGATGTTGTATCACACCCACTGAACGCGTGTGTGAAAAAAATGGTACGTGCGTCATATTTCAACGATTTTGTTGAGAACAACACATCTGGTTTACTTCCCTTTCCAGGTTTTCGAAAGAATAAAATAAGTTGTCCAAGAATTGTCCTCTTGCCGACATCAGTACAAGAAGGTCAATATCTTCACCTATTATTACTACGCTTTTAAATTCATTTGCTTTTGAAATGGCAGTAGTTACAATTAAAACATCGGCGTCCTCTTCTGCCTGGTTCACTTTAATGCCAACCCGTGAGAAATATGTTTTAAGTAGTGTTATCAAGCGATTTTTATTACTTCCGTTGCTCAAAAAAAATTCCTGGTCCACCTGATTGACAGTGTTTCCTTGAAACATAATTTCAGGGCATGGTTTTAAATTTATACGGCGTAATCTTTCTACAAACTTTGTCCCACTGGATGCAGCATTGGATGGATATCCGTCAAATACAACTTCAATTTGTAACTTATAATGTTTTGTCAAATAATCCGAATACCTCTTTGCAATGTCATCAAAGCAAAGAATTTCGGGGCCAAACTACTTTATGTAGGAGATGTCTTCCGTCAACCACAATAAACTGATTGTTAATGTTGGTGCTGTGAGTCTCAATGCTGGTGAAAGTAGAAATTAGAATGTGGCCCTTTCTACCACTCCCACTAACCCTCCTCCCACCCCCACGCACCATCTGGAACATTGCGCCCATTGACAATAAAGTCTAGTTTGTAAACCCAAACTAATTAACTAATTAATAAATCCCAAATATTTTTTTTAATAGGTAACTAATATTTTATTGTTATATAAGTAGGTATCCTAATAATTTCAATTCTTAATAATTTTAATATTACTGACCATATTTTGAATCAGAAAGATATTCTTAAACCAATAAAAGGTAATTATAGGATAATTTCAAGTAACAATAAGAAAATATTTAATATCAATAGCATATTAACTGAAAAAACCCAGCGAAATTAATGGACTTTATCTAACTAGTCACTCCATTACCTGTGGCCCAAATTCCATGAATGTAATAAACCCACCATTACCTACCCAACCTATTTATTAAATGTAAAAATAAAATACTAATATTGAAATATAAGGTAGTGAAATTTGTTTTTCGTGTCCTGAACATTTCACATATTGTTGCTTTGGACAATATAATCCTATAGCGACGATATACTGTTTTCAACAGCAAGTATCTCATAAACGGTCAGAGATAAAAAAAAACGTATTATAAAAAAAATTTAGGAAATCTAATAAACTTTAATTTTGTATATAACAATATTTTTGCTACGACCAACCGTTTTTGAGATATAACCGAAAAACCAAAAAAACACCCAAAATTTTGCGGTTTTTTGCTCGCCAAAAGTTGTGCCGAAGTCATCCGAATTGGCAAAACTCGTTTTCTTGTTACCATATATACAAATTTTAAAAAAATCTTCTACCCGACCTTTTGCAACCATAACGTATTTTTCGGTCTAATTTGACTGGACTAGATGTCTCTTTGGCAGATTTCCTCCAACTGCGCAATAACGCAATCATTATTTTGCAGAGGAGAAAATATTGATAACATCTTGCAGTTAATATCGTTTCAACAATTTAATTTCTAAATTAATTAGAAAACAAAATTGTTAGACAGTTATCAGTAGATTACTAAAATAATTATGATAATATTATATTTTATTTAACTATATAAACTTCTAATAACGGAGCGGAATTACAAAAAAATATTTAGTTTATTTTCAAGAAAATATATCTATCTTTGTTAAAAGAATTCTTATTTTGTTGTATTAAGCGATCGGTATTCCAGAAAGTGCCTCGAAACCTTGCATTTTTTATGTTTCACAGATGTTTCCCGTTAAGCGGTGATATTCAAATTGTAATCATTTATTTCCTATTGTACTATTGTCGAATATCTATGATTGATAGTATTTCTGACGTTTATAGTAGTATGTTCTATTATATTATAATATACGATCAGTGAAAAATATTCGCACGATACATATTATATTATCATATCATTCATTTTTAGTAAATCTTTATTCATATTATATGTCAGGGGACGCGAGAAGAATCGTTTTATAATATTATTTTGATGGTTGTTATATAATTTTATATTTTTTTCTTTGCAGTTCAATGGCACATGGGGACTTCCACCGTTCGTGTGCGATTTCTACATCGCTATGGATGTCATTTGCTCCACGTCAAGCATATTCAACTTAGTGGCCATTTCTATTGACAGGTACGTACATCAATTATACGTTTTCGATAACTTCTGACATTTAATATTCATTTTAAAATATCCAGTGACAAAATATCAACAGTAGGTATACATATATTTAAAATATTTTTTTTTTAGTAATTCCCAAATTAAACGAGCAAACTCGTCAATTCGACGACAACCAATTATTACCAAGAAATTTATTATATTATCAAATCCATATTTTAATTGAAACGTGAGCCAAATTGAAATATAAATATTGCAGTCAAATCCAACTTCATTACGTTATAAGACGCTATTTGTTATCAACATTTAACATGACAATAATATTATGAAACATAAAAATATATCATTGCATTTGAAATTCATTCAGCAACTTGCTAATAATCAAAATACGATATCCATTAGTTTACAATAACATTTTAAATAAACTAAACTCTAAGCTACCCAATGGATACGTTTGGTTGACTGCAAACACTAGTAACACAACGTAATAATAAATCAACCAATATAGGTATTGAGACGATCAAATCGGTACCTGAATCACTAAAATGTTAACGATTACTCACGATATCCGAAATTAATATTCGTACCTATGACGTGTAATTTGATCATAAGCATTATTATTCCATATGTTTATATTAAATAAAAAAAAACCGTCCCAATGCTCAACATGTAATATAATTCATGTAGGTTTAAAAATCTTTAGTAAATTATAAATAGGTCATTTACAACATGCGTTTTTGAATTCATTCAATATTTTGTGACGGTGTTAACTATTCAATTCAATTCAATTTATTTATTTTTATATATTGTGGACATTACAAATTATAAGTTTAAGACGTTCACAACATGACATAAAATAAGAGATAGATAGTATGTTATTGAACAGTAGAAATATGTACATACAAAAATATTAATTATATAGGTACATCGAAATACACCGGATGAGTTAAGCAGACCCTATTTTAAAATTTATAAAATAACGTCCACCTATACTCATCCTCACGTAGGTGGAATATATCAACACCCGAAGCAATTTCGTTGAACATAGTTATCGCCCTCCCAATTGGCATTGGCAGTGGCAGGTTGGTTCTGCACCTTGGGAGAATAAACAACTGATGTTCTCTATTTCTAAGATGATTATCAGGGACACACAGGTCAACACTGCCCAGAATGGCAGAGTTCTCATTTATACCTCGTATAAGTCGAGTTAGTTATGTTATTTTAACGACAACGTCTCTGCATCTGGCCATATATTATAGTAACATTTACCGACAGGAAATAAAACTCAATGACTTGGTCGATAGTAAAAACACACGTTACTGAACAGTCAGTGCAACTAGACCTTGTTCATCCTCGACGATGTAAAAATTAATTACACCTATTTTGTTATATTATAAGATTGCAGTTAGAAATATATATGACGTGTCTCATGCCTACTCAAAGTCACGGATTAGTAGTTGTGCGATTTAAAACAGCGATTTCCAAACTGGAAGGCGCGAAAAGTTTAACACAATTAATGTAGCCACAGGTTTGCAGTTTGCAAATGCATAGTTTATAAAACGGCCGCTAGAAACTACATAAAAAAAACAATCCTATAAAAGGTTGTTTGCAAACCTGTCTGAAGGATATGGAGACTAACTTTATATTATAATTTTAAACCTAGTAAAAAAAAGCGCTATTTTATTTCAGAGATATTAGATATGTGGTTGTGCGTTGCAATTTGATGTATTACCTATGATGATTTATATACTTAAATGATAACTCCCGTGTATAATTTAGAAAACACTACTTTAGCCACCACACTGCCCTTAACCTCATCAATAGGTAGGTGGGCCCGCTTCAGGATGTGGGGTCCATGAATCCATTTGTCAATAAACGATGATGAGTTTTGATTGACTGCTATTGAAAAGGAAACATTGGTAGAATTATCGTGCGATAATTCATTGAAACAAAAATCCTAGTTCAATTTTCATTGAATCGAAGTGAAGAATAATAATATAATTAATACTCTGTCAAGAAAAGCAATGCAAGTTGTAACGAAAGTACTGCTAACATTCGTAACATCATATTTATGCGAAACGGGATTTTCTGCATTAGCTGCAATGAAATCCAAAAAAATGTCGATCCCGTTTAGTACAAAAGAGCACTTTGTACTAATACACAAGCACATTCATCGCATGAAAAACTAATTAATTTAAATTATAACAACCTTGTTAATTTTTAAATATTTTTTTTCATTTTTGTATTAATAAATTATTAACTATTTAAAAGGGTATCTATTATTTAATGAAATAAAGGGGGGGGGAGACGCCAAGATTAGATTTTTTTAAAAACGGAGGCGTAGTAACATAAAGTTTTGAGACCACTGATTTAACAAAAAGATTTATTATTAACAAACTACAAATAGTTAAACTCGATGAGAGAGAATAAAATAACTACAGCTTCTTGGTATGTAGTAAATAATTTTATTTTAAAACTAAATAAAAATATAAACAATATAATTGTTTTTATTCCTTACTAACCTATTCTTACTTTCTAAATATACAACTAGTTTGTATATACGTACAATTTACCGGACATAATTACTATAACAATACATAACGTATCCACGTTTAAAATTTGTTGGTTTTACAATTATTTACTCGAGAGCTTCTAAAAGGATTATACTTACTTATTGAAAGTTTTATTATATAATATATCGCGTAGAAAGAACATCGCCGCAGTGTAGGTATGTAGTAAGTGTGGGAGATTTTAATGTAATTTTGTCTGGGAAAGAATACACTTATGACAGAAAATGAACGAATGTATGGTAGCATAATACGAGACACTTAAAAACGGAGCGTTTGAAGAATAATATTAAAAATATATGCCAATTTTAATATTGTTACACAATAGTTATATTGTCTTATAAATCCTATATTTTCAATAAAGTAATTTTATTAGGCTTCTATGCATTAATATTATATGTATCACCAAATAAAGACAATATCAGTCATAAAATATTATCAATATAGAATGCACGTTTTTGATTGCATGATAAACTTTAATGCATACGGACGTGACTGTTGAAAACAACATATTCTTTAACACGTGTCTAAGCTTATTCTATATTTCTCCACACTCAATAATAATATCTTATTACCATCACACGCAGAAAGTAACGTACTTCCCATTGTTTGCGTTACTTGGTTCAAGTAAAAGAGGCACCCCTCTGTACCCAGTGATTCTCTATATAATAATATGTCAATGAATATTTAGACAGAGCCTTTAGACATAATTGTCATCATCAGATGAACCCGTGCAATCGGAAATGGTTAGTGTATCTTCCGTACCTTCCGCATCTCACCTCACTACGCCATCGATGCTAGATAATCACTTTATCGACTAGTGATGAAACGCGTTATTTTCATAAAGTTTTATCTTATAACCTTTTGTTAGTAGGTATATTGTTAGCTTTCTATAGAAAATTGGTATCAGCTGTTTTACCACTATTATTTTTTTAAAAAGGGGATAAAAACAGTATTTTTTATACATAACTATCATTGGCATAGTCATAACTAGGACCCGGATTTATATGCTAGTGCATGTTTTGTTAGGGTGTATGCACAGCTATGAGAGTTGCACAGAAATCTGTTTTGAAAGACACAAAATCCAAAAATATTTTTTTTTGTGCATATAAATAAATGCATATTTGAGACGTTCGAGGATATTTGGGACATTAGTGCATATTTTAAAGCTTTTCAATTTATATATTTGTTTTTAAATTTTTTTTTTTTAATATAACTAAGTTAGGAAGGTAGATAGTTTAGATGCACTTGCGTTTTTAATGTCATCTCCGAGCTGTGGATTTATCAGAAAAGTGAAGTCAACAATGGCATTTTTATTTAAAGTTCGCCCATTCACCTTTGTGGACGATAAGAGGACGTTTTCCGCATATAAACAAAATACTGACAGATACCTATGCGGAAAAATTTAATGCCAGAGCACAATATTGAAAAAATATTGTAATTTTTTTTTCGGGCAATAGAATTTTTTTGAAATTAGATTAGAATTAGATTAGATTTTAGAATTTAGAATTAGGAATTTAGAACAGAAAATAGTATTTAGGAATAGTTAAGTGTGTCGTGTTTGTTTTTTTTTATTTATGTTTGGTTTACATTGCATTTATTCGATTTTTTGTCAGTAATATTGGGTAAAGTGGGTACCTATTTACAATTTTTTCCCACAAAAAATTACAATTTTGAACTGCATATTTCTTCAGTTTCTGTGCATATTTTATTGATTTTAAGTGCATACATTCATGCATATAATCATGTGTTTTGTTGCATATAAATCCGATCCCTAGTCATAACACTGACTAACATGCAAATATTTATATTTTAATATTCGTATACCATCTAAAATTGACAAATAACCGTATTAAATTATTTAAAGTCTTTATTATTATTATACATATTTATTTTGTCATACTGAAAGCAATTTAAAAAACGATCCAGATTTTTCATTTCACACATACCTACCCCATGAGTGGGCTGTGGAATTTTTTATTTCATCCGTTCTGTTTGACCTCTGTCATTTTTTTGAATTCTCAAAGATAATTGCTCAATCAACCATGCCGCGTGAAAATGGATTTTCAAATAGCTCCCCATGTAAAATAGCCCTCAGCTAACGCACTTTGCGAGAGGAAATCTCGCATCTTATATTATGAAAAAATGTGTCTGTCACGCGTGCCATATTGATATATTGAAAAGAGATTTATGAGAGAAATGTCATGAATTTTTCACCGCAAGAGGGAAAAGTCGGAAAAACACTCAGTCCTATTATTTATTTTGCCACGCTTTGCGAGGAAAAATGTCTTGTTATGAACAATTTCTGATGAGTGATGCCATCTTATCATGGCATATAATTCAAAATGACTGGATAATAAATTTAATAATAGTCTTAGAAGAATAAGTAAAAATAAATCGTTCGTAAACATTTCAGAAGTATTAGATGCTTTCTTATGCTAATCCTAAATAATAAGTTATTCGGAATATTTTATATAACCTTAAAATAACAATGTCTTTACATATTTTGAACATGTTTTAGTAATATGTTTTTACATTACTCAAAACAAATTGAAATAATTATGATATAATATAACACAATATTTATATTATATATTTTTCATTTAAATACTGTGTTCGTAGGTATCGTAAGTAAAGTTTTTTATTTTAAAATATAATAAATATTAATTTTTGCATATTTATTGAAATAATCATAAATACTTTTTTGAAAAAATCTACATTAAATCTTGGTAGTTTATTATGTACGCAATTAAACATTCAAAAGGAATATTCCAAATATATGGGCTCGTGAATGAGTATGGTTTGGTTACAATACCAAAAAGTTGATATTATTCATATACAGACGTCTATTTCATTTTTGAATTTTATTCAAATAACATCTTTAAAACTATATTTACTCCAATTATATTATAATAGTATATATTATATATATACATAATCTGCATCATAACTTACGTGGTCTCAGCAATGATTTATTCTGGATTGGAACCGTATCCTCGTGTCAGCATTAGCGAGGGGTGCAAGATTAGTAAATGCGCTCCCTAAAGACATAGACGTTTTCAATGATGTACTTTGCATTTTGTTTTTGAAACTGTATGTTTCTGTATAAAATTGTATGTTTTTTGTTTTCAGAAATAATATTTTTCTGTATTAAATTGTACTTCAGTATGTTTCGATTTTTTTTCTCTCTTGTGAGGGTAATGTTTGACTTATAATGTAAATCTCATGTTGTGTACATCTTGAATTTAAATTTGTTATGTCCACATTGTTTTGTATTCTTAAATAAATAACTCATCGATATTATTTATGATATTAACACATTTAAAATGACATATTTTTATATGACATTAGCTTACAAAGCTTTCAGTGTCTGCCAGCTAACGATAAGGTGGCGTAAACATTAACGATCTGAACACTCTGCTATTAGCGAATTTTATCTTTATCGGGATATGAGGTGATAGTTTTACGTGCCACCAGATTTTCTTAGCTGAGATTATATTATAAGACGTGTATGTTATACAAATACAGTGAGAAAATGTATATCTAAATATTTTGTAGGTATTGAATTTAAGACTATTAGTTTCAAAGTCGGTAACCTTTGTTTTTCATTTTTTTTAAATACAATTCTTGATTTTAAGTAATAAGTTTTTAGTCTTAACATGGGTATATGTATAATTTCAATGACGCATATTTGATATCCCTTGTGGATGCGACAACTCACAGTACTAACCTAAGTTTTACCTGCTGTCTAGGTATTTCAGGTCATTATCAGTAGATTCGAATTTTCAAAAAAAAAAAAAGGAGTACGGGGAATTCACCTGCAAAAGTACGGTACTGCTGGATCTCCACGATTGAAGCGACGATAAGTAGTAGGCAGGATAAATTAATTTGGAAGTCAGTAGAACTTGCTAGATTTTGTTTAGCCCCGCCCCCTTAAAAAAATAATAAAACATATTATGGATATTTTTCAAATTACATCTCCTATAGACCATTTTTCTATGTGTGCGCCTGAAATGGCTAATATTCTTTTATTTTTGATTGAGCATAGTGATTCATTTTCGAACTAAAATTTATATCTTTGAAAATATTATCTCTTCTCGTATATTATCCAACCTTTCAATTAATAATATATTCGACAAATATACAAATTTTCTTTTACTTTATTGTACAAAGATGTATCTAATTTATATATTATATATAATTATAAGATTGAATTCAAGAAATTTAATTATAATATTTTAATGAAAAAAATACTGTAATTCGATGTCTTTGAGTTTTCTTAATATTAAAGATGTTGCCTTTTAGGGACTCGCTAAACTGATTTTAAAAATAAATTATAAAATATGAACTCAAAAGGAGAAGGGACAAAAATCTTATCTCGCTTTGACCAGTCGCAGAAGAATATCTCTTAATGCTCCAGTATCCGGTTAGATCTGACAAAAAACCCCTCCCCACAAAACGTTCAGATAAGGCTTAGACAATGATTAGAGGGATAAGTCCATTGGAGCGAGCTCGCAGGACACCGGGCATCCTTTTTACTCGAGTTTCATTTGCATGAAATCCTCCGGGATATTAGGGCTGTCTTTATTTTTGAAATATGCACACTTGGGTGGAGCGAGAATCGATAAAGCTTTTTTTGAAACCGCGCCGTTGGGATCTTTTACATAATCTTTGGGAATTTCTCTCAATGTTTTTATTAGTTACATTTTTAAATACTTTTTTTTTCAAATTTAATACCAATAACAATGTACTTGGCTTTCAAGTATTTATTGGTAAAAACGTTTTTCTTGAAACGTTTGAACAATAGAAAAAAAGATTCATACGATCTTACAACATTAATTATTGGTAGCAAGTTCAACAGTTTTTAATTAGGTTATTTTTTTGTGTAAAGTATAATATTATGGCGTTTTTTTAATAATTGATAATTAAACAAAAAAAAATCGGTGTGTGTACTTATGTACGCGCATTAGAAGTTATACCTCTTTGTCGTAACAAAATAAAAACAAAATGTGGTAACCTAGATTCTTCGACTAGCTCTTAATTATCTTGTTAAATTACACACTCAAGAAAAAAAACCGCTTATTGGAACGCCATTGATTTATTTCTAAACACTTTAACTTATATTACTAAACTATATAATTATTTATCGTTGTTTTTATTTTAGTAAGTACCAACTGACACTATGACGTTAAATAGTTTGTTTACGTAAGGAATTGCAAATGGCCGACAATAATAAATTCGCTGCCTAGGCAACGGAACAATTCTAAACTATAATATTATACTGTATAATCGTCACAATTGGAGTATCATACTGTGGCGTAATGGTAGTGCGTTCGGCTGATAACCGTACAATCGGTGCTTCGAATCCATTCGAGTGCGTTTATTTTTGTGTGAAAAAATAAATTATGTGTTACATTTTACATGCTAAAAATACACTCTGATCTGATTTTCACAACGCGCCAAAAGAAGTATTTATTCAAAAATACAACCCCTCGATACCAAACATAATAATATTATATCTTATTTATTAGACATTATTATGCGTATAAGATCAATCCCTGTTTATAACAATTATCTATTTAGATAATTAAGTATAATATAAGACATCTTATATTATATATTTTAATTATTTTACATAAAGACATCATTCATAGCTTTTTATTATTAATGTCGAATAGTATGTAAAATGTAAAATAGGGTCTGCTTAGCTCATTCGTGTATTTCCTTGTATCTAATTTATATGCTGATATATTTCTTTTTTTATATAATACTGTTTTAATAATATTTCTTTGTTTTCGAATTTCATCTTGTGAACGTCTTAAATCAATAATTTATAATGCTCACTATATTTAAATATAAATAAAATTTGAATTTAAAATTTCAAATAAATATTATGAATCTGGAAAATTGTACCAATTAGAACAAATTTTCGTCTCGGGCAGGACTCGGATCCGCACCCGCCGATGTGTCTTTAAGATACCTGTTTAACTGGCTTTGACTAAGCTGGCGCTACATACCATTCAGGTCCATGGCCGGCTGCCCAACCATCCTCCAAGATCTCTATCCCGAGCAATCTGTCTCCAATAGGTTAGACTCAGCCTATCTGTGCTCCCTTAACGCTACCCGGTCATCTTCTCCAGGAGTCAGGACGGCCCAGTTGCCGAGTGCTTACAGGGATTTCTTCATAAACCTTATGCAAAGCTTTAGATTCATCGCATCTAGCAATGCAGCCAGCTCGTCTGAGTTTTTGAGCCCTCTAGACATTGACTATAGCATTCGTATGGATGCATCACCTTTATTTGTTTTTAGCCAGCCCAAGTATTCTTCGAAGAAATTTGTTTTTGAATACTTACATAAAATTTGTTTCTCAGTTAGGCTCCAGGTTTGGCAATTATACAGAGCGATTGGTTTCAATAGTCACGTCGTATAACCAGAGTTTTCTATTTTTTAACAATAACTTGGATCTGAATATAAGCAAGCAAGATCGCTGCATTTCTACTCTTCAGGCTGATGGCAAGTTCTTTGTTTATCTCTTTTTTGGTAAATGTTGGTTCCCAAATTCTTACCGACAGCATTACTATCAAATATCGAATAACCTACCAAAATATTTCCTAGGTGTCTATTTTTGAAGTTATACTTCTTTTGGTGCGTTTGAGAAATCAGGTCAGAGTGTATTTTTGGCGTGTGACATGTAACACATCATTATTTTTTCACACGAAAAAAAACGCACTCGATTGGATTCGAACCACCGATTGTTCGATTATCAGCCGAACGCACTACCTTTACGCCACAGTATGATACTGCGATCGTTGACGATTATACAGTATAATATTATAGTTTAGAATTGTTCCGTTGCCTAGGCAGCGAATTTATTATTGTCGGCCAATTGCAATTCCTTACGTAAACAAACGATTAAACGCCAGAGTGATGGTTGGTACCATTATATAATTTAGTAATATAAGTGTATAGAAATAAACCAACGGCGTTCCAATAAGCGGTCCCTTTTCTTGAGTGTGTAATATAACAAGATAATTAAGAGCTAGTCAAAGAATCTAGTTTATCACAAGTTTTGTTTTTTTTTGTTACGCCAAATAAGTATAACTTCTAACGCGCGTACATAAGTACACACACTGCTTTTTTTTCTTGACACCCTTAGGTACTTGGTCTTCTTAATTTTAAAATTTAGATTTATTCCTTTAAGCGCATCATCTAGAGTCTAGAGGAGTATATTAAACACCTGTACTCTACATAATTAAAATTAATTAATAATCATAATATGAGTGAAGCGTTTAATAAATTTGGTTAATATTGGAAACATTTTAGGTATGTATAAGCAAAGAGTTAGGTATTACAAACTTAAATTCTGATCAATTTTATTATACATAAATGTACGTAGACCTTTTTTTTAGATGAAAGCAATCTTTTACAATCAGAAAAAGTCTACTAAAATGACGTAAAACTATGATTTGTAGCCTCTCGGCTTGCTTACTTTTATTGAAAACCCGATTTTTATCAATATAATAGTGTATTCTGACCTTTTTTTTGAATAAAAATAAGAAACAAAAACCCGAAAAGCCTTATTTCATTTACGAAAACGGGTCTCGTAAAACAGACTTCCACAATTGATCAAATTTTCGTTCATCAAATGAGGCGGTATGTTATTCTTCTGACTTAAAAAATTGCTCTCGGCATCTTATATGCAAGAGACAGGAACGCTCAACCTAATTTAATAATTTTGTTTACAAGACTTTTTTGTGAATTACAAATTTCGTCTGCACGTCATATTTTTAAGGGTGAATAAAATTACAATTATATAATTTTTTTCATAAACATTACAACTTACAATTTTAAACGTTGAAAACATGACATGCAATATAACACGTTAAAAAATTCATAAATTTTAACCACCTCAGTAAACATACAAATTAAAAAAAAAGTTAGGCCAAGTGAGAGTCGAACCTCACATTTTTCACTGTGTGGGTGAATGCTTAGCCTGAGTTACTGACCTGACTATGATCTATCCGAATTAAATCACAATATATACCTATATACGCTCTAGAGTCTAGGGTTTCATAATGTGTATGTTTCGTTAAGTTAGAGTGGCTGGCTTTGTAATTAAATCAAGGTGCAAGTGTGCAATTATTAGCAAGTACAAATACATAATACTGATTAGTAATTTGCCATTTTGATTTAAAATACAAAAGCAAATTGCCAATAAGTACCGGGATTTAGAAAGCGTTTCAAAGAATACTGTAAAAAAAATAGTTAACTTTATCGCAATAAGTTAGGACACATATAGCTTAGTAATGAGTATACATGGGTGCTAATCCCGAAGGGCGCATGTTGGCTGCCGGGTTCAAAAAGGTTTTTTTCTACTGGTTATATTATATCTCTTTCAAGAGTGTTTTCAAATATTATGTATGTTCGATAAAATAATGTTACATTGAATAAAACTACATATGTTGAATAAAAAAAATGTTTATTGTACACAATTTGATTTTAAAATTCTATTACGTACAAAGAAATCGTTTGTTTTGGTTACACCTCAGACATGTAAGGTAATATTTTTTGATATTGTTATTATTTTCACATGGCCAAAAAGATAGCTGAGAAAGCTTTTCTTTTCAATTGGAAAGTTCTTCCCATGTAGCTTACAAAGCTCTGGTGTACTGAATATTGTACGGTGTACTGTACAGTATATTACGCTATACTCGATTTAGTCTGAGCGTATAAAAGAGCCACTTACATGAAAAGAATGACGGCATGTATGTGGACTTCTGTTTTATAGAAGGCTTCGTATAAAGAGAGCAGAGGCTTAAAACAACTCAAAAAATATTACATAATCATCACTTAGAATTTAATTATATCAGTGTAAATTGTAGATAGTAGATAGTGTAAATTTCATATCGGCTCTAGAAAGGAAGAAGGGTGTAACCCTCATTTTTTTCAAAATAGGTTTTATCGGATAATAATGTTGTACATGACTAAATGCACGTTGTGTCCAAAGGATGTGAGCTACAAACGCCGATTTGTTATCCAAAATTAGCTGGCAATTTTCCTTTCTAAGGTCGATATTTATATATTATACCAAACGATCAGCGTTACATTTATATTGCATCTCACTCTATTGCAGGGTTACATGTCATAAATCCAGATATTTAATTGTTCTGTATGTTAGTGCAAAAAATGTGAAACCCTAGTTGTAACGTTGGAAATTGACAAATATTATTTACTATTGGATGTTGCTGACTTAACAACTAATTCTCAACTTAACGCTTTCGCTGCTGAAGAAATAATAAGATTTTAATTGCCCCCTTTAAAATTCACGTTAATTACATCGATCGGCCGCCTGGTCATTACGCGCCGTGTGCGTCTTCCGTGTCCAAAGTATTAAACTCAATTTCGCTAGCAAAAGAAGCATAGGTTACAATATGAATGCATAATCTTTATATAAAAATAATGTTAAACACATTTTTTCGCTCTTGAGCGGATCATACGAGCACAGTTTAGAGATTATATCGACAGTTTTGTTTTTACTATACATAGTTTAGTCACCCGTCAAGCCCATTATGTCATGGCATTTGACAAAAAATACGTTGAAAAAATAATTAATAACATTCCTATACTTCTTGCCCTGCTGCAGGATCGGTTTCAGAGATGCCTACTCTACCAATTAGGTCACTGTGGATGGAAGAGCGAATAGGTAAATGCATAAAAATGCACCCATGACGATAGAGTGATTATATCGGATTACTATGTCGTTGGTTTAGAGTTCTAAACCTGAGTCTGGAAAATTTACACGATTTTTTTTCAATGTGTGTTTAGAGCCAGAGAATGGAGCTAAGAAGTTGATAAAGTGGCTTACATCAATTAATTCTTGTAAAACAAAAATCTTTTCAAAAACCTCTTCTTTAAGTAGGTAGGATGGCCATTAGATTGTGGAACCAATCAATATACACATATGCCCCATGTTGGGCGCTACATTGATACACCAATATAATATAAAATTTACTTATAATAAAGTGTGTAAATATGAATATATTATTTGAATATAGGTTTGGCTGAATATTTCAGAAAACAATGAATTTATTCAAATTGAGAAAATATGAATCTACTTTATTTATATCAAGTTACGACATTACTGATGATTTGAAGAAGGAGGAAAGAAAGAAATGAAAGCTAACATAATTGGCCTAGCCAGTTAGGCATGGAGTAATAAAGCAGTTTGCACAATTCGTTGTAGGAAATGGCATGCTATTAAATTTGGAAAAACTCACATAGGTTTATTTAAATAATTGTTTACAAGTCAATCTATACTTTATGTACTCGTTTACTATCGAGTTTTTGCCACTGGAGTATCTTATAGTATTATAATATAGCTGTAAAAATGTTATGTGCCCTTCCAAGTTAATATTATGTTGATGGTAGTGCAATGTAAAAAACTATTTTACGCGATTCATATTCTGATGTAATCAATTATTGCCAATCCATTACGAGAAGATATTTTTTCACTATCACTACGAAATTTTTTAGAAAGTATTTTTATCAATGTTTGGTGCGTTTTAATAGCTGAAAATTAGTAGTTATTTACCATAAAGGAAATTTAAATAATAAAAATATTTGGTAAAATCAAATCTGTAATAAAATTATTAAAAATTAATCATTGATTTACAAAATAGCCCAACGACTAGCTCTCAGTTATTTGACTATCATATCTTGATAGTACAAAGGCGAGTCCACTCTGAAACTACATCATTCATAACACACTGAAAAGGTCCTCCACCTCCGTTCCTCTTTTTCGCTGGGGTGTATTGTTGAAGTTTTCGGTCAATGTCAGTAAATTCAATGTGAAGTGAAAAGAAGCTCAACTGAGCCGATATACTTTTTGTAAGTATATTGTAATATTTTGTACAGCACACTTTGTGGTTTCTATCAAATTTTTCATGCATTTTTTCGTAATAATATATTATTATTATTAATAATAACCATATATCTACTTGCTTTTTCACGCATGGTGTCTGTTAGTAATTTGAACAATCACAAACATCCAGGCTTTGAGAAAATCACATAAACATATTGTGTCCTCGCCGGGAATCAAGCCAAAGCTCCCAGATGGAAAACCAACACCTTACGCACTGCATCATGAGAGCCGCTTTCCTAATAAGAATTGAATGAACCAATGTCTAGCAATTTAATTTCTCATAAAAAAGTGTGTTAAAATGAACTCTACCTTGCGGTTGCCCATAATACCCCATTTAGAAGAAAAAAAGCAATTTACTCTTAAAGATTCACACGTAGAGCTTGACCAACTTCCGTCCAACTCTCAACTATAAATCAGTGACAGGTTGTTAAAGAGTAGTGTTAAGAAAAAGTTTGGGAATATTGTCACAGAGGAGAAGATATGTCAGAAAGGAAGTCGTTTATTTCACCTCACTTCTATTGTATAGAAAAACTGATATTCTTTTGTATTATATACATTAGTAAAATAATCGAAAAGATGAAGAGCCAAAGGATACAAGTAACAACTGAGTCCTAAATGGCTGTGGTGAAGTTTTTATTTCCGATAAATTTTATTCAAAAATATTAAGAAGGCTTATATCTACTGGTACATACTATTACCGTACACAGATAATATACAAATAAGAGTAATTATTTTACTACTGGGTCAGCAAATGAATGGTCGAGCTTGACTTAACTCAGGGGTTGGCAAGCCGTGGCTTTTTGGCTATTGGCGTGCGGCTCTTTGCCAAATTCCCAATTCACAATTTTTACAAAAACTTTTGCAAAATTCACAATTTTTATTTTATGTCATTGATTGTATACTTATTATATTATATAATGACATTATCGCGACACTTATTTTTCCTCCATGATGGTTGATGGGAAAAGGTAAGATTGTTGTTGTTTCAAATCCGCCCATTGCAAAAGTCGATAAATAAAATTTTTCTCTATTTGATATTAACACGAGCACTTTTGAAATGCAATTTGATTGGTGGATTTAACAAGCAAAGAGCTGTGGAGCTCCAAATTTGTAGGTCTTGCCACCAAAATTTAGGATTTGGAGATACTCGTATAATAATGCAATTCAATTTCACAATACAAGTGGAACGCTCTAAGCTACATAAGATAGAATGGTAGATACTACGATTTTTAATACATGGAATAGCTTTCCTAACTCATAATCGAGTCTACATAACATGTATATGAACAATCATTTTCAAACATGAACAATATAAATAGCATTTAGAAAAGTCATATAACCGATGAGAATTTGGAGTCGCGCCTGAAATTAAAAACTACAAGTTACATACCAAATATACAGACACTCTCCATTGAAATGCAAGGAAGGTCATTTTTCATATTGGTTTTAAGGAATGCATGAATGCATGTATTTCATATTCTGTAAAATTTATATATATAATTTCAATAATAAAAACACATATTTACGTTAGTTTTATTCGGGAAATCTTCTTCACTTAATAAGTAAATAATTATAAAATGTAATTAATTCATTTAAATATACGTATGGATCTCGAATTTTTTTTAACCGTTGTGCCAATCATATTTGGCTACTTTGATCCAAGAGTTTGCCGACTTCTTAGTCTTAACTCAACAAAGTTTCACATGATTTCAATGCTGTTTGTATAAAATTTAATCAATAGAGATTTCTACAAAAGTTTGATAAACCATTCGTGTTTGCATGCATGTTTTCAGTTAAGATGTTATCTTACCCTCAATAACACTAACCTTAGAAAACGATACAACTTTATTCATTCATTCGCCTGTCCTTGATCGACTAATGGAAATAGAAAATATATCAATGAAGATTACCTGTTATTAAGGTCGTCGTTTTTTCCTGCTTATACGTGGTAGAGTAGGTACATATTATTTTAGTTGTGGCTCCCGGACATTTTCGTCAACATGCAACCGGATATACAGCTTCCGTGTGTGAGTAAGGCATGAAAAAACTATTAAAATTATATTGTCTCACTAGCATTCAGATACAAAATATCATTTCTGAAACCGCATAACCCATTCTATATTATATCTTAACAGCCCACATGCTCAGCGTACATCAAAATGGAGCTTTTAAGCTATTTTCAGAGCATAACCCTGGACATTCCTTTAACGTTGTAGATAATCTATTTATATAATTTTGAAGCCTTATTATCATTTATATTTATTTTAAACATTTGATGACTGCATAAAGTATCTTTATTACATACAATAATAATATTTTTTTAAACCTCTCGCTCTAATGTTTTAGAATATAGTAATATTTCAGTACATCCATGTGCAGTGGTGTTAAAAAATTTTATATTTACTAATTTTAAAAGCATGTATAAAAACATTAGTAAAATTTATGTCGACATAATTATAGTAAAATATTTACGATAAAAAATTATATTGATAATCTCTGTGATCCCAAATTTGTCAAGAATTAGGCATTTTATTATTCAAAAAATGGGCAAGATTTACACATTTAAAGATAATTCTAAAGATAATTTTAAAGATACTGATTATAAGCTATGTTTTTAATCATTCAAATGTGATAAACATTCTAAGAATATTGTTTGCTTTATAATAATTATTGACGTAAGAATAAAGTAGTATTTTTTTGAAATACGCCATTTCTATTGGCATTTCCTAGTGGCTTAGCTACAACATATGGCCGTAGCCATAAATTGACAAACGATAAATGATGTAGGGAGTAAGATCATGGTAATGCGCGTGTTTGAACATGTACCGTTTTAAAAAAAAAATCGGTTAGATACATTAGGTACATGAACGTACTGAAATATGACTATATTATTCTTAAACATTAGAGCGAGAAGTTTAAAAGAATACTATTTTATGTAATAAAAACACTTTATGCAGCCATTAAATGTTAAAAATAAATATAAAGGATAATAAGGCTTCAAAATTATATAAATAGATTACCTACAACGTTTAAGAAATGTCCAGAATCATGCTTTGAAATTAGCATAAATCTCCATTTTGACCTACGCGGCGCACGTCCACCCTTAATACCTAAATTAATAATAATATCATAAATGTCTACTGGAGGTGGTGAATTTAGTAATAAATGTAATAAAATCTTCGTGTACTACGTGAATCTGATATACCTACATAATTATTATGACAGTGACTACTTTTTTGACAAATTCGTAGGTGCTTTTAGACATATTAATTAAAATCGGTGAAGCTATTTTGAATATAATATTGAAATGCAACTTAGGTAGGTATGTCCATTTTTAAAATCAGATATCATTTGAAGATTATATTATTATTATTATAATACGTATTAAGTCTTACACATAGGTAACAACTTTGATAGTAACGTACTGATTTTGATTTTTAAATGTCATATACAAATATAGATACTCTATCGCTGTTTTTTCCAATATTATAAAATGGTAGTACAATATTATTTATATCGTCGATGTATCTATATGTCAATTTTTGGTTGCTAATTCTATCAGCATATCTTACAAAACAAATATTGTCGACATTCCTAACAGGTATTCTCGGTATTTTTCTTTTCTTTTCTTTTCTTTTCTTTTCTTTTCTTTTCTTTTCTTTTCTTTTCTTTTCTTTTCTTTTCTTTTCTTTTCTTTTCTTTTCTTTTCTTTTCTTTTCTTTTCTTTTCTTTTCTTTTCTTTTCTTTTCTTTTCTTTTCTTTTCTTTTCTTTTCTTTTCTTTTCTTTTCTTTTCTTTTCTTTTCTTTTCTTTTCGTTTCTTTTCTTTTCTTTTCTTTACTTTACTTTACTTCTCTTCTCTTCTCCACTTCACCACTTTTTTCTAGATTTTTTCGTATTTGTATGTTTCTGAGGTTTGTGTAGGTGATGTTATTTCTATAATAAAGAATCAATCATTCTTAAACGATGCGTATATTCAATATTGAATAACGTCAATTATAAATATGTGGCTAGCGCCCAGACGTCTTTTATAATTAATAAGTAAGTAATTCCATTTACCTTAATTGATACAAAGCAGATTGCCTATTATTGATTGGTGGAACTCAAAGTACCTCAGTTTAAGTGTAAATATAAGAAACAATTTAGATGAATCATAGACGGATAGCTTACAGCCAAAACACTCACCCTTAAAGTGAAAAGTCGTTAGTGTGACTCCAACTTTTTATATAGAATTTTTCCCCATATTATGTATGCTTATGAGATTTTTCAAAATTATGTTATTTCTAAAATATTTATTTTCTCTTCCTCTTCCAGATATATAGCAGTTACCCAACCGATCAAGTATGCAAAGCACAAAAACAACCGGCGGGTCTGGTTGACAATCGTACTTGTGTGGGTCATCAGCGCGGCGATAGGCTCGCCCATCGTGCTTGGACTGAACAACACACCCGAACGTGTCCCCGACCTGTGCTTGTTCTACAACAGTGACTTTATTATATACAGCTCGCTCAGTTCGTTCTACATACCCTGCATCATCATGGTTTTCCTGTACTACAATATTTTTAAGGTAAGAATATGTACTACAACTATGTCTTTTATTCAACGAATGTTTCACAAGGTTTAAAAATGTATTGACGTGTAAATTAAACTACAATAACTGTGTACACCCAAAAATGCTCTCAATGCTGTCAATCTCATTTATAAGTGTTTGATATTGTTGCGTGCATATTTTATGTGCTTCGCGAAATAGTATAGGACAGGGTTGGCGAACCTTTTTACGTGCGCGTGCCAAAATTTCCCAAATATTATGTTTTGACTGTCTGCCATGCCGAACAGTTTTTCATATGAAAAATAGTTCTAATAATTTTATTAAAGAAGTTCAAATAATATAACTATCGAGTTCTTAAGTATTGCGGTATTACTTAGTTTGGTTTTTTACTCACAAATTGACGAAAGAATTGCTCCGATTAGACGAGGCATACTCTCGCTACAGTGGTCTCAAACATTATAAAATAATTGTAAATCGGTCAAAATCAGAGGTTTACGGCGCGGCTTCCCCCACCGCCTGATGAGGTTAATGCGATAATATTATGTGTATCGCATAAAACCTTAGGACTGACCTATGCAATTTAAATTAAATGTAATTCTTATTCTTGAAAAGTATCTGCCTGGTATTTTTTATACAATGCCATCTGTCATTTATTTTATGCTTGAATTTCGTCGTTTACATTTGCGCATCGATTGGTAAATATTATTAATAATCGAAAAATCACTCATGGTAGTATCGTCATTATTTTGTAATATTATATAATATAAAATAAATATGCACATTTAATTATTAATAAAATAAAAGATTAGTTTATCATTTATGATTATTTGTGTACCAATCACTATTAAGAATAATAAAAAGGTACTTAAAACCAACCAATAAAAATATTTTGATATATTCTCAAATTAGTGTATTACTCAATATTACTTCAAGAATGTATCAGTAGGACCTATTGCCATTTCGACGCTATAGGATTGGTTTCCCGAATATCCGTTTTTGTCGAAATCGACCTTTTAATGCAGAATGTTTTTTTGTATCTAATTGGACTAGAATCATCCCTTTCTTTAAATTACTTTGTAATTATAATGAATACATCGTTCATATGCTGTACAAATAACAATTTAAATATCTCCATGTATTTAAATATAGGATTATGAAATTTGTTTTTCGTCTCCTGAACATTTGGTCTATTCGGGAAACCAATCCTACAGCGAAGATTTAGCACAACTGTATGTATGTAGAACAAATCAGTTTTAAACTCAATTATTGCAGATGTTTGAGTACAACAGTTATAAAGTTTGAAGGAATAGTTCGATAGGGTAGTTTCCAGAAGGTTGCCAAATACAAACAGACTGATGCAATTTATACTAGTGGTGCGGTATTTCAAGAGACATGAATATTAATCAATTTATTATAATCAAACTTATCGAATTAGACATGACACTGTAGGATTTTGGATATTAAACAATATAATAGTATTCCTTTGCTATTAACCGTATCCATTATGTTATATTAAGTTATATTGTAGTATACAGTGACACAAACAAAGATATCATAGAGAAATCCAGCACTCTGAAATACTGGAATCATTATTGAGTTGACTCATAGAGATATGCGCAGTGTTGACTACAAGACATAGCATAAAAATGTATTTAGTTTAAGTTGTTGTTATGATGCTATAAAACATGTAGATTTTTAGATAGTAATAAGTAAGAATAACATAGTCTGGGAAAATAATTTGTCGGACTCATATAAAATTCGGAGCAATTTTAGGATGCAGATGGGCACACCTTAGGGGGGGACATCTTAGACTACAGGTATAGAAAAATAGACTCTCCTCATTATATAGCAGCGATTTCCAAACTGGGAGGTGCGGAGTGTTGCAAAGGGAGGCATGAAAGATTTAACGTAGCCACAGATTTGCAGTTTGCAAATGTATAGTTTATAAAACGGCCGCTAGTTATATACACATAAACTCCATAAAAAAACAATCACATAAAAGTTTGTTTGCAAACCTGTCTGAAAATATGGAGACTAATTTTATAATACCTCACTTCTATACTATTGTGAAGCGCGGTGCTATCTCGTGAAAAAATGAAATAAAAAGGTCAAATCATAATGTTGAAATTTGAGGCAAATTTGTTTAAGAACGATAATTTTGTTGTTAAACTTGTCTATTTAGTTGAAATTAAAAAAAAATGAGTGAATAAATCAATTCAAGGACCACTAATGCATTCACTGATTTAAAAAGACTAAGTGAAGGCATTCATAAAAAATTGGAACTTTAAATTTTAAAAATTGTTTTCACTTTTAAACAATTTCTGCGCCAGATATATTGAAGCAAACAAAAATCTATTTACTGAGTTCTTAGTTAGCTTGCTGATGCACTTTTCATATTATTTTATTAATAGTAAAAAGAGTCGCCTGCGACGCTGCTTTGTTTCAGGGGTATTGAATATTTTAAATATGTACTTGTGCGTTGCAATTTGATGTGATACCTGTATGATGATTGATATACTTAAATGATAGCTCCCGTGTATAATTTTGGAAACTGGAAAGAATTGACTACTATTAAAATTTATTGTGCCAACAAACAAGAACATTCATCGCATGAAAAACAAATTAATTTAAAAATGAACAACATAATATGTGGTGAAACCTTGTTTATTTTATAATTTTTTTTTTTTTCATTTCTATATTTGTACATTGTTGACTATTTAAAAAGGTGTCTGTATTATTTAATGAAATAAAAGGGGGGGAGGCGCTAAGATTAGATTTTTTTATATGGGAGGCGTAGTAAAATAAAAGTTTGGAAACCACTGTTCTACAGTCACATTTTTTTGCTCAAACTTTTTTTCTATAAAGAAAAAAACGACCTTCTTATCCATATGTTCAACATGTTGGCTGTATTTTCCGATGTGTTAAAGAATAATTACAATATTATAATATATTAAATACAATATTTAAAAACACACTGCTTCTTTCTGCAACTTCCGATGTTACCAATATGTCCCCAAAGGACCCAGCAAAACGATATTAGCAAATTCATCTAAAATTCACTAGTCCCCTTTAGGTTTTATAGTATGCATTATTTGGTAACAATGTAATTTAAAGTATTTTTGGATCATTCAAATTATAAATTGAATACACCAGACGTTGTTATTATAAAGACAAGGAACATGATACTGAATATAGGAAAAACATATTCCTCTTAGTCACTGGAATTGAACTGAGTAATTACTTTCTTCGCATTTTTATGCACAGTTTACTGGTTCTGCTTACAATTTAAAAAAATCTTTATTAACGTGACTTAAAACTATTGTATGTAACATAATATTGATAAAACTATCTGAGCTAATCCGGTGCGGTTTGACCTACTGCACTACTGATCGGCACTATACTGTATAAATTCTACAGTGTTACCATAGGAAAAAGCGATTTGTGGTATTGTTTGCCACAATGCATGTTTTAATGCTAGTAGACAATAACAATATAGCTGCGAATCGTTTTATTCATACCCATAGCACTGCTGAGGAATGATAAATGTGATTTCTGAGTCAGTAACTTCACTCGAAACATTTTATTTATTATATTTTAGTCAGAAAATATACGCTGATATATAATATTATGTTATTTTTGGATTGAGATAACGAGGAAAAATATTTCTCGGTGAAAATTTTTTCCTTAAATTTAATATAAGTACTTGAATCAAGCTAAAATTTTACTTTAGTATGTGAGAAACGTTACTAAAATGTATTTGAATCTTGAGCATGTAAACACGATATGCTTATGTCAAGATCGATCAACGAAGATGACATGCTAGTAAGCACACACAAATCACCTAATAATCTGTCAACGTCTCAGCATTTTTTTTTTTAAATCAGTGAAAATCTTCAAACGACTCGTAACAGTGTGTAGTAAGATTGGCTGGCCTTAAGAGGGTACATGAGTGAAACACAAAAATTTGCAAGTTTTTGAGACACTTGTTTTTATAACTAACATGGTATGAATAAACCACTGTATTGAGTAATATCTATATTTATTCAAAGTGGTGCCATGTTTTTTAACATACCTACGTATAGTTTCAATTGAATGAATGAATGAATGAACTAAGACAAAATTAAAAATATGCTATTCTAACCAATCAGTAACCTGTTAGTTGATTAATCTAATTAATGTAATTTATAACAGTTTCCATAGCAATTACATAGCAAAAACAAAATAATTATATAATAAGGAAATACTGTTTAGTGTTACCACAAATCAGACTACATTATATTTTTAGTTTACTTGTAATACGTTTTAACACTAATAACTGAGTGTGCATAGTGAATCAATCAAATCAAGCGTTAACACGATCGGTTTGGTAGCTGAATCGTTCCGTGTAATTACTGTTAAAAGTCACAGATTATTCATGACGATCAGCGTGAATCGTTGAATCTGGTCTGGTCTGAGAATCTGCTGGCCTAAACTAATTATTATATTTGAAATTAACCATGTTTTACAAATCACAAGGTTTAAAAATGTAACATTATAATTATTGAACATATTACATAATTTTGAAAACACTCCTGAGAAAATATATTATAACCAATAAAACAAATCTTTTTGAAAAAAGTAAGATACCCCGCAGGCTTTGAAAAGCACTTCAGTGAGTATTAAAAGCTAATAGTTAAAATTTGTCGCAATTAAGTATGACTGCTTTAGCAGGTCTATGTGCGTGGGCGCGATGCCCGAGAGATGCAGGTTCGATTCCTTTTATTCCGATTCCTTACTTTTTTTAAAAAGATTTTTCTATTGGTTATAATTATTATAATATATTTTCTCAGAAGTGTTTGATTTTAAGAACTGTAAATATTAAAAATATACTCACCTCAATCCAATAATAATATGAGGATCTTGTAAGAAGATCCACTTAACCCTCAAAAGCTTGTTCTGAGATATTCAGTGTTAAACATTTCGAAACATTTTCTTTCTATTATAGGATATGTTTACATATGTATGCTTTTGATATAATATTTTGACATTATTCAGCTACTTACGTAATAAATTTTTTTTTCATAACTTAGTAAAGAAAATATAGCCTTGTAAATGACCCAAGGTCTTAAGTTGTTATTCCACACAGCAGGGTACAAATTATAGAAATGTGTTTTTTTAAATAGATAGAGGAACAAAATGATAAATTATGTATAGGAAATGGTAATAAATTTAACTAAAAAGTGTTTTAAAGAATAATTCTATTTAATCGGACTTAAAAAAACATAAGTTACATTTTAAAAAGTATTTATTCGTTTTTGAGAAAACAGAAAGTTGTATAAAGAGGAATGTTGTCTATTTTTCCCGGATTTTGTAGCATTACATTTCTTTATTAGTTCTATTGTATCAATAAGTGCCAAAAGAGCAGTATCTTGGACATTTTTATTACCAATGCTCCAAAGATTATCAAAAAACTTTTTTTGAACTACACATCCAATTTTATCCAAGCACTGTTTTGGACAGCACTTTTGGACACAAACAAAAGATTTTCCATTTTCCAGGACTTGCTGTAATGTTACACCAGAATTCTTTTTTTACTTAGCTACTTCCTTCTTCCAATTTTCTTTACACTTTTTACGTTACACTCCAAGATTTTTTGACACGACATTGTCACTATCAGATGCATCCGAGATTGTTTCATTTTGTGTACGATCGTCACTCTGAATGATCATTATGTGAATAATTAATCATAATTACATGTCTTGCTGTCTTCTACTACTTGTTGATATTATATGATGTCTGTTTATGGTTAAAAAACGAAAATATATGTTAAAAGAGCAATTACAACAAATGTATCTGACAGATAAAAGTGAGGTTACGATACCACTTAAATGGCCGCAAAATCTTAGATGGAAGAACAACTTGTGAGGTGTCCCAACTTAAATCAATATAACGAGCTCTATTGACCAAATACAGAAATAATTTTTTAGAGCTAATAGCCAGGTTATAAACCTTGCTAAATACAACGAGACCCGAAAAACCACTTAAGGTGATTTAAGTGGTTCTTTTTTCAAGGTATTCAATTATGTATAGCTAGAATACTAAAAATATCTTGATTAAATCTTCTTTGTGAAGACCATGACTTCGGTAGCTTGATGACATACATAATATACCGTCGAATGTAAGTAGTTACCGAGTACAGAAGGAGAGTAGTTGATCAGCTAGACAGAGGAGTCTAAGGCATTGAAGATCTAACGTGGGCTGTAGAGCCAAAGAAAAGAAATTTTCTATAAATCATAAGACATATATTTAAAGTTATATTTTAAATCATCTATGGTATGTATAATGAGATTTTACATTGTTTATCTTTCTATAAAAGTGAATCTACCGTAACTGCAAATAAGAGACTTTTATAAAACGATTTTCCATTTTTTTCGCATACCATTTTCAGCCAGCTTACTTTGCTAAACAAAGCTTCAAAAAATTTTGCCGCCATTTTTGACGCAAAACACCAATATCTAACGAAAGTCTATGAAATTATCCGCGATTACATCCAAGTGGCAGGAAAATCTCATCTTGCCTTTATGAGCGTATGTTAATTCGGTTCACCTACTTTGGAAGGCTGCTTCGTAAATTGGCCTAAGCCCACCCATATACGAGCCGTTATATGGAAACGTTTACTTTATGCACAAAATTTAGAAAAGAGTAGAATGGGGCGCCGCCCTAGGGGACGATTTTAGAGTTTGCATTTTTTTGTTGTCAACTCTAGTGCACCCTAATTCATTAAGACTAGAGCCTTATTTCATAACATGGTTCGGTGATTATTCCGCATAAGAAAATTTCATACATAGAGATTACGCGCTTTTGGTTTATAAATGTTACTACTTACAAACACATAAAATGACAAACACTAGATAAGAATCATTTAAAAACGATTTCTGTAATATCAAGTGCATAAATCTTCACGACTTCAAAAAACAAACTTTATACAAATACAAATTATTGTTGTAAGGGATGGTGAGATAAGTCGATTTTAATATGTTAAAAATGCCAACAACTTTTTACTTTTATTTGCCACCATCTTGGACACATAAGTTATTAATACCTGCCATAGTAATTTCTCAATATATACTATTTTGAACGCAATTTTTAATTTAATTGAACATAAAATAATTTATTATTATTATAATATATCGTGTCAAGTGGGGTTACCGCTAAAAGTTGGTAAGTCTCAAAATCACGTTATGGAGTGATTGCAATTTGAAGTTACATCTCCTCTAAAATCAGGCATATTGCTAATTTCTTTGTGGTTTTTGTGCATGTTCTCTCCGGATGACCTTGATTTTTTTATAGCATACCTATAGACACATAAACCGTTGTTAACTCTAAACACATAAATTATCGACTTACCAACTTTTATTTCGTATATTTTTTGAAGTAAGTATAAAAACAAGTTAATCTTGACATCTGTTAATTAATACTAACACAAATCACTTCATTTAAAATCGGTAATTTAGTGATTTGAGTATACAATAATAGATTTGTTATTTATGTCGCTAAAGGAAAATCATATACCTACTAAGAAAAATTTGTCACCCGATGGCAGGAATAGTGCAATAATTGGTAGCGTGCGCGATTGATATTCAAAACGTTTTTGGATATATGTTTGTATTGTGAACTATTTTTATTATTCTTCTTATCTGTATTTTTTATTACGTTTAACGAGTAAATCATAATTATTTTTCGTAACAAATCAACGGGATTGACTTTCCCGAGAATTTTGGTGTATAATGCAAAACAAAGTTTCAAAAGGGTAGTTTTAAACTATTTCACCACACAGATACATAATAACGATATATAATAATTAGGAAGATTTAAGTTACTTTAGTGATTGACATACTAGTAATTTACAAGCTTTTTTATATCTATCTTTAAAATCTTACTCTGTACGGTAAGTTTCTCCCAGAAACCCTGGAAGACTGAAAAGTCAAAAACTTTTCGAAAATTTTCCGCGCAACTAATCTGAAAAGCATATTTTGCCGTTGGGCGAATCGCGCTCGCCCGCCTGGCAGCTCACAAACTTTTTGGCTCGACTCCATTTAAGCTCCAAAAGCAATTTGTAAGTTTTTTTTATTTTATTTGACGAAACGGATTCGTGCGTTTAAAAAACTTTTTATTGTTTAAAAAATTCGCCGAAGCCTATTTCAACAACGATTTTTTTTTTCTAAAAATGTTGGCAACAGAAAGTTTACGATATTTCTATGGTTTGCGTTAATTCAATGTGTGGTATACATACAAACTATGTCGCCGTAAGTTTCTTACTCTCCTTACATTTTGTTTGATAAAATTTCAAAAGATCGCTTCGTTGAAATTCATTGAATATTTATTTAAAAAGAAATTCTTATTTTACCGAGAATTAAGAAGTTTTAATTACAGCGCCTTCGTATAATCTTGCAGTATCATTTTAGTATTGAACGAATATTACAGTTGGAAAACATATTTCTTGGCTTTTTTAGTGTTTGTATATCAAAATCCAGTTCTATATCTTTTTGCGATATCGAAGCTATTCTATTCATTCATCTAAAATCCTCAACTCATAAACGCTATTTCTAGTTTAGCGTCCATAATGACATAAATGTCCAAAAAGCCATGTTTGTAGAAGTTTTTCGATCGCATCATAAGCACATTATAATAAAAATGTAAAAAAACGTGTAAATTCAGTTGTAATATTATACTCTAATTAGTTTTTAAAGAGCAACCACCCGTATTTGTATTTTTTTAAACTTACTTATAGTAATTAAAAATTAATCACGAGAAAACCCGCGTTACGTCATTGTATCAATTGATTCGTATTTCATCAGTCATAGCCTATCGCAGAAATGAGAGAAAGAGAAGAATTGAATCCCCGCGCTTTAAAGTGGGCCATCATTTTCCACTACCGTTATGCGGTAGACTCTTTGTATAGTATAAAATAGTTTGATAAAAGTGCAATTAATGAATAAAAGAAAATCAATACTACGTAATAATCAGTATTTTTTTGTGACGATAAGAGAAATTTTATCTTATTTAATTTGTAACACTTCAATATCCTCAATAAAATTTAATATAATATATTAAATTATTCAAGTTGAAGACTGATAACATAAGAGAGTATAGAAGATCACTGCCAGCTTTGATACTGAATAGTAGATGAAAACCTATGCCTGATTTATGTAGTAGAAAAGGATTGTAAGGACATAACATCACACAGTATCAGGTCTAGATTGAGATTGTCAATTGCAATGGATCTCATTTTGAAAAAAAAAACAGTTATAACTATCTACCTGATTTTTCAATGATATTCTACCATACTTTTATAGTCAATTAAAATGACGAATGCGTCAATTGCTAATTGAGGTTACATGTAAGTTGTACGTATGCAGTTCATCGTGGGACACTTTTTCTTGCGCCGCAGTACGTGAAACATGAGTTCGTATAACATTTTATCAAATGACGAGTTCTTCGTTGAACATTTCACCGTGGAATACATGTGTACGTATCTTACAAAATGCGGCGATAGTTTGCAAATAGTATTGTTCCAATTAGATTAACCCTCACTTAACCCCCGGTGGCCGCGCGGCTTAAGCGTTGGACTATAACGCCGTGGGTCCCAGGTTCGAATCCTGGGTCTGGCGTACACATATTTTTTTTCAATTAGTGTGTGAGTCAGGGTATGGACCTAATAAGTTGAGCAAGTGGCTGACATCCATTTCTCGTAAAAACAAAATCTGTTAATACAAACCTCTACTCTGTGGAGGCCCATATGATCCTATTAGGATCGGACATGGTTGGATAACCTAACCTAACCTAATAAAGTCATCTCCACATATTGTAGCATACGTACAAATATACTCCACGGTGAAACGTTCAACGAAGAACTCGTCATTTTATTAAATGTTATACGAACTCATGTTTCACGTACTGCGGCGCATGAATAAGTGTCCTGCAGTGAACTGTTTACGTACAAATTTTCGGATACGGCCAATTAAGGCTGGCAACAGTATGCAATTTTATAGAGAAAGCCAAGCTAGAGATGTGCTGGACATGTCGCTCGGAAAATTGACGACAGCCACTAGTCAAATGCAGTCATACAGTGTTACCTAAAAAGCACTGTGATCACGGGGCTCAAAGGATATACGTGCAATAATTAATCAACCCCAGCTGATAACGATGCCGAGATTTGGGTTTCGGATATATTGCAGTTTTGATCGCAATCCCGGATTGAAGGTGGATTTACCGGACTGATGACGTTTATTTGAGGAAGCCAGGGTCCATCTTGATCTATGTTAATTAATATATAACCGTCAAAGGCTGACTATGGCCTCAATGATGTATACCGATGCCAATAGGTATACTTCTAAAAAATGTTGAGACGCCACTCTCCAAGAAAGTCAGCAAATCCTATCTCTAGCCTCCGCGTGGCGTCCCCCGGGCAATGCAGATAATGTGCTGTATAACGCAACATAATATCTGTAGCCAATAGAGAAGGGTGCAAGGCGAAACTCTGGCGCCTTAAAACGAGAGACCTTTGGCTACGGGAAGGATCACCCAGACAGAAAAACCACACACCAACCCGTCTGGACAGCGTGGTGTGTTATGTCCAAAACCTTCATATGAAAACAAAAACTTCTAGAACCCGGCCCTCATTCTCCAGAGGCCAACCTGATACTGATCACGGCAGCGATCAGCGAAGGAAGGCAGAGGGTGCTAAAAATCCCCGGAGACCCGGAAAAGGCTGCCAACAGATGACCATTGCTACATATAACGCAAGAACATTGTCCAGCGATGCCAAACTTGTAGAGTTTCAAGAAGAGCTCCGGAATATCCACTGGGATGTTGTCGGACTCAGCGAAGTAAGGCGTAAAGGTGAGAGTATTATTACTTTACAAAGCGGACATGTGCTGTACTCCAAAGGAACCGATGAAGGACGCACGAGCGGTGTTGGATTTGTTGTCAACAAAGCCTGGAGGGACCGCATAGTCGAGTTCAACTGCATTTCTGACAGGGTCGCAAGCGTGATACTTAAAATCAATGCTAGGTACCGCATTCAGATTTTGCAAGTATATGCTCCAACACAGAGCTATCCTGATGAAAAAGTGGAAGAGTTTTACGAGGAAATAACATCCTTGAAAAATAAAAGTAAATGCCACTTCAACATCATAATGGGAGATTTCAATGCACGTATTGGATCATACCAAAGAGATGACGTAGCGGTCGGACATTTCGGACATGGCTCAAGGGATGGTAGAGGGGACATGCTTGTGGAGTTTGCTGAAACCAACAATCTTCACATCATGAATTCCTTTTTTCAACATAAACCTACACGTAAATGGACGTGGAGAAGCCCGACAAGAAGGACCAGCAAAATCGATTACATCCTCACTGACAGAAAATATACATTTTTAAACTGTAAAGTGATCAATCAGTTTAACACCGGCAGTGATCACCGGATGGTGAGATGTAAGATAAGATTGAACGTCAAATCAGAAAGATCCAAACTGCAGAAGAAGTCAAATGCCCGCGTATACCTGCAGAACAATACTGAATTCCAAAATGAACTCAAAAATGCACTATCGGCTTTCTTAGATGAGAACGAAACCGTTTCCCTATCCAACGCGGAGGATATAACGAATATTATTCTACAATGTGCAGAAAAAACAGGCGTAAAAAGCTCAGAAGTTACACCTTCCACCAAGCTTTCGAAGGCAACATTGAATCTTATGGAGCAGAGAAGGAAAACCAAGAGCGATAGACAGGCGCAAAACGATATGGAGTTTTCATCACTTTGCAAAACCCTCCGAAGGAAGATTAGAGAAGACCTTCGTAAATTCAATGTAAACCTCATACAAGCAATTGTGAAAGCAGGCAGAAGTTTAAACAAAAACAAGCAATGCTTGTCGATAGGAAAACGTCAAATCACAGCACTAAAAGCAAAAGATGGTTCTATCGTCAGAAATTGGGAACACTTGTTAAGCCGAGTTGAAGAGTTCTACAGCGATCTCTACAGTGATGACACTGACAATACGACTATAGACTTAGATCTTCAGAGAAATGGAAATTCGGAAGACCATACTCCCGAAATTACATCCTGGGAAGTAACCCATGCTTTAAATTACATGAAAAGTGGGAAAGCCCCCGGGAAAGACGGTTTAACGATAGATATCCTCAAAAAAGCAGGAAAGGATGCAAATGAAGTACTTGCACAATTGTTCACAGCCTGCATATGCAAAGAGGATGTCCCAGAGGTATGGAAAAATGCCAGCATTGTCATTCTTCACAAAAAAGGTGACAGAGAAGACCTAGCAAATTATCGTCCAATAAGTCTACTCCCTATTCTCTACAAGACGTTCACAAAAATTCTCTCAAACCGTCTGCAAAATGTACTAGACGAGAACCAACCGAGAGAACAAGCCGGATTTAGAGGAGGATACAGCACTATGGACCATATCCAAGTCGTCAGAGAAATCATAGAGCGGTACCAGGAATACAAACTGCCACTATGCATGGGTTTTATAGACTATGAGAAGGCGTTTGATTCGATAAAGAAATGTTCAATACTCGACGCACTCAGAAAACAAGGAATCCCTGGACGCTATATAAATATTTTCAATAATATATACAGTAGCGCAACAGCATCTGTAAATCTCCATAAACCATCGCGCAGATTTCCTATCAGCAAAGGAGTCCGACAAGGTGATACAATCTCACCTAAACTATTTACAGCTACCCTTGAAGACTTATTCAGGCAACTTGACTGGAATGACAAAGGGATCCCCATAAATGGAGAATACCTGAGTCATCTGCGCTTTGCCGATGACATAGTAATTTTCTCGCAAGACTCAGAAGACCTCCAAAGCAGAATGCAGGAACTCGCTGAAGTAAGCAACAAAGTAGGTTTGAAAATAAATGTAACAAAGACGAAAGTCATGTTCAACTGCTTTGCAGGCCAAAAAGAGATCCTCATCAATGGCACTCAGCTCGAACAGGTGAAAAGCTACATCTATCTGGGACAACAAGTATCTATAGATGGATGTATATTTGATGAAATTGTTCGCAGAGTAAAGCTAGGCTGGAGTGCTTTTGGCCGCCTGAATAATGTCTTCAAAAGTGACCTTCCACTGTGCCTAAAGCGCAAAGTGTTCAACCAGTGTGTGCTTCCCGTGATGACATATGCGTGTGAAACATGGACCCTAAGTAAAAGAGAGATCCAGAAACTTAGAGTAGCACAACGTGGTATGGAGAGGTGCATGCTGGGCATAACGCGAAAGGACAAAAAGAGGAATGAGTGGATAAGGAAGCAGACAAGGGTTTGCGATGTAATAGAGTTTATTAAAAGCCTTAAATGGAGATGGGCTGGACACATAGCTCGAAGAAGAGACAATCGTTGGACAAATCTAGTCATCCAGTGGTATCCAAGAAGTACAAAACGTCCACAAGGTAGACCTAGAGGCCGCTGGATCGATGAAATGATAAAGTTCTGCGGAAGTACGTGGCAACGCAATGCACAGGACCGAGAGAAGTGGAAGCAACTTGAAGAGGCCTTCATCCAGCAGTGGATAGATTCAGGCTGATGATGATGATATAACCGTTACATGAACGTATGGGCATCTCAACTGTTGTATACATTTTCATCGCTTTGTGTTATTGACCGTTTGAAAAATTAAACTTAACTAAAAATAATAGAAGTGCTTTTTCACGCAATAATTTTAAAATACTCGCAAACATGGTCAAGGAAGTTATATAGTATACCCACTTCCGATTGAAAGGCGGTTTAATTCCGCAGATTGTTTTATTTTGCATGAAACTTTAAAACGCTTTGAAAAAAACCTGGTGTTTTGTTTCGGTTTTAATTAGAAATCATTCAGTCGAGTTAACTTTAAAAGGATTTATAGTTGTTTTAACCGTACTATAATTAAGCTTTAAAACCTTGACCGACGTCTGATTTGTATTTATCAAAAGTATTTCTCATGTAAGTATATAAATGTGTGCATTTTCTTCTTCTTCTATCATGTCTATGTGAGAGATGTACTAAAAAATTTTCCAACCAAGCCTTGGCCATACCATGACATATTCCACAATTTCATTAGTGAAATATTCGCAATTTGAAGAATCATTAAAATTTTACCTCTTTTAAATTCTGATTATTTCAGTGCCTCTCCGATTCATCGTCCTCTAAACTGAAAAGTCCTTCGTGTTCCCAGGTGGCACTTTATAATTGAGCACTACTGAGAAAGCTATTAAGTCGCATCTCTGGTACTACCTTTGCTATTTTTTCCACAAAATATATATTTATATCCGGGACACATTATTATTTAGTGTCATATAAACCACACCAAGGTTCATATTTAAACAATTGAAATTCATAATATTAATACTATCGACAAAAGGTACCGACTTGATGGAATTTGAATGTCCAATACGTTAACATTGTTCCCAGAATGGACGATTTTACACCTCTTGAGTGTAGTATTTTTATTGTTTATAATTACTAATGATCTATTATTAGGTTTTGATAGTGTATACGCTTATCGAGTGTATTATTAGTAATAAGGTAGGGGTTTTTTACAAACAGTTCAACTTTACTCTTCATAATTTGTTTGTTATATTTTTTATTGTGATCTTTGAGTTAATATGTAGGTGATAAAGTTTTTACCTACTTTATTATATTAACTTTTTATATAAGTTAGAGTTAGCTGTATTCATTATCAGTGTGTATTTGCCTTATGGTGAGTGCACATCGTGCCTGAAGATACCGAAAAGCGAAACTCTGGTAGCAAAAAAACGACTCAAATGAAAAAGTAAGTAAAATTCAATTGAAACGTTTTAACACATAACTACAAGGTGACCACGCGGATATAAAAACCGTGAGATCCAAAGCCACAAAAATTAATTTTGACACAGTCGTAAATAGCGTGTGTGTTTGTGTAGCTATAGTGATCGCCAAGAGTAAGAAACTTCCTCTGCCCACCATGATTAGTACCCGGAGTTTCCTCGTCCGCACATATTCATCATCTCAATGATAGTCCACTAAAATATCACCAGATAGAATAATAACTTATAAAATGACAGATTTCGTAATATTAATAAAATATAAAACATAACATTATTTTACACCTATGTAAAGAATGTCTAAAAATATAATTGAGAACTTAGTAAATTATCCAATATCAAGAGATATTTTTTTAAATAACAATATATTTATCACAATAATATCATTTTCTAGGGTAGTACTCGGTACCTTTATTAAAACATATTCAATGTGAAATACGTTTTTTTATTCAGCCTTACTTGGCATATAAGTTTTAATTTATTGCTGGTCGTGAGTTGGTGACAAGTTCTCTTTTTCCAAAGTTTTTTGGTTGCTTGCGACATTTTATATTATTTTTTTTGTAAAGAAAATTTACAACAAACTTTTTTCTGCGCCGTTCATTAAATATTTCTTTAACGAATATTGTTTTTTTTTAAAACCTGTTGCTGACTTTTAATAAATCAAGTCTTTAAAACCTAAATTATTACTATATTAATGTATATATTACGAATGTACATGTATGTACATCAGTGTACGCTACTGAAAATTATAATTATTATTATATGACCAAACTCACAAACTCGACGATTCAGTCCAATCTTTCAATCAATCATTAAATAGGTAAGTAGTAATACTTATGCCCTTTGTTTCATATATCACATATATTATTATATCAACAGCAGTACCTTGCGATTGATTTTTGACATATTACGTAAAATTTTTAGTGTTATAAAATCATAAGTAACCCAAAACAATATGTTATATTGGGAAATTTGATAGTTCTACTAAACAATCTCTCCCTATTACTTAAAATCTTTCCAAATACTTTTATACTTAATACGTGTACAAGAAACAAGTTGTTGATTTTATTCACTACATATAGCGTTTTTGTTTCGTGATAATATTATATATTGATTAAATAATAAGATACTAAGTACTATAATTGTAATGGCAAACGTCAATATGACAGCCTTGCAAATAATGCAACACGCGTGGTATATGACACCTTGAAGGTAATATTTCACCCCAATTATCAAGTTGGATCGAACTATATTAGAAATACTTTTTTTTCTATTTTGCTCTTAACTTATAATAATATTTAAATTGACATTTTTCAATCGTACCTGTGCTTAGTTATCAAAACTGCTAGTGTAACTTGGTCGTATGTTTTATTCTGTCTGTATTTTGCCTGATCGAAGTATTTCATGGATGCTCACGCTATTGCGGGCACCATAGAATAGCTCCTCCACTATACTATGTTATCCAGCTATGCATGTTTCCCCTATTCGTTGTTGTTCCTTTACTTTATTTACCACAATAGCTTGGAGGACTTTATACTTTTAACTATTAAGTATCCAAAAGTAGAGACGTAGAAAACCGGAAAGATTCGTTTATTATTAATTATTTTTATGTCACAAATTTGGTGTTTCTTACTAATCATATAATTACATTACTTTGGGCTCTATATAGGTAACCTACATTATTATTCACTCTAAAATAAGAGTCTCTCCAAGTTTATCTGACTCTTCCTATCTACGTATCTATAGTCTAAGCTTCCTATCTTGAGCAATATATTAGTCATTTACTTCCGTTTTTTCTTATCGATTCAATGTTGTCGACATTTTTTACGTCTTTAAGATATTACCGTAGGACTAAATTAATCAAACCATAATTAATTATCATTTATTTCGTTTACATCAAGCATATTCAACGCGCCAATCGCACTATAAAGTAAGGTCATAGAAATTGTGTCATGGTATTTAAAAAAAAATTTTAAGTTCAGTAGTTGTAATTCAATATGATTTCATTTAAATTTTGAAAGGGAAGCATCATTTATTTCAACCTGGCTTGCCTGTTCTTCAAGCCAACCAGATTAATACGTCCTGAAAGGCTGCTAAATACTATCTATCTATATACTATGTATACGGCGGAGCTACGGGATTCTACTTTGACCTGGAAGGGTACAAGAAGACTGGTGAGAGCCAGGATTTCCTGGAGGCACCTTGGGGTGTCCATATGCTCCAACTAAGGGGAGGATATGGCTGAAGAAGAAGAACCTTATTACATTAAATTTGTTGTCAAATTAAGCATGTATCACGTCGTATCACGTCACGGAGCAAAAGATGAGAAGATTTAATTCGCCGTGTTTTAAACTGAAGTGTAGTTTCCTTTTACAGTCATCCATTAGGCTATTTGCACAATAAGTTTAGTGTAATAAGTTCTAAAACGAAAAGCAAAACTTTATTTCTACGACGAATGAAAAATTGAGTAGGTAATTCTTTGTGATGTTAAAGACAAGTGTTGTTGTTTAATTTGTAATGACTCGATGTCTTCAATATATTATATTTATTTAAGTTGAAGAGTAACAATGGTAGAGTGAGGTAGATCACTGCAAATTGTATGACTGAATAGTAGATCAGAGCCTACTTGAAGTGATCCACATAATAATAATATGTATCCTGATGCTTGTAAAACTACTAAGGCAAACATATAAGGTACTATATAGTTCAGGTTCAACACTGTTTTTATGTAATATGATTGATTATTTAGGTACAGTTGCCAAATATTTGAGGACATTTCACTGGATCATATATATAATTGCAAAAACTACATATTGTCCTTTTTTGCCAGACATGAAATAAAATACGGCTTCATCGACTGACACTCTATCATACATGTCATCGTTGTTTTATTTTACTATATAATACGAAATATTTCCAATAAATATAATGGAATTAATAAAAAAAATGTTTGCATCAAGCCAGTCTTCGCATTGAAAAGTTTTTAGTGCGGCTAGCACTCAGGATCCGCTGTACATTTCGTGCGAGCTTTCGCTTACAACGCAGCCTCATCCTTAAGGCTCTACGTCATATTCAAGGGTGGTTAAAAATACAACCTCGCTGTGCTTTATGCCAGCTTGATATATGGGGAATGATGGCAGTGTGGATAAAGCCTGAAGGTTACGCGGAGATTTTCTATAAGGCTGGAAAAGGTCAGTCGACGTATACGATTTTCTGATTTCATAAGGGAATATATTGTATTCAATATTTTGGTGTTATGCAATATTACAAGTAATTTATCTCTTTCAAAAAATGTTTCCTTCAATGCGGAAGTAAATTCGTATGTATTACTATAATATATATTGAAAATATACATAGCTTGTTTAAAAAAAATAGGTTAATTCTGTTAAATATCCTGGTATTTCTACAGACATTTTTTATAATCAAAACTACAGCAGACTATGCGACCCAATGAAAGTAGTGTAGTGAAACAGAGTCTTTCAGTAATATTATAAATGAAACAATCACAAACATTTAGGCTATCAGAAAATCACATAAGTGTACTGTGACCATTCCAGGAATCGAATCCAGAGCTCCGTATCAGAAACTAGTACCTTACGCAGTAGACTTTAAAAGTCTTTCACCACCTGTAACTGTATTTTATGTATTTTCTGATCCCAGGGCGCATTACTGTTCCTCAACGTGGTCAAAGACATCTGCAAATCGCAGCTCTGCTTTAAATTGTTGTCATTCATATTTAGATTATTATATCACTATATTATTGTGCACAATGGACTCATGTACCTACATTGAAATCATTTTATACCTGAAAATCGTTTTTTTCGTGTCGCTTATTCCATTAATATAAAAATAAATGTATAAACACAAGTAAATCAACAAAATTAGTCTTACTAATTCAACCCTATATTTGTCAAAGTAACTAAATAATGATAACACTGGACAGTCCAGGATAGAAAAAGTTTATGGAAAATAATAGATATAGAGTAAAATTTGGTGGGTTGTTTGGAGGGATAAGGTGGTCTTGAAAACTCCGGGAGCACGAACCTTGTTGATGGTGAGCAAAGAAAATCCCTCACTCTTAATTCTCAGTGCCTCACCCATTCACTATCACTATTATGTCACTCATGGCTTTGGAGTGCACAGTCTGCATAGGGTATATTACAAGGAATTGGCTCCAATAATTATTGTATGTTAACTTGTTAACAAATATGTTTATGATGTATTCTGAGTTAAGTGGGATCATTTTTCTTTAATTAACTTCTCGTAATATTTTGTCCTTAAGTTTTTTTCTTAATTACGACATTCATAGCAACCCTTATCATAGAACGACATAATAATAATGACACTTTATAATATAGTATATTTTACCCTTTGTTCCTTATTGTCATACATCAAATCATTTGTCTCATCAGTATACGCTCGTTGGAGTCAAATTAGAGTATGTTATTTTACTTTGTACATATTTTGATAAATTATCCAGGCCTTACTCTTAGAGAGAAAGTGTAAATTATTATCAAAAATATATACCTACTTACATGAAAACAGTGTACAATATAATATGTTCATATACTTAATAACACGTGTGGTAATAATATGTAGCTTTGATAATATTATTATACCATAATAGCGTCTATACACGTGTATGGATTTACTTGCACCAATATAGTATGTAAATTAAACGATTGCGATAATAACTACTGTTTACATGTAAAAGTTGACTGTTTCGCCAATCTAATCCTTCAAGCGTAAGCGCGACGCGTTGTTGCCATTGTATGGTGATATTTCTCTGGTTCTGAAAATTAGTAAAAGTCAAAATGCTCTGCGCCGTGTAGTTTATTTTTTTCCGGCCGGTTCACTGCTATCGTACTACTGCGCAGACGTAAAAGATGCTGAACGTTTTTGATCCGTGCATACAATCTTGCAACTTTCACGATAATACACGTAAATTTTCTTGTTATGAGTACGATAATATGTACTTTCAGCAGTAAATCCATGTAAGTGTAAACGGAGTATCATGTTAATATTTACATCAGTTCTCGATGGAAGTACGCTCTGAAAAAAATACTTTGTAATTAATTATCATTTGTGAGTTGAGTTATTTATCTTATGCTTATGACATCCAAAAAGCTTACTATAGTCAAGCTATGACACAATATTGTAAACTGTAATAATAGTAGTGCTAGTTATTGATCATATTTTGAATGTAATATACTAAAGTGATGATTTTTGCAAATTAAAATAAATGGTAATACTTTGCACTAATTAATGCAATTTAAAATCTACATTTATTCCGATTATGATCGTAATGTAATTTGAAATTCAATGCCACAGCCTGAATATAGTCGGCCTTGGGCTTAAATTACTGCACCCTGTTGCGCTCAAGTCTCGAGTTATGTGTATAAATCACACATTTGTAGCATTACTGCAGAATCCTTGAGACTATGCCGGAAGGGTACAGAGTGTCGTACACTACGGTGGCATCCGTAATATATGTCGCAGCCACGTGCAGTCCTACGTAAATTATAAATGTCAACTTACGAACTCGAGTATATGTAACTCGGTGGTATCAGTGTATCCCTAATATTTGGCGAAATTTGTAGTCATCGATTCTCAAAGCTCAAAAGTCGCGGCTTAGTTTGGTTGTGTGGTTACCAAACATTTTTTTATTATGTAATATTATTTAATATTTTTATTATGTATTATATAAAAAGGATTTCAAGTTATACACATTTATATTTTTATAAAAATCGATGTTTTTAAAATATATATAAAAAATAATAAAACTGTGAATTAGTCAAAAATCTCTGTTTTGATGATGTTTAAAAAACTTAATAAACTAAATTTTAATAGTAATTTGACCATATAATATATGTAATAATAGAGTGCGGTCCGATTCAACAAATTCACATTGTATTACATTTTTTTTATATTTGACTTAAAATAAAAAATATTTTTCTTTTTAATGTTTTCAGATACATATTTATTAATTAATACAGTTGAAATTGTAAACTGTCAAAATAAAATCAAATTGCAAGCTTCTTATTTTTCCGCTAAGTGCCTCTTTAAAAAAGGTTCAGTAAAGACTTCACCTTAAGAATATAATATTTATATTCTTTTCATATAATTAATAAGTGTTTTTCATTCATTTCTCAGTTTTCTCTGTAGTTGTTTTAATAAAAATGATCAAACTAACATTGACATCAAGTGATGGACATTTTTATTAGTTCCCACCGTAGAATATAGAAAAAATAGCGAAACCTATCAATAAAGGTTCCATAGAAATTCGGCAATAAATCTGTCTTATTGTCTAGAAGACCATACGATTTTTCCTTGAATTCTGTCAGAAAAGAGAATAATAGAATTTAATATACCACAAGGGTTAAATAATAAATAATATATTATTTTGTAACGTAACTAAACTCTCTATTTGTATTTTATTATGTGTGTTATTCGTTGATAAAGACACCTCAATGAACGTAAGATGTTGTGAAATTGATATATTATCATCTGTATGTACACAAGGGAAATTAATAATATTTATCTAGCACAAATATAATATTTTGAAAGTAAAACATATGTATAAAGATTAACATAATATGGTTATATTAGCTGGTGATTGCGTTTTTTGCAGTGGATGGATGCCAGGCACTGACCTTTTATGTTGAGAGGGTTAGCGCTGGAGCTGGTTCGGTGTTCACGCACTCCCCAGAATGGAAGATTTTACACCTCTTGTGTGTAGTATTTTTATTGTTTATAATTATTACTAATGATCGATTATTAGGTTTTGACGATTTATTATACCTACGCTTATCGAGTGTACCTATTATTATTGATAAGGTGTAGGGTTTTTTACAAACACTTCAGCTATTCACAATTTGTTTGTTATATTTTTATTATTGTGATCCTTGACTCATAGGGTAGGTGGTAAAGTTTTTTACTACTTTAATGTATTAATTTATTATATAAGTTAGTATTAACTGTATTCATTGTCAGTGTTTATTTACCTTTTGGTGAGCGCACAAAATTCCTGAAGATCCCGAAAGGCGAAACCCGGGTCGCAAAAAATAGTGCTCAACTTAAATTATAATAATTAAATGAATAAAAATAATCACGTCGGGGTCACCACTTTACCGAAAGATGAAGTGGAGAAGGAATGTTGGGCTTGGAGGTTTCAAGGAGAGAGTTTAATTATCGACACAAGAATACAAAAAATAGAATACTAAGGATGACAGCATTATAATCGTGGGTATGGATGTACTGGTGAGATCGATGTGATTGAGAGATTGATTATATTAATGAACTGAGAGACTGGACTCGTGTGGAGTGACATTAACTATGTCGAGTGAAGAGCTCGTGACGATAGTAGTGCGTTGCATGACGGACGCAATGAGTGAGTGAGGATTCATGGATTGTCCTTTCTATTTTATACAAGACATTGTCGTAATTACAAATCACAAAAGACTCTACTGATCTAATTATGATTGCCGAAATGCTCACAATCATTTTCGCTCTATTGTTTTGTTTTGACAACAAAAGTGTGTCATCCATGTAATATTGAGTGGTTTGATTGTCACAACCTCAACGTATTTAACATAATATTATAAAATATAAATAATTTTAAAAATATGTACCTTAATGGTTATTTCATACAAATTAACCACACGATGGACAGCATCATGAAATATCACGTCATACAAACGCTTTTTTTTTTTAATGAAAGTATAGTAATTTATAATTGTATAATTAATTGTTACTATATAAATTGACAACTTTAAATAGTTAATAATATGTTCAACTCGTACTTTTTAATTGTATTTTTGTAACGATACGATGTAAAAAAAAATAATAAAAGTTCAAAGTCTTTAAACATTTTTCAAAAATACACCCTAACAATTAAGTCGACTGATTCAACCATAAATGCAAATTACTTTAAAACATCAATCCTATAAAGTCGAAGTCGGTTTACAGCCGCTCGCCTAATTTAACGTATTTTCATTTGCAAAATTCATCAATTAGAAGATTTAACTACGTGAAAATTTCTGTCACGTCCCCCACTGACCCTTTTTTAATACCCGAACGTTAAAAATCTCGTTTCCCGCGCGAAAAAAAAACAGCAGCAGTCTCCAAACGATGTGATCGCGCATTTTTTAACAGAGAAAATAAAACGGGCACACCTCTATTATAGTAACGTTATCCTTTATAACAGTGATTCTCAAACTAGAGACTTTTATGCGCCTACCAGGGAACCGAAACATATTTTAATACATGAATTTCAGTTTAGACACAGAATTGAAGTTTTTCGGTAAATGCAACATAATAATCAGGATATTCCAAAGAGAGTTGACTTACCGATACTGTTCACTTCTAAGGCATAAAGCCCACCAAAGCGGACGAGCGGGCGCAGTCGGCATGAGAAGCGTATATTGCCGCGCAATACCTCTCACCCATCTAAAAAACGGCGCCGATCACATTTCGTTTCGTGTTTCTTTGCAAAGCTATAAAATTTAGTAATTTATTTTTCCGCTCTAAATTCATTTTCACAATGATGCAAATGTGCTAGCATAGTAAGTTATTATTTGTAATAACAATAAGCGATGTAAGCGCACGGTGTAGAATAAATTAAAATATGTGTATGCAGAAAAAGCGCGCGCCTGTTTGACGACGCTCCTGCCGCTGAGTAAATTAGTGACCTTCGCGCCCCTTTCGCATGGTATTTTCGTTTTATTGTAGTGCTATGACGTCAAAGGACGCCGCGCTCGATTCTGTGTGCGTTGAAATATAAGGCGCGTGTGGCGTTATGGTCGTCATACGCTGAGTACACTCTATTGTATTCCTCGTGATTCACCGCCCAAATTGCAAAAAAGAGCGCGCACCCCGCACGTCCTATTCTATGAGCGCTATTGCTAACTGTTTCTTCATGATTAGTTTATAAGGCGCCAGTTTCAAACGCTGTTCGACTCACCAATGCACTTTCCTAGACATAGCCCCCACAAAGGGGGGCTGACAGGTCTCTAGCCTGGAGGCTTGTGCTTAGAGGGGGCCCGGCATGGCCAGTTAAGTGAGATATACATACATCACAAATTTGCTTTAATAGTAAAAAAAGTCGATGAAGATTGATAAAGTTAAATGATAATTCATGTGTAGAATTTTATTTTATAATTATTTTAGTGTGTTTCCTGACTATAAAAATTTCTATTTATCTAATATGTCGAAGGATTACCTAGCCACCATACAGGGGGTCGCGATAAGTGCTTCATAATATGATTCCATGTGCCAACAACTCAATAAATCAACTGGATTTATTTAAAAATACAAAAATCGCTAAAAATATACGAAAGACCCTTAATTTGACCTCAAAAAACCCTGGGGTTCCGCGGAATACCATTTGGGGAACACGATCCATGAATGCCTCTCCTAGCTCCATCTACTCTTCTTGGTCCCTTTTTATTTGCTGCCACGTACATCTTCCGAACTTTATGAGTTCGTCTATCCCATGGGTTTTAGAGCGTCGTTTAGTGCCCCTTGGGTAACACTGCATGACGGTATTTGTCTAGTGGTTATCCACTCGTCAAATGACGTGTCCATTGCTATTTTACCTGCTTAGCGACCTCTATCACATCACGTACTCTTCTCTAGTTCCTTATCCATTGGTTTCTTTTATAGTGTTTACGCGTTATTCCCAACATGTATATTGCCATGCCACATTGCGTTACTCATAATGTTTGGATTTCTCTTACATTAATAGTCAATATTTCACATGCATACGTGGGCTTTGTTAGTACACATTGATTGAATACTTTACAATTAAGACACAGTGCGAGGTAACTTTTGAAGAAACTATTCAGGCACCTAATTGCACCCCATTTTATCATTTCTTTCATGTAAATATTTATATAATAATATTATTAATGTTAACATTATGTACATGCAGATTTAGGTAATACGTATTGTATTATTTCTATTTGTCAAATATATGTCGTTTGTTCTCGTATATTCTCTCAAAGCTTCGGCAAGCGATCGCCAAACGATACCAGACAATTGTCCTATTTCAAAAAAACCGAGTGACCATTGAATTCTTTCCCAAGAAAACCAACAGAAACATAACGGGACATGCCACGACGTTCGAGAAAAAGCAAATATATTTTTACAGGATGCTTAAAATATATAATATAATATATATATATATTTTTAAATAAAGACCAGTAGGAAACATATCCCGAATCAAGATGTGGCGAAAACTTCATGACCTTAGCCGTGTCCCACGCTTAAAGTTTAGTGTATTTCAAAGTGTATGATGATAACCTTACTTAATTATTAATAATTTAAAAGGTAATAAATTTCATAAAATAACAAGTAAAATGCTGTTAACGAACAATAATTAGAACAGTGATTAAAAATGACCATTTGCAAACAAACCGAAACCTAAATGCCTGATTGGCTCACAATCCTAATAATAATCCTTTATGTCTGATGTCCAATGTCATTAAAAATGGTTACATGTCATATAAGTCGTATGTATTCAGTTCATTGTGGGACACTTATTCGTGCGCCGCGGTTACATGAAACATGAGTTCGTATAACATTTTATCAAATGACGAGTTCTTCGTTGAACATATTTTCACCGTGGAATACATTTATATTCCACGGTTCCAATTAGATTAACCCTAACCCAACCTAACCTAACCTAGTAAAGACATCTCTACATATTGTAGCATACGTAGAAATAAAGTCATTGCAGTAAAATTTCATAAAGCAGACCTTTTGAAAAATTTAATTTTACAGTGTGAAGGAATCACGGCTATAATTTTAGGTATTAAGAACTCGCAAGTGTCAACACACCATCGTCAGCTATTTTATATTGACTGCCGTTGACCATTGCAGTGCTACTTACACCATTTTAAATAAAACACGCCAACGGACTTACAACGTCGACAGGTTTAATTATTTTGCTGTATTTTTTTGACTTGCTTGAGGCACTTAGACTATAGTTGAAGTTATTGGCGTTGGTATGTAGAACATTTTTCTATAAAAATGTCAGTTTTTATTATTTTGGTACTTAGCGCCTTAATTAATACACGTATTCAAATGCTACACGAACTCATGTTTCACGTACTGTGGCGCACGAATAAGTGTCCTGCGGTGAACTGTTTACGTACAATTTTCCGTATACGGTTAAAAATACGAAAAATTATCTAGCCGACCCCTTGCGGAGATGTGTAAATATCAACCCATGTGTTGTCTTCTTTTTTACTATAAAATAAGTAAAATAAATATGTACCAATCATACAAAAAGGCTTACCCATTAATAAAGAATTTTCTCAGTATTCTCACACATGATCCAGCGAGAAGGCAGTGTCAGTACTTGTACTTTGACATTCTTTCTTTGCGCGCCCAATTTTTTAAACTATACACTCTATTACTCATAAACTCTGAAAGTCGATTACAGGTGTACGAAATGAAAAAAAGCGTCATTTTGTTTTATAAAATTCTGGTAATTTTGTAATGCAGACATTTGAACTTGACTGCCCTTTGCTATAACTAGAAAATTAAATTATTACTCGTCAGACGCCGCTATCAAATGCATGCTTCAAAAATAAATAATAAATTTTGAATCAAACCATAATATTAAATTTTCTCTTTTCACTTGTTAGGCAAGCTTTGTAATATTATTATGTTTACAAGTGCTGGAAAATTGGCTGTTTAACACGAATTTGAAAACTATTGAATCGATACCTACTACGGATTTTATGCTTGCTAACTTTACTCTAATAATATTACGACTTCTCAAAAAGTATTAATTTGATTGTCTCGTCTAGTCTACTTAAAGTGAAAAAAAAATTACGTGCGTATGTATACTAAAATACTCGTGAGGATGAATCTGGATGATCTGTGATGATAAACCGTGATGAATTATTATATAACATTTATTATAGATGAATATCATAAAATAAATTAGTTTCTCTGAAATAAGACAATTAGTATCGTTTGGCGATTGCTTGCCGAACGTTTGAGATAATATGCGGGAACAGCCGACATACATTTGACAAATACATTTATAATATACGTATTACCTACATGTGCATATACATAATTTACACATTGTTAATATTATTGTACGAATATTTACCTGAAAAAATTAAAGGATAAAAATGAAGTACATTTCGGCATTGTGTCTTAACCGTAAAGTATTCATCAATGTGTGCTACCAAAGCTCACGTATGCATGTGAAATATTGACTCTTGATGTAGGATACATCCAAACTTATGAACAGCACAACGTGACTTGGAAATATACGTGTTGGGAATAACCCGTGAAGACCACAAGAGTGCTTCGACGCTTGCATTCTGACGGTGCTGTTTTACGGTAGCGAATCATGGCACCTTACAAAGGCTCAGACCTATCGTATACTGAGCTTCGAAAACAGATGTTTGCGATGAATAATGGGTGTGCGGTGGTATGACTTTAGGAGCAACGAGGAGATAAGAGAACGCACCAAACAGCCTCTCATCACGCTGAACGTGAAGAGGCGACATTGGACCTGGCTCGGCCACGTGCTGCGGATGCCAAAAGAGAACTTCAACCTGGCTTGCCTGTTTTTCAAACCGACCGGATTCTGGCGTCCTGGAAGGCCGCTAAATACAATGTACAGAGTGTATACGGCGGAGCTACGGGACGCTGGTTTGACCTGGAACGAAGCAAGAAGACTGGCGAGCGGCAGGAATTCTTGGAGGCGCCGCGTGGTGTCCATATGCTCCAGTCAAGGGGTGGATATGGCCAAAGAAGAAGAAGAAGACCACAAAAGTAACCAAAGAAGAGTACGCAATTTGTTAGAGGTCGCTAAGCAGATGAAATGGTATTGGGCTGGACTCGACGAGTGGATAACCGCTGGATAAATTAATGATAAATGTCGATAAACAGATGAAGATAGCAATGGGTGGGTCATTTCGCTTGGCGAGTGGAGAACCTCTGGATAAATGCCATCATACAGTGTTACCCAAAGGGCACTAAACGCCCAGAAGGAATGAAACTCCGGTGGATATACGTGACAGCGAAGAACTGAGGACCGAGTTGAGTACAAGGAACTTGGGGACGCATTCATCTAGTAGTGAACTGACCCCAGCTGATGATGATGATGACGTGTACATATTATAAATATTTTTAAATATTAAATCATGCCATGAGCCCCAATGACAGTAGTGTTGAAATTATTACATATATATGCTGTGACTTCACTGCTAATTTGAGCCGAGTGCTCCCCAATCCACTGAAGGGTTACGATTTACCCGACAAACGAAACAAAAATTAAATATAGTAAATGAAAAGATCCATAGACTTTTAGATCAAGAACCGCGTACGCTAACTACTACGATATTTCGGTGATATGGTTGGTGGTGACATTGATTTATCTAAATATAGAAGAAAACTAGTATTGTGAATGCAATCGAATTCATTATCGATATTTAAAAGTTGCCGGTTCCACCATGACCTATCACAATATGACTAATTTTATTCTGTAATTTTGTTTTATTTTTTTACTATCGTAATATTTTTTGGGGATTTCGAATTCTAAATTTGTATTTATTCTTCTTTCAGGCGTTACGGAACAGAGCCCGTAAACAGCGAGCGGCCCGCAAGCACCCTCTTCCGGGGGATGTCCGCGGCGGATCAGTAATAGAAAACTTGGCGCAGACCAGAAGGCTTGCAGAAACCACATTGGGACCAAGTCCTCGGAAACCTGAGGACGAGAGACCTACCAACACCGCATCAGGAAGCAACGAGGAAGATGATGACGGTGGTGATAGGTAATTTTTTCCCTATTAATAAGCTTAAAGATATTTGCCGCAATATGGTTAGACTTGGTTCATTCAAACTAACAATTAGAGTTCAGGTCTAACTATTTACCATGTGTATATTACTTTCAAATAAATAATCACCATAGATTGTGTATTGGTATTTTGGATTTACCTTATTACTAAAGAGACTACTTCGAGGGTCTTCAAATTACTAGGGGACCACGGAGCCCAAAAAACAATTGAAAGTTGACACAAATAAGTGATGAAAAAGAAAGAGGTGATTTTAAATAAGGTTACTGTTTCATCCGATTGTTCAATTTGGTTAGTATTAAGAGTGGCTTTGTATATCTACTACTAAGTTATAGATAGTAAGGGATGATAATTTCACTATATTTATAGGAGGTACTTTTCTTAGGAATGACACTGCATACCAATGTATTCGTCAGTTTTATAATTTACTCCTCTGGATCTTAATAAGTGGCTTCAAGGTAAGGGTTTGCTGGACTTGACTTATATGACATACTAAAAATCAATAATATAACATAAACATTCAATTTATCATCGGAAAACTATTTACACTTATAATAATATGTATATAAAAGTACTATGGTAAAACAAATATCTTCTATATGGGGTGTGTAGTTTTATAATATAATTACACGTCTTACAAAAATGTATGTTTATCTGATTATGGTATGTATGGACTGGCTATTTTTTATATTACTACATTCAATAATTGTTATGCTAGATATTTTTTTTTGACGCATTAGTTCTTTTCGGCACAGGATAATGAAGCCTTTACAAAATGGTTGCTAATATAGATACCCACATAAAAAAGCGATTCTTAATTAAAGTGAAAGACAAATAATGATACAAAAAGCAGAAGATATTTAAAGAAGATAACCAGACAAATATTTGCGTAATCATCCCTTGTAATAAGCGTCATTGAACATTCATAAAAAATCAACAAACTTCAACTATTTTTCAAAATTTAAATGTGACAAAATTGATCGATCAATCATTTTCTTACATTGGCGGAAAATTAAAGGTGAAATCTTTTTTGTAACTTCTTAAAAATTTAAAAATAAAATGTGGGAAAAGTGACTTTTATTATAATTTTGATTCCACGCAAACTTAGGTTAAATAAAATGCTCCCGGAAGTCAAATAATTCTAACCGAATTTGCAACACCTTGCTTTAGCTCCCGAATGACATCCGTTTGCGTTATATTTTAATGGCAATACCAGGTTTTTATAGTTTGATAACTGAATAAATTTCCAAAGATTGAACATACATAATTTAAATGTGTTTTGTACCTATTATAATCTCTACTGGTTTTTAAATATTATTTTATTTTTTCTGAAGGCACAAATTAATTTGGGTCCAATAAAGCGGTACCATTTAGAGTTTGTTATCAGAGTTAATTATAAACTGTTTATAATTTCAAAAGAGGAGAAATAATTGTATAAATTTACCCTTGTGCTGATTACCAGTACCTACTGTTTTAATAATAGGTACACGTATTTTTTTCCAACTGGAATTATAACTCAGAAACCATTTCATTAAATGACAAAATATAATCACCGATAATCTTTATACAATAATTGAAATTTATATTAGTTAATATATTATATTAACTAATATAAATTTCATATTCTAATAGGTATGTACATTATATACTAATAAACATATAATTTATGTTAAAAGGAAAAAGGACTTAACCCACACAAATCAAATTTTACAGGAGACACAAAAATATTTAACTAACGTTAAAAAATACAATATATATATAAAGTGAATGAAAATAATTATTTTTATGTTTTATGTTCTCATTCTGATACTAATTATTAATGTTATTGAAGAAAAACCAAAAAAAATATTTATGGTTGAGTCATTTTTCCCATTTCACTTTAAAAATAAAAGCTAAGTTTAGATAATAATGCAGCTAGAACCTTTGAAGATAGCACTTTTTTAATTGTGTGCAATGTTATTATACAATAACACCTATTTTAATAAAACTGAGGGCTAACTCCTTTTTCCTTTCTACAGTCGGTATATAAACACATTGAAAATAAGTCTTCGTCATAATGATAGATTTTATCACGTGATGTTTGGTATAATAACAAATTATTTAGTCAATTAATACTAATGTGATAAGCAAAAAAGAGTCCTCGTATATGACGATGATTCTGTGGGTATCTTACGGATCTTCAGGCAGAGTGTAAAATTAAGCTAGCATCTTAGTTTGTTTTAATACCCTATAACTATTTTACTTTGTAAGAAAGCTAGTATTAAGTAGCTTTCAATATTAATGTCAAATCATTTTCCAACGGCACACTCTGCGGTCAGTGAACTCGGATGAGCAAACCGCCTCACAATAACATATAATATTTTTTCTTGCTAAATTCACTGTTCATAAGAATTCAGGAATGCAAACACATCAATAAAAAGTCTTTGTTATTGCAAGAAAATTACTGGTCCGAACCTAAAAGAATGCAATAATGCAACTTTGTATCATGAAATATATTATTAATTAATTGATAACGCTATGTCGTAATGCAAACAGAGACAGTTTTCTACGAATTGTTTACCAGGGCATAAACTTTCATTGGTCATGCGGTAAACAATGACATGCATCCACGGGTCGTTCGCTCCAAGCCAACCTAGTATAATAGCCTTTGTCTCAAATCAATATAAAAACCAAGGAGGCGTGAGATTGAAACAACACAAGTAATAAAGCCGTTCTAACTTCCAGTCGCATCCACGATCTCACGATTAGTAATTTTCTCGCAACGCATCTCCGTAATTATTAAATGTAAAATTCACTTAATATCATAGTACAAGTCTGTATTAAAGATTGTATCATTGATGGTTAATAACCTTTGCATCAGTACTAAGGATGGTGATCACTAAAAATACAGCCATTGCCTACATTCACCTTCCATCTAGATCGAAACGGCTGCATGCAACCAATACGTTAAATAAACAAATCATCATAAGACATGTGTCTTTATTGCCGAATGGATATGTTAAGTTGCCTGGATTGATCCTGAAAACTGAGAGATACTATAAAATAGAAAGCCAGGATAGTTTGGTCAGATTTTCCACAGTGAAAAGTATGTTTTACTCCAACTCATATTGTAGGGAAAAGTATTACTTAGTAGTAACGTGAAAAGAGAAAGATCTATTTTCTATACGATATACCATACATTGAAAGCTAACTTTTGATTGAATACTGCACCACGAGAATAAGAAACACTTAGAAATCAATCTCAGAATCCTATAAAATCTAGTCTAACACTCCCACGGTTTTAACATTTTAATGTATTTCGATATTATTTCGTTCTATATTATAGCAAACTCTGTAAAATGTTAATTTATTCAAATATAATCCAAATACTACCGAAATATATAGAATATTCCATTCTCCTAGTGGCATTTAATAACGAAACGTTCATACCTACGCTATTGTAATACAATACATTTCCAGTGAAAGCAATTCATTTCTTATCTTTCATTTTAATGCTTTGTATAGGAATTTTAAATGGTTTTATGGTATTTAAAGCTTAAAGCGTCCCTGCGATAAAGTGAATTATAAAAGCTCTGTTAACTTTTATTTCTTCATAAGCGATTTGAGAAAATATGTTTTTATTGAAGCGTAGGAATTAATCGCCTCTCGGAGCAATTTTGATGGAAATATATGAATGCAGCTTTTATTAATATTTTATAAAATTTAAAAAAAAAATGCATTTATATTATTATATTATTGAAAAATATTTTTCATGTCATTAACATCGATCGATTCAAGATTATTATTTAAACTGTCTCAGAAAGGAGAGAGAATTGAAAGTTTACACTGAGTAATATTTACTGGTTTAATTATTAATTAATTATCTTCTTTACAACAATATCGCTAGTAGTATTTAATTTAAATTTAGTAATATTACATATTATAAAATGATTTATAAAACTTTCGTTCAGACTATATTGATTGAAAAAATTGTTATGTGGAAAAATTGCATAATTGCAAATTCACATGCAAACATAGACAATCTGATTTATAATGATTATTGATTAAATTCTAATATACCTACGATTCATTTTATGATTATTTTTCACTATATTCAATTGCTTATCATCATCATCATCAGCCGGGGTCAATCCACTGCTGGATGAAGGCCTCCCCAAGCTTTCTCCAACTCTCTCGGTCCTGTGTCGTTCACTGCCACGTATTTCCACCGAACTTTACCAGTTCGTCAATCCAGCGGCTTTTAGAGCGACCCTGTGGCCGTTTCGTACCCCTTGGGTACCACTGGATGACGGCATTTGTCCAGCAATGTGTCCCGCCCATCTCCATTTCAGCTGTTTGGCAACGTCTATTACATCGCGTACTCTTGTCTGCTTCCTAACCCATTCGTTCCTCTTACGGTCCTTTCGCGTGATGCCCAACATGCACCTCTCCATGCCTCGCTGTGTGACTCTTAGCCTTTGGACATCTCTCGTGTTGAGGGTCCACGTCTCGCAGCCATACGTGAGCACGGGTAGCACACATTGGTTGAACACTTTACGCTTAAGACATAATGGTAGGTCACTCTTGAAGATAATATTCAGACGTCCGAAAGCACTCCATCCGAGCTTTGTTCTTCGAGCAATTTCATCGTGCATGCTTCCGTCTATGGACACCTGCTGTCCGAGATAGACGTAGCTGCTGACTTGCTCGAGTTGGGTTCCAGAAGTACAGATAATAGCAGGGTCCGAAAAACAGTTCCTCATCACTTTTGTCTTTGAGACATTTATCTTTAGACCGACCGTTTGACTGACATCCGCGAGTTCTTGCATTCTACTTTGGAGGTCTTTCGGGTCTTGTGAGAGTATAACAATATCATCTGCAAAGCGCAGATGACTGAGGTGCTCCCCATTAATTGGAACACCTTTTTCCTCCCAATCAAGTTTCCTAAATAAGTCCTCAAGAGTAGCGGTGAATAGTTTAGGTGAAATGGTATCACCTTGCCGGACACCTTTGTTAATGGGGAATTTACACGACCGTTTGTGGAGTTTCACGCATGCTGTGGCATCACTGTATATACTGTTCAATATGTTTGTATTGTATGCTAATATTGCGAAGGTGACGGGTTCCTAGGCTTCTACACAAAAAAAAATTGGGAACAGGTGTCAGTATATTTAAAAAAAAAACGAGACCGGCGTTCTACCTTCAATGTCATCTTTAGTGCGATCTGAATTATTGTCCGTTAGTCTGCTGCTTTATTTCTTATTAGATGGCTTTCAACACACCTCACTGGCATTTCCTCCAGATCATCTTAAGATCATCACCATTATAAAATCCTACATAAGAAAAACGAAAGGTTCGGGATACGTTTGGAGTCAGATAGATATTTAACGTCACTCTGTTTCTCTTTATCGTCGTTTTCGATTTCAGCTCCGGGCTCGTTACCCAGTGAGGTTACCATAATATATTTATGTGATTTTCTCAAAGCCTGAGTTTTTGTAATTATTTCACTTATATTACTTTCATTGGATCTCATGGCGTGTTGAAGTGTTAAGAATAATATAAATGAATATAATATATTTTATTGATTAAAATAGGTATATTAAAAAATGTTAAATATTAGAATAAAAAGCAAATGTATACCAAGCTTTGAGAAAAATGATTACTGCAGATATTATGTAGGTGAATGATGGTATAGTTTTAAGGGTAGCGAAGAAATAAGATGGTGGACCATGCAGCCTTTTGTCAAGTGACAAAGAGACATTTGGACCTGACTAGGCCATGTGTTACAAATGCATCAAGAGAGTCTCAATCTGGCCTGTCTTTTCTTCAATCGAACTGGACTCCAGCATCCTGGAAAGTCAATAAATTCCATCTACAGAATAAATAATATATAAGGTCCATAGGATACTAGCATGTCCTGGGAAGACTAAAAGAGACTGGCGAGTAACAGAAATTTGTTCTTTGTTGTGCCACGTATATTCATATCGTCACCTCAATACTTCAACTAGATAACCTTGATTTTCACTGTTTTTGAGGTAGCATCTAACTAATGAGCGGAAATAGAGTATCTAAGAGAAGAAATAAGAATAACATTATATTGTGTTATCCTAAATAATATATAGATATACCTATGTATATTTAAAAAAAATATATATGAATTATATCGTCTATGTTTCGTCGATTTTTTTTACAAACTATAAATTTGTCTACAATATTGAGTTGTAATAATTGTTATTTTTATTGTACAAATATAAAAATATAAAAAAATTAGTACTGTTTAGTACTAAAAAAATATTATATATATAAAATAAATAAAATAATAAAAATACATGGAAATGCTTAATATTTTTTATGCTTTACGGATGCCATGTTGTAAAAAATGGTTCTCAGAGACAGTTTTTTACAATTATCTTTTATGTGGCATACTTAACCAAAAGTTTTTGTTGGAAAGTCGTAGACAATTAAATTTCCTGTGATTCTCTCATGAAAGATCATTTTTTTGTGAAGTCCATTCGTTTTTATTTAAGCTCTAATATAAAGCAAAAAAATCTCCATTGATACAATATAATAATATGTAATACCCATCTATAAAAAAATCATATCTTCAGGCTATGTTAAAGGTCCACTTTTTGAGGTATAAAATCTTTCCATTGTTATTTTAATTGTTTTTTAAATGGAATATTCCCATATAAAAATGATAGTGAACTTAATTTCTTTTATGTCATTAAGTACAGATTTTCTAATTTTTATACGCACTTAAACTTTATTCAAATAAAGCTTTCAGTTTTTATAAATGCAAAATCAACATATTACAATAATATTTTATAGTTCATGGATAATTAGCCGACGCGGACAATAAAATTGGTTGCAGACGAATAACTACTTATTAAAGATTTTATTTCAGGACTATCTTTTAAAGAAACAACAAAACCATTGTTTCTTTAATGTATGGTTACATTATTTAATGCGTTCTATCACAAAAAAACCTAAAAAATAGCTACATACTGACTGTGTTTAGAAAAAATGGCGTAACCCGCGATTTTTCGAAAAGTTATTTTATTAGATATTAATAATGTATACAACTAAATACACGTTCTATAAAAAGGAAATACGCCGCAAATGGCGAATTATTATCTAAATTCAGGTTATTAATTAAGTTTTAATTTAAGGAAAAAAGCATTTACCCTCAATTTTATTGATTTTTCTATAATAACTTCTTTTAATTATTATTATTAGATCGAATATATATTACACCAAATCATCAATCATCATACACCCAATGTCTGTGCCTATTTTTTAATTAATTTTAAATATTTAAAATATTAAACTAAAATCATTCAAAAAACGTTTTTTGCCCCTCCTGTAAAATTTGTTCTGTGAGGGTTACGCCCTTTTTCATAAACACGGCCATGTTATTAAATCATGTAAACTACAGAAATTTCGATTGATTTTTTTGTTATTTTAAATAATTCAACGTTTATTAAATAACTTCTAATGGATTTAAGTTTTTTTACTATTCCATTTGAGTCATTTTTTGCGAACCGGGTTTCGCCTTTCGGCATCTATATAGGCAGGCACTATACGCACTCACCAAAGGCAAATTCACACTGACAACGAATACAGTTAACTACTACTCGTGCCCGGTATTTTTTATGTAAACAGTTGACCGTATAGTATTCAGATCAAATTTATATCTAAATAAAACTCTTATAAATACGTATACCACCAGAATACAAGAGAAAGACAGAAGAAAAAGAAAAGAAAAGTGAGACATGTACTAAAATTATAAAAACAAGAATAATATTACCTTTTAATTCGTTTAAAAATTCTGGTAGACGCTCGTAAGTATCATAGCATACCTCTTAAATATCTCATAACAATGACGGCGTTAATATTTGATAACAATTAATATCAAATTTATGTTCTTATTGAATTTAATAAAATTATAAGAATACCATATGCAATGTTCTAGGAACAACGTATATTTTTTTTAAATAATTATTTCTCTACAATTTCTTTTTGGTAACACAACTCACGGTGAACTGCGCTACAGCAAAATATAATAAGTACCATTTACATATAACCGACTACTACACAACTGATTCACTACATGTCATTACTTTTCTATTACGTAACCAAAATGCATTGAAAAAAAATATAACCATTAATAACATCATTATTTAATAAGGTCTGGCAAAATGTCAACCATTGTTTACTAACATGCCCGCATGGGGGTTCAAAATAATCGCCGATTTTATTCATAGAAATTATTTAATATTTTTGCGGGTGACAAGGGTCAAAAAGGGATTGGAAAGACCCACTGGGAAGAATTTTGATTGTTTTAAAAAGATAAAAGTATAATATTATAATATACAAACAAACATGCCTGCTTTGCTTCTAAACCGGGGAAAATTGTTTTCCATATTATTTAAATTTTTTAGACTTCATCTGAATAAATTCTAGTATGTGGTTATATTATATTTGTTTTTATTATGGAAGCATTATTAATGATATTTTTTTATTATAATATGCCATCATAGCCTGGGGTGCGTTATGTAAAAATATACAATATATTGTCATTCAACGAGGCATACTTTAACCCTGCCTACATTTCAAGTTATAGTATGCGTTCTCTGAATATTTCAAGTATCACAAATATTAGAATTTAATTTATTTACTAACCGTTTAAAAATATTGATTAATTTATAATAAGGTAAATACATAATTTGAAAACATTTCTGAGAAATATATAGTTAGCGTACAAAATATTATGACCACTAATCTATTTATACGTGTCCTATCAAATAGCGACGAAGTTGACTATCAGTTTTTACAATAGTCTCGAAGCGCTTTTTAAATTGGATTAATTTTTGGTTGCGAGGGGCGTAGAATCGAATCCTGCTGGATGTCGTATTTTTATTTTTTTTTTCTACTGGTAATAAATTTCATAGAATTGTTTTCAAATTATGTATGTTCAATAAAAGAATGTTACATTCTAAAATCTTATGAATTATTCATTGAATAAAAAAAATGGTAAGTATATAATAAAGTTATGTTTTACCACTCGCCGTGATATTAAAATTGTAGCACGGTGGCCGAACGGTCTAATTTTGAATTGAAGTTCTGTTGGTTTGGGTTCGAATCCAACTTCCGACAAATATTTTTATATTTTATTTTATTACTAATATGTAGGTATTTCTTTAATTATTAATCTATGTTTTTAACCAAATAAACATTAATAAATGAATACTAAACTAAACAATTAGACGATAAAAATATTCTTCTATTTATAAAATACCTAAAATTGAGTACGGTCTAATGGCATAATTTTAGATATTTAATAAATAAATGAATACTTTCGACTAATATATACCGAATATGACTTAGATTTGGGATTTAATTGAATTTTAAAAAGTAGCAAACACTATCTACATCAGTGATCGGTAACCTTTTGAGACACTGTATAAAACATATACATGTTCCAATGTACTTCCGTGTAGCGGAGGTACTCAGCATCAGGGTACTGATGTTTTAGTGAATTTATGTATGAATTTATCTGTAATGTTTGTAAACTGTTTTTTTTTTAATTTTGTTGAACAAACTTCATTTTTTCATAATATCGGACTTACGAGATCTTAACGACGATATCACGAGCATAATATGATTACCATTTTCAGGAATCACCACTAATTAAAAAAAAAAACAAATGAGTGCTGGCCCATCGTCTCTCCGTTACTTCACAATCTTCCTACCCTTTTTGCTTGCGATCACAATTACTCTCACTCTCCAAATAGTCCACTTGTTTCTCCTGAAATAATTATAAATGTATATATAAATAAATATTATCTTAAATTTTACCTAAACGTAATACAAAAAACGTTTCATGTCAGATGCCTATCAGAAAGTTTCCTTTCACTATTTTAGGAGGTCTTTGTCTTTCGACTGACTATCCGTGAAATATGTCCCATGATATTTCGTATACTTAAACATATAAATAAACATTATAAAGCCTGTCCCACTGTTGTAATCTTGAGTTATAAGGAAAAGGAAAATGCCACTTACAATAATCAAAAGAAAATTATTTCTATGGAGATCTGTTTTGTATTTGTTCGCGCGTCTTGTCTATGCTTCACATAAATTGTTAGCATTGAAAACCAGACATCCAAGCAAATTGATAATACACAGCATGTGTTGAAGATATCATAGCCAAAATATTATTATTGTAAAGATATTGAAGAACACCATATTTTATATAATTATTTATTTAATATACATAATTTGAAAACACATTTGTTCAGTATATCTGAGGTGATTCCAAACTATGTAATTTATGTTCAACAAAGAATTTGATATTCTCAAATTGTGTGAATTATTGTTCTTTAAATAAAAAAAAACAGTTAAAAAATATTATTAGCAATAAACGCTGGTACATTATGACTAAACATTTGAGAAATCCTGACACCGATTAGTATTAATAAAGTAAATGATTACTAAAGATAGCGCCATTTATGAAGCGCTTCAAAAATGGAAAAATAATCTCGTCGTAATTAGATAGGACGCATATAGTTCAATTGGTAAAGCACATTGGCGCGAGTCCAGTGGATGCTAGTTTGAGTCTTTCTGTTCTGGTTTTTTCTAGTAGTTGTATGTGAAGTGTTATGTAAATACATGCAAAATCGTCATTTAAATCTGTTACAATACCATTTAAATACAATTGCCAAACTGTAGAATCGAATAACATAATCTAGAATTGAGTTTAGAGTCAGTTCATGTAGTCTAATGCGTAAGGTTCTGGCCTTTTATCCAGAGCCACAAAATATATTTATGTGATTTTTAAAGTTTATGTGTTTGTAATTTTTTCACTTCAATTACTTCCCACAGTTTCATGATATTACATAGGTACTGTCAATAGGCCTTATCGTTTGTTTTAGTATAAAAAATAGTGCAAAAAAAATGATGTTAAATTCCATGTATTATTTACTGCCTCAATATAATATTGAAACCACCCTATACTTACAGATTTTTACATGTTTTTCTTTCCCTGAGATCATCTGTAGTGTTATTGTTTTTTCGGGCTGAATCGAAACGCATTTCCGTTTTTCTTATTTCCTCTTTCGTTTACCAACTTAATGATTTGGAAGTAAATTCTACCCCTTCGATTAGAGAGGATATTAACTGAAGCATCTGCATTAGAGAACCGATTTTTATTTAATATATATTAATATGTTATTCTCATTGAGGCGTGATAATATTTAGTCATACCTGTAATGCATTGCGCAAAATCTTTTATGCCAATTATATAATAAATGTTTTATTAACCATTTTTCTTGTTAAATTCTTTATAATAATATCTAGCACCTTAGTATCCCAAGTAAAAATTGTCGGTAAAATGCAATTTAATATTTTCTATGCCATTATTACTTTAATGTATTAACAGTTTTTTGATATTACGAATTTAGGATTTTTTTAAAATAAATATATTCATAAGGTGATGTGATCTTGGAAGATAGTTAATATATATATAGGAGTCATCACTGTGGGTGTCACCGCTGTGGGAGTCATGGTGTTGTGGATGAAGAGGTCGAGATTTTGATGGTTGCTCCGATGGATGGAGGAGCGAATTTATTTTGCAGCGTAAACAGTCGGTACAAGAGTATGTTACAGTAGTTATGTAACAATACTTATATGATACTGTTTCGAGGTCCGAATCTCGGTAGAATGAGATGTTGTGTGGAGTGATATAGAGACTGTTTATGACTATTGATGTATTCACAATCAAAATAATATATTGCAAAGAATATTTAGGAAATAATTATTATAATTATTGAGTCAGCTACTATATGGAGTATGCGTCATCGGATATAGCTCACTACGTAAAAAACTGGATATCGCGGAAACAATCATTGCAATCAGCTATCTACTAAGCTTACCATAATTGGACACTACGCGAAATGGATATTTAATATCCCCGATCAATATCCTGACATGAATGGAGTGGTTTATCCCCATAAAGAAATATACTCATTGTAAACTCGGCATCATCGTTGATGATGACATTCTGTGTAGAACTGGTAATTTACTATAATATTATTATGACATTGTTCCCCTTTTTTTTCAATCAAAACTGAAGCAACGCCCAAAAAAAATACTCATATTTTATGATGAAATAATTATATTTTTATCTAGAATCAGAGTGACGAATATAATATTTGTCAAGGTTTCGAATTCCTTGCTTAATAACAAACATATTTTTTTGCCATGTATGAGACCCAATCTTTAGAGCACTGGATCGACCTTATATTTTTTTTTTGTGATTTTACCGAGGCTTTGACTGCGACTCGCTGTCATATCGCCTCTTCCCTTCTAGAAGGGGATCCGTCGATCAGGTCCTCACTCCTATTCTGTTAAATAACTTTACAATTTTGCCTAGCTCTTCCGTCTTACTCACCGCCAGGACACCCTTCAATTCGTCGACATTCTCATAGATATCCGCAATTCGCAGCTGTACTCTGTGAAGTTCATATTTAGAGCATTGTAGTGCTATAATATGTACAATTTTCTCTAAAACGTGACATTCATCGCAGAGTTGCGATTCGCTTCTTCCTATGAGGACATCAAATCTTTTGCCGATTGTGTGTCCTGTTCTTAACCTCAGTATTAACTTAAGCTCATTCCTCGTCAAAGAAGACTCTACAAACCAGGGCACCTCTCGTGGTGATGGTAAAATAGACTTACTCCATTTCCCCTTTTCTAATATGCCCTATGGTGAAAATCTATCCACATACTTTGGCCCATTTTCGTTATAGCCTCATTCCAGTGCAGATTTTCTGCTATCCACCTTATATATTTTAGAATTGGCTACATATCCAAATAATCTACGATTTGATTTCAACAATGAAATTTTAGCTTGTAGTTGGTGTAACAACAGAACTGAGATGATCACATACAAGTCGCTGTGACCTGTTGCACTAACATATCGTATGCGCTTTGCTATACGGTTATAAGTATTGGTATCGTGTAGTGAATCCAATCCCGAGCCAAAATTCTGATCCCGGGATTTCGGGATTACAATTAGACAATCCCGGGATTGGCATTTTTTTCCATTGTTAATATTAAATTTTTATATTCACACATAACATTGATAAAATCGGTCAAAAATAAATTTAGTATAATTTATACTATTTAAGACATTTATTGTTAATATTGTATATCTACGTTCAATCTTGGAAATACATAAGTTTACTGGAGTAAATAATATTCTAATATAAATAATAATGTGAATTTAATATGAGATTGCTGTTTCTGATAGTAGAGACTTAATAAATGGATTAGCGAGATTTAAAATAGTAAAGCAAATAATCATGGCGTACTTATGGCCCTTCCGCTTCATAAATCTAATTAGTCAGCCAAATATGAAACTGCCGTAAAACGTATGAAATCATGGTGAAATTACTTTGTTAAAAGTGCGAAGCGTTGTTTTTTTCCAATCTTTCTCATTTTAATAATTCATGTGAAAAAATAAAATAAATCGGCAATTTACACATGGGTATAAATCAAACTTCATTCAAACTCAGTTTATTTTTAATGTACTTATTTTTTCTGTTATATTTTTGCTTTTATTTTATGTTCCATAAAAATTGATAAAAAATTATGTCTATCAATCCCGGGATTCATAGGTATCGAAAATAGCTCGGGATCGCGGGATTGGAATCCCTAGTATCATGTATGTCCTTTGTATTATCTGAACCAAATTGTCCCATTTTTTAAATATGCTTTATGTCAGCGTAAAAATGTTTATTTTAACATCCACTACTTTTTTAAGTTTCTTGTACTCATACACGTATATTCATATTTAAAATCAATCCTTAAAAATCGTGTTCAAAATCTTCACAAGATCACTCATCGTTGTCAATTTGTATGAAAAGTTTATTTCCTGTTTTCATTTAAAATAATAACTTAAACTTATTAAGGAGGGACGTGCGCCACGTATGTCAAAATGGAGCTTTTATGGTATTTTCAAAGCATGATCTTGGACATTCTTTAAACGTTGTAGACAATCTATTTATATAATTTTGAAGCCTTATTATCCTATAAAAAAGATTTTTTTTTCGTTCAGGTACATGTTCAAACACGCGAACATGATTTTACTCCCTATTTCAGTTACAGTTTGTCAATTTATGGCTACGGCCGTATGTTGTAGCTTAACCACTGGGAAATGCCAAAAGAAATGGCGTATTTCAAAAAAATACTACCTTATTCTTAGTTTAATAATTATTATAGAACAATCATTATTCGTCGGATGTATATCACACTTGAATGGTCAAAAAGATAGCTTATAATCAGTATATTTAGAATTATCTTCAAATGTGTTAATCTTGCCCATTTTTTGAATAATAACATGCCTAATTCTTGTCAAATTTGGGATCACAGAGATTATCAATATAAATTTTTATCGTAAATATTTTACTATAATAATGTCAACATAAATTGTATTAATGGCTTTATAAATGCGTTTTAAAATTAATCTAAAAAAAATTAACACCACTGCACATGGATGTATTGAAATATGACTATATTCTAAAACATTAGATCGAGAGGTATAAAATAATAATATTTTATGTAATAAAAATACTTTATGCAGTCATCAAAACATTTTAAAAATAAATATAAAGGATAATAAGGCTTTAAAATTATATAAATAGATTATCTACAACGTTTAACGAATGTCCAGGATCATGCTTTAAAATACCATAAAAGCTCCATTTTGACCTACGCGGAGCACGTGGGCCGTTTTAAACGTTTTTAACTATCTAAAAAGAAGAACGATGAATTGCACTTTTAATTATCAATTGAACTCAACAGATATATGATATTTTTGTTCAATTCAAATTTTGAAAGATACAGAGATATTAAAATATTAACATCGTCTGTTTCATATTACCCGCTTATTCGTGTGCGTTGACAGTCTTATTAAGTTGAAATCCGTGACTCGCTCATTTCGACTAACTAAAAAACTTTCCCAGATCGACTTTGGGAGCTTTTATCGCCCGCGGTGGCCTTAAGCTCTCAGAAAAAGCTTAATATTATTCATACCGCGTTCGGCAAACATAAAAATGTGCTCCGGCGCTGATTCATTCGCCGGCAATGCGTTGAAATGTGGCAGAGTGTGCTAAAAGGCGGGTGCAGATACTGATCTCTTCCCCCTTCTTGTCTGGGAAATGTGATCACAGTGGAAAATGTGTCTGACCAATTTATGTGTTTAACAGTCCGAAAATATTTCCGGCTGAGCCAGTCCTGAATGCTCGCATATGTGTTTTTGTACATACATAATATATTATATACGTTTTCTCAATGAGAGCGCCGGATTTAAAGTGTGGACTATTGTCATTATGTTACGTTGGCTTTTAGAACTTAGCACACATATCATATTGTGTCATTGTTAACGGAACCCCAGGTACTATATATTTATGAATACAAAAACAATCTCGGGTACGATTATCCGATGGCTGGACTCTGCATACCTAATTATCATTATAATGACCTATTGGAAATAATTTGTTCATTTTTCTTTTTCAAAATAAGCTGTTACAAATTTAATCTGCCCATTCATAATAATTGAATAATATGTATTTTTTTGCTTCATCATGTTACGATCTAGTATTGGAAAATAGAATAAAAATATGGTCATGTCACGTTGATCGTTTTTATAGCCCTGCTGCAGAGTAAAGGAGCGTCAAACATAACAACGAAATCCATGATGTTATGCCATAAGGATACTGAGTGTCTTACTATCTGTAAGCATCCGGAATACATGTCCCTGCCACGTAAAGCATCTTTTTGACTACTACAATCACCAAGGCCTGATATGTAAAGGATCTTCGCTGGGTCGTTAAAAATTAAGGAAGTCATTGAAGGAGCTTAAGATCCGTTTAAGGAATAAAAATTGGTTACATGTAAGTTGTACGTATGCAGTTCATCGTGGGACACTTATTCGTACGCCGCAGTACGTGAAACATGAGAAGTTCAAATCAAATGACGAGTTCTTCGTTGAATATTTCACCGTGGAATACATTTGTACGTATCTTATAAAATGCGGCGATAGTTTGCAAATAGTATTGTTCCAATTAGATTAACCCTAACCTAACCTAGAGAAGACATCTCATAAAATTTGCCACATATTGTAGCATACGTACAAATATACTCCACGGTGAAATGTTCAACGAAGAACTCGTCATTTGATTAAATGTTACACGAACTCATGTTTCACGTACTGCGGCGCATGAATAAGACGTGTCCTGCGGTGAACTGTTTACGTATGAATTTCCGGATACGACAAAAATTAAATTAAAGGCAAAAATAATTATTTTAATAAAAAAGTATATTCTTGTAAATTTTTGGTCAAATCATTCAGTCATTTCGATCATGATCTATGATGAATCAGCAGTTCAAAGAGTGGTTAAGATATAGGAAAAGGATTGATTACGGAAGTGATTTTTTTGTCAACACGTAAAGTTATAATATATTTATTTAAAAACTCATTGCATATTTTTATTGAAAATTTACTTGAATAAAAATAACCCTCCAAGTCTAAAATAAATGTTTTATAAATTGTTTTTATTTAAATGAATTTTATATTAAGGCTTTTGGTCCACACGTTATTCTTGATTGTTATTTTTTTATATTACTCTATACAAGTAGGTACGTCTAGTTAGTGGCGTTACTGCATAATATTATTACGTATTATGCTGAAAAGTCAAAACTTGACTTTGTACCGGCGCTTTAATGAAAGTTTCATTTCAAACAAAATATCAACATCCAAAAAGTTTGAAAGTTTGACAAATTCATGAAAGCTTCAAATCTACGGTATATCAGCGATATACCGTAGATTTTTATAGTGCTTCATATCCATATAAAGCATTAAGTTCAGCGATGCACTGTTCCTGTGATAATCTACGTCGAAAGTTATTAAAAATAATCGCACGAAAATTCGAGATAAATTTTTCAAATGAATTTAAAAAAACAAAAAGCGTCCGATTGTTAAAATGTTAAATGTAAAATGAGTACTTTTGCCGTTAAAAATGTCAAATTTCAAAATACAGAAGTCAAATTTCACCTAGCAATACCAATGTCCCCAATTCCCGAAATATAAACGGCTACCTATGTACTAGTATCGTTGGTATTATATAGTACGCATATGACTTAATTGTTAAGCACATTGGCGCAAATCCAGTGGATGTAGTTTTGAGTCCGTCAAACCGTCGTGTGGGGAAGAACAACTCAAGCCATGTCAACATATTGATCGGCGATATTAAATAACTGACCGCAATTATTACAATACTTATGATAGTGTTCCGAGGTCCTAGTCTCGGTAGAATGAGATGCTGTGCGGCGCGATACATAAACTGAGATACTAACTGACAGAGAACTTATAATCGAATGGCATTTTCAATGAATTATGGTCTGGTATCTATCTATTGACGTATTCATAATCAAAATAATATCTTCAAAATATTATCTAGGACATATTTATTACAATTGAGTCAGCTATTTTATGTCGAGTTTGTGCTCATAGTATCTGGCTGACTATGTGGAAAAACGAAAAACAAATGTGGACATTGCAGAAATTATAATTGCAATCAGCTATTTACTGAGTTTGCAATAATTGAATTAATGTCGCCTATTAATATGCTGGCACGGCTTGAGTTGTCTACCTCCAAATTCGTACATATTTTACCACGTTTTTATTAGCTCGTATTCTTGTTTGTCCGGTACAATTTTTTTCTTGTTTTTCCAATACAAATCTTGTTTAACTAACTTCCCGACTAGCTAGACATTTGAAACTTATAGAATATATCAGAACACGATGACAATGCATTTTTTTAATACTTTTAGCCATCTGTAAGCAGAATTGAATTCATTTTCAGTTAATTCTGTTTTGTATGTAAAGTGATTTTGGAAAAAATTCGTAAAAAGTAAAACACTATTATTGGTTGCTAAGGGGGTTCTAGCAACTAAATTATTAATATATAGGTGCGTTACTATAGAAATCAATATGAAATTCAGTATTCTATACTTATTCAGTATTTCTATCAATTAAAAAAAAATATTTATTAATACATAAAATTGCCAAGTTTATATGATTTAACAGAAAATTTAAAAACATAGTATATAAAAAGTTCTTTTTATCTTGTAATTATTTAGTATTCATATTATCTGAGGTGTTTTCAAATTATGTATGCTCAATAAACAATGTCACAGTTTTGGAAGATCCGTGACGTCATCAATTACCTACCTAATTACACGTACCACGTACGTTACAAGTACCTACATAGAAACCAATATCTTTAAAAATCTCTTAAAAAAACGAGTTTAAAATTAGCCAAAATACTGAAGAGTAGAAATGCAGCTTTAACCGATGAGTCTACCTATTGTACAAGATACTAAATGCAAGGTTATACAACCTGATTATGAAACAAATATTATGTGGGACATGGAGATTTTCTGTCACCAGAGAAAGAACAAAAGCTATTCAAGCATTTTAAAAAGCTCCCGGAAAATACTTCGGGGGGACATGCTCGTCGAAGGTCAAAATTGAGTTTTTATTGTATTTTCAAACCATGATCCTGGACACTCCTTAAACGTTGTAGATAATCTATTTATATAATTTTGAAGCCTTATTATCTTTTATAGTTATTTTAAACATTTGATGACTGCATAAAGTATTTTTGGTACATAAAATAGTATTCTTTTAAACCTCTCGCTCTAATGTTTTAGAATATAGTCATATTTCGGTACAAAACTGTGCAGTGGTGTTAAGATTTTTTACGTTTATTAATTTTTAAACGCATTTATGAAACCATTAGTATAATTTATTACGAGATAATTTTTGTAAAATATTCACGATAAAAAATTATATTGATAATCTCTGTGATCCCAAATTTGACAAGAATTAGGCATTTTATTATTCAAACAATCGGCAAGATTAACCCATTTAAAGATGATTCTAAAGATACTTATTATAAGCTATGTTTTTGACCATTCAAGTGTGATAAACATCTTATGAATAATGATTGATTTATAATAATTATTGACCTAAGAATAAGGTAGTGTTTTTTTGAAATACGCTTTTTCTTTTGTAATTCCCTAGTGGTAAAGCTACAACATACGGTGGTAGCCATAATTTGACAAACTATAATTAAAGTAGGGATTAAAATTATGTTAACGCGCGTATTTGAACATGTACCTAACCGAATTTTTTTTTATTTTTTTTTAAACGGTACATGTTCAAACACGCGCGTTAATATCATTTTACTCCCTACTTCAATTATAGTTTGTCAATTTATGGCTACGGCCGTATGTTGTAGCTTAACTACTGGGGAATGACAAAAGAAATGGCGTATTTCAAAAAAACACTACCTTATTCTTAGGTCAATAATTATTATAAAGCAATCATTATTCATAAGATGTTTATCACACTTGAATGGTCAAAGACATAGCTTATAATAAATATCTTTAGAATAATCTTCAAATGTGTAAATCTTGCCGATTTTTTGAATAATATAATGCCTAATTCTTGTCAAATTTGGGATCACAGAGATTATCAATATAATTTTTTATCGTGAATATTTTACAAAAATTATCTCGTAATAAATTATACTAATGGTTTCATAAATGCGTTTAAAAATTAATAAACGTCAAAAATCTTAACACCACTGCACAGTTATGTACCGAAATATGACTATATTCTAAAACATTAGAGCGAGAGGTTTAAAAGAATACTATTTTATGTAATAAAAATACTTTATGCAGTCATCAAATGTTTAAAATAACTATAAAAGATAATAAGGCTTCAAAATTATATGAATAGATTATCTACAACGTTTAAGAAGAGTCCAGGATCATGGTTTGAATATACAATAAAAACTCAATTTTGACCTTCGACGAGCATGTCCCCCCTTAAGAAAACTAAGTGTGGCATTGTCTAAGCCCAATTAAATAACCATCTACATTTTGAAAAATGATGTTATCTGGGAATGTTTGCGGAAAATAAAGCTAATATTCTTGCTATTTTGAATAGTGTAAGCTTTTTTTTATAGATGTTTATAGAGTAGAGAAAATTTAATAATTACGAATCAATCTTTTCTTATTATAATTTTCAACTATTTGAAGTTAGAGACTCAATTTCAGCACTGGGCCCACTGCTACGTGCACCCAAAGTGCCGACAAAATCCACTCCTGTCCAGTAGTCAGTAGGTCCCTTAGCCGCCCTAGAAGTAATAGGCAGACGATATCAAATAAATACATAGAAGGTAATAAAGATCTACTGGAGAAAGATTTCGGAACAGAAAGACATTTTGTGTAAGCAGCCATATACTCGTACATGAATAAACTATAGTACCATTATCATCGTCAGCCGGGGTCAATCCACTGCTGGATGAAGGCCTCTCCAAGCGTCTTCCAATTCTTTCAGTCCTGTGTCGTTCGCTGCCACGTATTTCCGCCGAACTTTATCAGTTCGTCAATCCAGCGGCTTTTAGGGCGACCCTGTGGCCGTTTCGTGCCACTTGGGTACCATTGGATTACGGCATTTGTCCAGCGGCCGTCTTTTCGGCGAGCAATGTGCCCCGCTCATCTCTATTTCAGCTGTTTGGCAACGTCTATTACATCGCGTACTCCTGTCTGCTTCCTAAACCATTCGTTTCTCTTATGGTCCTTTCGCGTGCGACTCTTAGCCTTTGGACGTCTCTCGTGTTGAGGGTCCACGTCTCGCAGCCATACGTGAGCATAGGTAGCACACATTGGTTGAACACCCTACGCTTAAGACATAATGGTATGTCATTCTTAAAAATACTATTCAGACGTCCGAAAGCACTCCATCCCAGCTTTGTTCTGCGAGCAATTTCATCGTGCGTGCTTCCGTCTATGGGTACCTGCTGTCCGAGATAGACGTAGCTGCTGACTTGCTCGAGTTGGGTGCCATTAATACAGATAATTGCAGGGCCCGAAAAGTAGTTCCTCATCACTTTTGTCTTTGAGACATTTAACCACCATTATAACAGTACCATTATAACTCAATATTTTGTCGGAAATAATATTAGAAATAATTATTATTGATTAATAATTGTGTTTATGCTTAAAGCTCATTACCACAAATCCATGCAAATGTCTTATAAAGCCTTATTATTCTGAGGCATCGAATTAACTTGCAAGATATCATGCTATAAGCACAGGTAAAGCAGACTGATGAAAAACATATGTCACGGGCTAATGTCCCATTAAGCCCATCGGCAGGTAAATTCGAAATTGCACGCGACACTCACGTGACACACCGCACAACACAATCTCCTCCCCTCGACTGTTCAGGTATGGATAAAATCAGTGGTTTCCTAATATTATGTTACGCGCGACCCCTAAAAATATATATTTTTGAAGCAATACGCTATTTTTTACAACGTTTTTATTAGGCCGTATTCTTATTTGTCCCGATGGTTGTTTATCCAGTACAAATCTTGCAATCGATTTTTAACTAACTTCCCGACTAGCTAGACATTTTAAACTTTTAGAATATATCAGAGCACGATGCCAATGCAATTAAATTCATTTTCAGTTAATTCTGTTTTGTATGAAAAGTTATTTCGGTAGAAATCCGTAAAAAGTAAAATACTATTATTGATTCTGGGGTCCTAGCAACTAAATTATTAATATATATGTGCGTTACTATGGAAATCAATATGAAATGTCAAAATGACATTTCAGTATTCTATATTTATTTTGTATTTCTATCAAGTACAATTTTTTTTGATCGTTTAAGCTGGTCAAGTCAAGTTTATAATATGATTCAACAGAAAATTTAAAAACGTTTTATATAAAAAGTTCTTTTTATCTTGTAATTATTTCCGATAAGTTACTGAAATCTTGATTCTAAGCCGAAATTAATAGGTACCGACAACAAAATACTTTAAAATTAAATTTACTTAACAATAAATTTTAAATACTGTTTAATTCATTCATACTGCGGTTCACTTATTTGGTGCTGAGCTAACCTGCCGTTGATAATGTCTCATGAGTAGTTACCCAAAATTGAGTCACCATGTAGGTACTCAAATGTGCTTTGACATGAGTTTTGGAGAGAGAAATCACATCGAAACAATATTAAAAATGGTGGTAAATAACCAAAAAATACTTATACAAAACTGAACAATTTATGGGGGAGAGGCACGCCAGCAGAGAACCTAGCGGAAAAATACGAAGCTTGCAATTTGAAATATATTTTTGATAATTTACAATTTCAACTGTATTAATTAATAAATATGTATCTGACAACATTAAAAAGATTTTTTATTTATTTTTTAATTTAAAGATAAACTTACAATTATTGTAAAAAAAATATAATAAAATGTGAATTCTTTGCATAATCACATCTTATTATTACATTATATTTTATGGTTGTATTTATTATTAAAATTTAGTTTATTAAGTTTTCAATTTTTTGTCGTTTAGATTTTTGACTAATAACCAGCAGTTTTAGAGAAACCCCGTGACTGTCAAGTAATATAGTATAATATTCTATCCAACCATTCCATCAAACATTATTGTGGGGGAAATATACTATCGATTACTATAATTTAGAGTCAGTATAGTGAGCGAAAACTATCTTGACCTTGCTCCAAGTGGTTCTTGGATTAGGAGCCACTGGGATAAATGATGCACATCACGTGCCCCGAGCAGCCAGCAATACCGCTCCATCTATCCGCCAAATGAAATGGAAGGCGATATTGTTTATGCCAGAGCGACGCCATCTTGCGCGGTTTATCGCCGCGGGATGGTGGCACATAAAAGCACGATAATGTTTCCGTTTTCTCTCTTCATCCCCTCTTCGCCCCTCTATATTTCGCTCGTTTTCGCTCGTCATCTGACGTCATAATGATAATAATAATACATAATAATAAAATGTTTAAATTATGCAAAATTCGTTCGATAGTACCCACTTACAAGATCTTATCTGGAGCATTATTTACAGTTGTGCATAACCAGTCGTTATAGTGGTCATATAAACAAACTGACAGGTTAATATTGTATAAATAGATGTTGAATATCTAATTTTACATAATATTTTAGTACGATTTAAAAATCTTATGGGACATTATAATATCTTTTCAAATACCCTAAAGACGAGCGTTTTGTAAATAATTATTCAATTTCATTAAAAACTAGATATAATATCGACAGTGTAATTAACGTTACGCAAAAAAACTACATGGACCGGTGATAAGTGATAAACACAAACTTTGGACTGCATTTCCATAGTGATAGTATGGGACGTCCAACGGGCAGTTGCTTTTTTATTATTTAATCTTTTAATTGACGACGTTTTTTTAATATGTATATTTGGAAACATATTTCCTATCAACACAATATTACTATAATTTAAAAACACGTCAGAGAAAATATTTAACCACTAGAAAAATCTTTGAAAATGATTGGACGCACATAGCTTAGTTGTTAGAGCACATTAGCGCAAATCCAGTGAACGCAGGTTCGAGTCCCGCTGGGCGTCGTATTTTTTCTAGTAATATTTGCTCTGGGGTGTTTTCAAATTATATATTATGTTCAATAAATTATGTTACATTCTTAAATCTTGTGAATTATTCGTCGAATAATAAATATAATTTATTACATAAATACAATACCTCATCGATTGGAAAAGATTTCAGATCAATTGAATCAATAACAAAAAAATAGGGGTGGTTCATCAACGGAAACTCAAGCGTCACATTTAGTGAGGTCCGCTGTATTAGATGTACGTGTGCCACGCAGTGTTCTATGGGCTTTGCGCTTTAGATAATATATAGATCGAAGACTACGTGGTCCACATTCTTATCACATTGTTATTTTTATTAACTACCCACTTCCTGATAAACCATCTTTTCTTGAAAGAGCAAGTGGCATAAAGCTCTTGTTAAAATTAAAGTGTGCTTAATTTCTTCCGGTCTTTATTTAATTCTAGTGCAAGGATATTTATTGTGGTGTAATTAATTAAGAATAATGATTACTTAACCCATAATTGCATGGTGTTGTCTTTCAGGAACAGACTGTAGTATTATTTATATTTTTTTGTATGAATAAATTTATTTAACGACTTGTGGTTCTCTGCAGTGGACAAAGTTTGCTAACGAAATAGTTAGGGTTTTTATTCACATGTGCCACCGTCAATTTAAAATTATATTAAATATTAAATTTGATCTATTAGAAAAGTAATATATTATAATGGTGGCACTTTTAGCAGTGGACTGTAATTTGAAGGTGATGCTGGTTGGTGGATTACGGATCTAGGGGGGGGGGGGGGTTACACAGGATGCGAGATCAGATTTAGCGCAACGAAGGTCAAATAGATGCATTTTTTATGAATCAATCTATAGTTAACGCGGCCTCGTTTGTATCGTATCAGATATGGCGCGATAACTTTATCAAGCCTATGCGCTCAGCTGTCTTGGAGTAACTGACTTAATTTTCATCACTGTCAATTCTGACCCGTGACTGGTGGTCTTGTAACAATAATTTTGGATTTGAGGTTGGTAGAAAGAAAGGATGAATGCGAATTTAAATGGCGCAACCATATAATTCAAAAGTTGCCACCATACATTTAAGGATTGACACTTATTGACAATATCCATCGTTGAAAGTTTAATATCTAAGCAAATAGTGGTCAAGTTGATATTGCAAGAATAATGCAAGAAATAAAACAGTTTCCATACACTGCAACTGATTACAGCATTCATATAAAATAATATATTCTACTCTCGTACTGTCATATTGTTTGAAGTCGCAACGCAATAATATTGCGAAACAATACCTTTTACGATATGTTTTATGGCTTATGGCAGTTGATTGATCCATCAATATACATGCTGTTACACTATAGTTCTGGTATTGAAAGTAGTTCAAAGTGTTGCCAACTATTCCCCACAAGGCAATTTAATAGCTTTATATTATTATATCGATAATAATACATTATTGTATTTCTACACTCGTAGAGTGAAAGAGTTCTGATATAGAAGATAAAAATATTATAACAATATCACAAAACAATCTTTGACGGAAATGATGCAACCAATTCATTGGAAAATTTAAAAAGGGGCGTCTAAATAGATCGCACAAATTTATTAAAATATACCAACATCTAATTAAACATGCGTATTTCTCACAAAATTTAAAAAAACATGCAATAATGTTAAAACCAGTGACGATCTGTGAGAGTAGGCAGATCATGCGTTGATGAGAGACAGAAATTTAATCTCTAGTATGTGCTTACACATTTGGTACCTAATAAATTCCGTTACATATATATTTTTTGAAGATTATTGTTAAATGTAATTTATATTTATTTTTATTATTCACCTACAATAGTTTAATGCTATACTTCAGTTGATGTATGGTCTAAAAAGATCGTGACTAGGCGATGCGCGTATTGTGTAAATGACGCGAGCCGAACGAAATATAATTTGTCATAAAAATTCAACATGCGTCCATTTAATGTTATGTTATTGTTATATTAGTAATAATAATAGTATATTCATTGACGTGTTTTCTTTTTCAAGTAAATGGGTAACGTTTTTTAGTAATCTTTACACTATTTAAGAATATATTCCTCCGACGCCATCACAAAACAAATTAACATGCTTACACCCCGACTATCGGTCTCCGATTGGCCACGAGTGAAAAATTTCGTCCCACCTACTGTTGAAAATTATTCGCCGTTTCACTTATGTATGCTATTAATAGTATAAATCCATGAAATCTATTGGCTAAATACAAAATTTTTAAGTAATTTACTGTGTGGATATGTAAAAGGAGGCTGTTTGAACAAATATTAATTAAACACGATTTTACTATGTGTGTATGTATAAATTATTGAACTTGATTCCTGTGTAATCAATAGTTGGTTAATTCAGAATAATTCCAAAGACATTTTTTTTACTATTGATTTTTAGGATTTTGCTTGATGGTTGAAACATAATTAACTATTTCTTTTATTCAACGAATAATTCACAAGATTTAAGAATGCACCATTCTGATTATTGAATATACATAATTTTGAAAAACACTTTCTGAGAAAATATATTATAACCAATAGAAAAAATCTTTTTGAAAAAAGTAAGCCACCCCGGCAGGGAATCGAACCCTGCATCTCCTGGGTTTACGCCCCGTCCGTTGCATTAACCTCTATGCTACAAGGCGACGTACTGATTGCGGCAAATTTTAACTATTGGCCTTTTTAATACCTACTCATCAGCGTTCTTCTAAATCAAGCTACCTTGGCAATCGGTTTTTGTTTTATTAAATCAAAGTAGATACCTATTAAATCAATTATTAACCGACGTCGTGGATTTCTCCAATATTTTTTATGATGTAACTTACTTGAACTTGCTAATAATTTAACTGTTTCTTTTATTCAATGAATAATTCACAAGATTTAAGAATGTACCATTCTGATTATTGAATATACATAATTTTGAAAAACACTTTCTGAGAAAATATATTATAACCAATAGAAAAAATCTTTTTAAAAAAAAAGTAAGCCACCTAAATATTTAAATAGTGAATTAAAACAAAATGCAGCAATGATATTTATATACTAATAAAAAACAACAAATATTTAAATAATACATTTCTTGATATCGCATATTTTTATAATGTATGTATAATGTTATGGTCATTGATTCAATAATATTCTGATACTCCCAACTACTTACATTACAATATACAGTCACGTTATATAAGTATAGCTTTCAAAAAAGCTCTATGGTTGGCAGATAGTTCACAAATAAAAGCTTTGGTATATAGAGCAACTGTCTACAATATTTTCTGTAATTTGATTTTCTTCACATTAATACAATGAAGATTTATTAAATTTTAATCTTCACTCATGATAAATGATATATTTCAATATTCGCAGCAAGATTTTCGTTAGTCAAAATTTTTAATTTATTGGTCATATAGCCCACAGATCAGGGACGGCTCTTGTATAGGAGCAAAGGTGCACTGATCTCCCAAATTATTACGTAACTATGTAATAATAAGTACGTATTCAAATACCTACATATTGTATGAATTAATTATTGTAAAATATCTTTAATTTGTCGCCCGTCTGTACGCATAAAATGCGCGTAATTTCTGGCGGCCTGCATGTATGCGTAGGTACGTCCTTCGTAGTATTAATTGTGCAGGAGAGAAATCGAACCGCCTGGCGATGATTTTTTTTTCACGCTGCCGATAATGTGGGCTCAGTTGTGATCTTTTTTTATTTCCGAACGTGCAATATTTACCTCACTTGAAACACTGTGCCTCCCAATCTGAGCTTACGAGCGCAGACGACATTTCACGACAATGCTGTGTTTGACTGGCGCGAATAATAACAACTCACAAACGCTTTTGAAGTCGGTACAAGATTCCCGCGTAATATTTCAAATTATTATATTATTATTTCGTACGTTATGGGGTAAATGGTACGTTGTTTGCCATATAATATTGAATCGATCAAAATATCGATTAGAGTGATATTGTGTTCATTAAGTTAGGTGTAGCAATCTCACCATACAAATACCAATTTTATAATTATTTTACCTTTAAAAATTAAATAATTTTATTATGCCTAGAGCAAAGTAAACTTGTAAGTAAGTAATTGATAAACTATTAATAACCTTTACATAATATAATATACATACTACATTTTTTTACGTACCTACTTATACTACTCTAAGAGAAGTAGTTATTTAACAAAAGCGTTACATTGTAACAATTTCTACAATATTAGGTATTTCAATAGTGTATGTGGAGTATGAGCGTTATTTTGAACGTAAAAGAGGATAAAATATTTTTTAAGAAGATGAACAAAGCAATTTTCCAATGTCAATTTATTGAAGAAAAGAAATATAAATTATTCTATCAAATACAATATTCGTGTTACCGAAGTATTTTTTATTTTGAATACGTCTTTCAAATCAGTCCCATTTGGAGTGCAATTCTGGAGTTGAGGTGTACAAAGTATTAGCAATTTTTTAACAGATAGTAACTATATCCCGTTGAAAAATCACCGATCCATAGTATTTATCAAAATAATACAGCGCGTAGGTATATGCGGAGAATGTGGGATGCAAATAACCGAAAGGGGAGTATAAGATATGCCCGAATTGCGTCAGTATGTGAACTTCAACCGACCATAACCCGCGTAACACCTATCGGAGCTACACAAATGAGGAGTTTACGGCTTTGTACCAATGACATATTGTCTAAAATACTTGCATCAGTTATAATTTATGGAAGTTAGGAGTGTCAAACGTGGAAACTACGTTGGCACATATGAAATGTATTACAATAAAAATCGAAAAGAGTTTGTATGCCTTTTGCATCATACCTATCATATCCAGAAGCTTGGACTTTAAGATAACTTTGACAATAAATAAATGCTGTCGGTGAATGTGGCCAAATGATCCAGGTTCCGATGCTTAGTCATAAGATCATGATGAATAAGAAGACATTTTTTTATATTTAAATCTATAGGTACCAGTGGCGAAGGGTGGAGTTAGGCTGTTAAGATTCAACATAAATAGTATACAATAAACTTTTTCTTAGTCCAACGCTTAAGCCGGCCTCCGTGGGTGATTGCGTTGGACTATCACACCGTGGGTCCCAGGCTCGAATCGTGGGTCTGGCAGGTATACATATTGTTTTTCAATTTGTGTGTGAGTCAGGGTATGGACATAATAGGTTGAGCAAGTGGCTGACATACATTTCTCGTAAAAAACAAAATCTGTTAATACAAATCTCTACTCTGTGGAGGTCCATATGATCCTATTAGGATCGGACATGGTCGAAAAAAAAATGTGTAACTTTTTTAACTTTTTCAGTCATACTTATTTATTTTCATTGAACTAAGAATAGAATTTGCATAAAATGCTAGTTAGTTTTTAAAATTCAATTAAACCCTTCCTAAAACAAACCATAATAGTTTAAGTATACCATGGGTAATCCGACAAGAATAATAGATACTTTTTCAGTCATTCTTATTTTAGTTGTTGAATTAAGAATAAATATATTATTAGGTACATGTTGGTTAGTTTTTTTTATGTATTAAGTCCTACCTAAACCAAACCACAATCGATAAAAATATTCCTCTATCTATAAAATATGTAAAATTATGTATGTTTTGATGACAGAATTTTAGATTTTTTTATAGATAAACGAATATTTTTTGACTATGATCCTATGACTTGGATTGAATTTTAAAAACTAAAAAACATAGTCAATACAGTGTGGTCTTAGACAACAGGTAGTGCGCATTATTTATATCAGATCTTAACAGCCTCTACTAGGTACTATAAACACTTAGATAATATTACGTTTTTACTAGTAAATGATAGTTTAATTATAAATATACATATTATTATGTGATACCTATAGATATATAAATTTATTGCTAATGATAACTACGTATACTTATACAAAATTACAGTCATAATATACGTATATGCATATATTTACCGCTCTACTTAATTACCTGCCCTAAATAAAATTATTAATAGATTAACCTTCAGAGTAAATACCGAAATCGGAACTTGGGGGAATTAAGACAACCCTGTTGGCAACACCACTTATGCAATATTATGTTAATGTATGTGCGTATAGTTGTTTACAATTTATATTATTGAAGGCTGCTTTCGATGTAAATATATTTGACTACAAACACTTCTGTATATTGCGAATGTGGTGTATTTCGTCGCCCTCAAGGAAGAACTCACCAAATACAGTTTTTGCTCAAAATGAGTTATTTATACAGAAAATCTTGCAATTTTTAACTCTATCTTAGAAAAAATCACCAAAATTCTAACTATACGTTTTATGTTAAAAATTACAAAAACAAAAGATTCACCAACTACAAAGAAAAGATATTTGTGTTATGGAAAAAGTCACCAAAGTACTTTGGTGAATTCTTCCATGCGTATTTTTCCCTAATAGCAACACTTGGTGACACATCTGTCACGTCTTGTCAGTTCAATGTTGTGTATTTTGGCGGTTATTTTCTCTTCTCGGTTGTGCTCTCATGGCTGAGGATGGTGATCACCTTTGAATTCCGTCATCCTTAGGGCTACCAAAGCTCTCAGAGCAGAATGAATGGTGCCCCCAGTCAGCTCCTTTGTTTGGTCGCTCCAGCTCTTCTCTGGAGGCCACCCAAAACCACCATTCTTTCCAGGTTGTCTGGTCTGTGCCGGACAATATGTCCAAAAAACTGCAGAATGCGTCTCAGAAATATTTTCAAGAGCCGTTCCTTTTGCAGTCTCTGGATGATTGACTGGTTCGTCCTGTGTTCTGTCCAAGGAATGAGAAGCATTCGGCGCCAAAACCACATATCAAAGGCATCAATTGCCTTCCGCTCCCTTGCCTTCAGGGTCCATGATTCGCCACTGTATAACAATGTGGTGAACACTAATATTTGCACAAGCATAATTTTTGTGGGAATTGAAATTCCCCGATCCTTCCATAGTATAGTGGTAAGACGTGTCATCGCATTTTTCACAATCTGTATGCGTCTTCTTATTTCCGCTTCACATCCGCCTCTTCCACGAATAGTCGATCCCAGATATTTATACAAACTCGTCCACTGTTTCTAAGTTTTGGATTATACTTGCTGTTGGTAGAAGGTTAGCCCGATCGACAACCATTGACTTGGCCTTATTCCTATTAATAAGGAGGCCGTATTTGTGACTATCTTCGTCTTCCGTAGCAGCACTGAGAGCTTTCTTTCATCAGCAGCGATTTGAGTTATATTATCTGCGAATCATAGTTGTGTATTTTCTGGCCACCAATTGTTATTCTGCCTTGGCAATGGATCTAGGGATTTCCGCATTATATGCCCTCCACATTATTGAATAAATGGGGAGATAAAACACATCCCTGACGGACTCTCTTCTCAGTTTGGTTGAGGAATTGGAATTTAAATTCTAATGGATTTAAGTTTTCTACAATTCCATTTAAGCCGTTTTGTGCGACCTGGATTTCGCCTTTCGCCGGCCACCGAAATGAATATAATAATTTACAAATATGTAGACATGGCAACTTTGAAGTACCACCTGCCATAAAAAAGGCATATAATAAAATATTGACCATAAGTGTGCAAAAAAAAAATGACCACTGGAAACTTTGCACTTCAAACAATATTCCAGAGGAATATCACGGCTGGTATGCACAACTACCAGTGTCCAGAAATGTCCCTCAGAATGATATTCTGATGAATGAAAACGAATCAGAAGAAGAATAGTTGTTAATGTGAATGAGGTATATGTATGAGACGTATAATATGTAAATGGACAAGATTATTTCAGTTAAATACAGTATATTTTTTTTGTCTGAGGTGTTTTATTGATATGATCATTCAAGGTAAAAACTCACCATTTGAATAATGTCATACATTGAATGGGTATGGAAAAACTAACCAAGTACGAAAAACATTTTTTCTAGATTTTTTTCTAAGGAAGGTTACATGTTTTAAATGTAATGTACATAAAAACAAAAATAACCAATCAAACAAAAAAACCCGTTTCCTTCTATGTATTTTCGTTTTCTAATGAGAGCAATTTAAAATTTTCAGAAAGTTTAAAAGTCGATTATCTCAGGATTTTACTTTTGTTGGTTGGTGAGTTCTTCCTTGAGGGCGACGAATTTTATTCGCCCAAAAAGCCATATTAAACCGTAACTGCCTACCATTGTATGATTCGGCTTACATAATTTAATACACATTCGTATTATTTGACTATTTATAACTCGCTGTACGAAACAAAACACGTAAACTCGGATCAAAATACGACCACTTATGAACGTGGAGGTTTATTTAATTAACATTACGCCAAAAGACTATTTAAACGTGGGAAATATGAAAAGGACAATTTTGAATATGGAAGTAAACATTTTTTTTATGATTTTGACTGTAAAAATAGCATTTAACTCAACATACATCGTGTGATTACGTGTAGTAACACGGGTTACTAATGTCATCATGACTTACTTATAAATATTATAATAACAAAAAAAACCTTTTATTTAACCATGTTATATTCATTACACGTACATAAAGTTGGGTTTTTCCCGAGAAAATCTCAATCCCGAGATTCGGGATTTCCCTAAATTATGAAATTTTGAATTTTCGAGATATCAAGAAATTTAAAAAAAAAACCTGTAAACCTAAAATCAGTGTAAAAACAGACAAATTCCAAAAAAATATGATTTTTTTAATTTATGTAAGAAGACAAACAAAATAGAAGTAGGAAAACAAAAATAATTCAAAACATTCCTTATTAAAATAGGATTTCAAAAAACACAGACTGTCAATCGCTGCATCTGACAATCGCGTATGCTTTTGAAACACAAAATTCCCTGTTGCAAAAATTGCGCTCATTTTGAGTCGCCATTGGCTTAATTGTGTTAAATGGTCTGATCAGTCTTTGAACGTTTTGTGTTTCCTATCCAATTTTTTCTTATAGAAAATCGTTTTTTCACCTAATATTTGATAATAAAGAAATCCTGAATCCCGAGAAAAGATTCTCGATATCCGGGATTTTCCGAAATGTTAAAAATTTCAATTCTCGAGATTCGGGATAGAAAATCTCGAAAATTTCTCGAGAATTCCCGTTGGGAAATTCCCGAAACCCAACTTTACACGTACAGGACTGGATCTACTATATGGCTAAAAAAACAAAGACAGTCAAAGGCTCTAAATTCGTAGAGGCTCCAAAATCTGATGAGCAAGTAAATTTTCATGATTTAGATTTGTTTTTTAAATTCCTCAGTATTTCTTCGTGGTCGTTCAGATCATGATAACCTTGATATTCAGTCATATTCTGAGCGATAAAGACTCTCCCCAGACCCATCAGTCATCGGCTCATTCTCGCAGGATATAGTGAAGGCTGTCTTCAGAAAGCAGTTTTACTTGGTCGCTCCAGTGACGCTCTTCTTTTACTTTGCCTTCTCTAGAGGCTACCAGTCTCTTCAGGTTATTCGGTACACGCCGAATAATATGTCCAAAAAACTGCAGAATGCATCTCAAAAATATTGTTGAGATTCGTTACTTTATCTCATTGGATGTTGCTTCATCTCATTGGATGTTGTTTATCTCATTGAATGTTGCTTTATCTCATTGGATGTTACTTTATCTCATTGGATGTTGCTTTATCTCATTGAATGTTGCTTTATTTCATTGGTTGTTGCTTTATCTCATTGGATGTTGCTTTATCTCACCGGTTCGTCCTGTGCCCTGTTCAAGAAAAACAAAGCATTATGTATTATGATCATATTTTGAAGTCATTAATTACCTTCCACTCCCATGCCCTCAGGCTTCATGACTCAAAACCATACAAAAATAGAATATTAATATTTTTACAAGCATCATTTTTGTGGCAACTTAAATTCATCGATCCTTCTATATTATAGTGGTAAGACGTGTCGTAGAACCTTTGGAATTCTTATTTCTCGTTCACATCCGCCTTTTTCTCTAATGGTCGATCCCATAAAAAAACTAGCCCACTGTTTCTATATTTTGAAGTATAATTAATGCAGGTATAAGGTTAGCCTGACCGGTAACAATTGATTTGATTATTTTACAACGTTTTTATTAGGTTGTATTCTTATTTTGTCCGGTGGTTGTTTATCCAATACAAATATTGCAATCGATTTTTATCTAATTTCCGGACTAGCTAGACATTTGAAACTTTTATAATATATCAGAACACAATGCCAACACATTTTTTAAATACTTTTAGTCATCTTAAAGTAGAATTGAATTCATTTTCAGTTAATTCTGTTTTGTATGAAAAGTTATTTCGGAAGAAATCTGTAATCCAATCCAATATTATTGGTTAATAAGTGGGTGGTCCTAGCAACTTAATAATTATTATAAACGTGCGTTACTATGGAAATCAAAATGACATTTCAGTATTCTATATTATTGTTTGTTTGTTTGTTTTTTATTTACTTCATATCAAGTACAAGTTTAAGGATATAGAGCATAATGATTTAACAGAAAATTTTAAAACGTTGTATATAAAAAGTTCTTTTTATCTTGTAATTATTTAATAATAAGTATGTTGGATTAACGACTCATTTCTTAGTATAGCTAAGTAGACCATTACCCATATTGTCAAGAATTTAAAATTATTTACACCACCGTTAGCCAAAATTGATTACGTTTGATGATGTGTAACTTACGCCCACTGTGGCCGCGCGGCTTAAGCGTTAGACTTTAACGCCGTGGATTCCAGGTTTGAATCCCGGGTCTAGCAAGTACACATATTGTTTTTCAATTTGTGTGTGTCAGGGTATGGACCTAATAGGTTGAGCAAGTGGCTGACATCCATTTCTCGTAAAAAAACAAAATATGTCAATACAAACCTCTACTCTGTGGAGGCCCATATGATCCTATTAGGATCGGACATAGTCGAAAAAAATTTCATTTCATACATTTATGTTATAAAAAAAATATTTAGATAAATTTTAACTTCAAGCACTTACACTTTGCACACATTAAATATCGATTGAAGTTTTTTATACATTACTAGCTGACCCGGCAAACGTTGTTCTGCCATATAAATTATTTCTAGTGAATATTTTGGTTGTTAAATAAAAAATAACGAATGTATCGTAAGTGTGTGGGGATGAGATATATGACAGAAAGAGGAATAGAGCGCTGTAGACGATGACCGCCGATAAAAACAAAAAAACATCAACCATTCATTTTCTCAATTCAAAATGAGTAATGATGTTCATAATGAATGAATTACCTGTGACAGGATCTCGTTGTTTAATGTTTATGCAATATCCGTCTTGTCCTTTCCAGAAAATTAGCGGATATTGGAGAGCGTCGTATGAACGGTGTGTGTCAGCGATGAACTCCAGATTATTGTTTCTTCTTCGAATCACGATTTCTCGCGTCGATGTGTGGTCGCCAACCATGATTACAGCAATGTCGTCAACAACAGGCGCATTGAATCGAAGCACGTGCTCTCCAGCTGGTGTTTTCTCATGATTGATGACAATAGCGTGATTGTCACTTTGCAATTCGTGCATGTGTGCTTTGAAGAATTTCAATAATTCATTGTGCTCATTCAACAGGGCATCCAGTTCGCCGACGATGCGCCTGGCATTAGGCGAATTGAGGCTATTGTAGCCGCAACGTGCATCCACATGATTGATGTCCTCACTGCCCATGAAGTAGATTTGTAAAAATTTATGTGGTTCGTTTGGCATTGGCAGCAATGAGCCTACTTTGTGGTATACTTGGCCTTTGATTTTGAACGTAGAATGGAATTGTTGACTATATACCGCAGTATTGTGAACTATTTCTGTTGCTCCGAACGAAGTCTTTTGGCAGCATGAATTGAATGTGCGAATGGACTTCAGGAACAGGTTTGAATCTGGAACCGTGCCGATGAGCAAGCCGTTCAATGGTTCTGGTGGTATCTCAATTTCTGGTAGTTGCACTTTTCCTGATGCGTAACACATCCCGGCTGACTCATGTTTGAATTTGAGCGCATGACAATGGAGACATTTTTTGTCCATAGCACCGATCAGTACTTTCGGATGAGCGGAATATTCAATATCTGGCTCGTACTCGAATGCGAGACAAAGGAACGAAGCGGATGTAAATGTTCGATGTACTTGTTGGAGTTGTCGGTCATTTGCTCTGCGTGTGTTAACTACGAACCGGCGCGCTTGGCTCCGTTCCAATTGTCGTTGTTGATTGCGTCCAGATCGTGCCTCTTGTGATTGGGATGCACGCAATTGCGATATGCTTACACGCACGTTTTTGTTATCTTGTTGGATTTGTTTGTCTGTTCTTTCTGCTCTACTATTTCGCATGTTTGTTGCTTTATTCGTTCAACGGCCCAAATGGCCCCCCTTGCGTCTTGATGGCATTGTGCACTGTAATACACGCACATAAAAATAGATAAATTAAAATAAATCGTACAAAATTTTGCACGCACTGCGTTGTGATATGCCGAATGAAATGTCAAAATGACGCGACGCTTCTCTTGAATTCTTTTCGGACGTAGCGCCATCCGTCATTCAACAACATAAATAATTTCGTTCTGTTTGAAATACGAACGACGGTTAAATTTGTTCATACAAAAATAATAAAATCGCGATTAAAAAATGGGAGGGTGGGGGTAGGAGGGTGAAAATTTGGGGTTATAGGTATTTTTTGATGTAAAATAATAAAAAAAATACAAATTTTCAAAAAAATAAAAGAAAAAAAATTCTGGATAGAGATACCCTAATCACTTAGCGGTATGAAATATACTTGTTGACCTATTCTCATACCTAACAAATATATATAAAAAAAATCATAAAAATCGGTCGAGCCATTTCGGAGGAGTTCGACCACAAACATCGTGACACGAGATTTTTATATATATAGAGATTTTGCAAAATTTACGATTTTTTTTACGTAAGTTAGTAAAAAACGTTATTACATAATATAATATGGTACAAGGGTTAACATTTTATAATTCCAGCTGAAAATACTAAGTATAATAATATACGGCTCAGTAATTAAATAAACCACCAGTCAAATTAATGTTAAATAATATGTTTATGGTGTCCTAAATATGTAGGTATTAGCCCAAGGTACCTTCAAGTATAAATTAGTAGGCGGCGAGTTTGAATCTTACATATGACAACATATCACTTTTTACTTTTTGTATGGATCTAAATTACTTAAAAATACACAAGGAAACAATTTCATGGCATCCTTTCACTCATTGCATTCTCAGCAAAGTTTTCGTCTTCCCGCAGGACTCATCCTCTCAAGGGATTCATCAAAGAAATATTTTTTAGAATAGCTCATCCGTTATAATAAAGTTAATTATTGTAGATATTTGACTGTATTGCTATAAACCACCTAATAGAAGAAGGTTTTTGTTACATTTTTTAAGAGGATTTTTTTTTTATAATATTCACTTAATTGTATTTTTGCTATGAATCAAACACACGTTAAAAAAGACAACATATTATGACAGTAAATCTACAGTTGAATTCGAAAGTTACATGTAAATCGTACACGCGTAAACTCATCTCACCTGCAACGTGTCGAATACGTCGATGTAGCGTCACCGTTATTCACAAAACACACGTTGCAAATTGGAGCTTTGCAGATTGGTCGAGTGTGACTTTTTAATTTGAAAAAAAAAAACATCTAATGTTGTAATCGATAAGTTGCATGCGTCTCGGACTGCAAGTCGAAGACGCCATGACGCATACAAACACCTACAAATTGGTCATTCCTATGCCGATATCTATACGTTTCGAAGGTTATGTGCGACTGTCGATAGGTAGATGTGCGCGGTTATCAGATGCAACATTGGATCAGGAGGGTTTGATTTATGGCTGTGCGGCAGACGAGGCCAGTTTAGATGTAAGAGCCGGCTTACATTTCGATGTAGTACAGTTCACCATGAACTGGAAAGGAATGGCCGTATAGCATTGAAATAAAAAAAATAACGCGTTGTTAGTAGAGTATTAGAGACAGTAATTTTTCAATTTTATTAGATTCAATAATAACAATAACTTCATGTTAATTGGTACCAACTAGCTGATAATAACGCTATAATTATTATTAGTTATTTGATAGATACAACTTAACACTTAGCACCTTATAGAATTTTATATAAATATACATAAGTATATGAAAAGATTGTTTTTATAATTTACTTCTCTACCTATTTTTTTATCTTTCCCTTGTATTCCGATAAATTTTATAAGCTACGTATTAACGTATTTTATTTTGTAATACATTTGATCTCAATACTGCACGGCCATTTACTTACCTGCCATTGGTGATGCCGATTGGGAGGGCAATAACTCTGTTCAACCAAATCGCTTCGGATGTTGATATATTCCATCTACGTGAGGATGAGTATACGTTATTTTATAAAATTTTAAAATAGGGTCTGCTTAATTCATCCGGTGTACTTCCTTGTACCTATATAATTTTTTTGTATTTACACATTTATACTGTAGAATAACTTAATACTGATCTATCTCTTTTGTTATGTACCTAATATTGTTTTAATAATATTTCGTTGTTTCTAAATGTCATGTTGTGAACGTCTTAAACTTATAATTTGTAATGTCCACAATATGTAAAATAAATTAATTGAATTGAAAAAATTGAATTACGAACAAATGTTTGAACACGGGATTTGAACCCACTACACTCAGAGTGTTGTTTTTCATACAATATGATAATACAACGATTGTTTTTTTTAATGAAATACGTACTACAATAAAATTAAAATAAATTCTCAAAAATTTTATGTTTAATATTACACGTTACAATTTTTTTTAAATAAAACCAAAACAAACCCTGAGATTTAAATTACATATTAACAAGAAACAATGACGTGTTTTCTTCTCGCAAACAAATGGATAGGGTAATCTCACGAGTTATGTAATATATACCAATATACCATAATAATATATTATGTGTATAATTATATGTGTGTTGTTTTCTTAGGTCCTCCTTGCAAACAATTATTTCTATCTCATATATTATTTTACAATATTATATTCATACACATACATTGTCGCTTTTATGTCTTTTGGTATAATATGTACGAGGGTGTAGTGGGGACACTATAAAGACTCTAAATGCTTTTTGTAAAGCAGGTAATAGAAACGGCTTGTAACAAATTACATAATAATTAAAATTAATTAAATACAATCAATATAAAATAAAAACAATTTTAAAATACATGTAATGTTGTGGCAAATTTCATGCTAATAAAATATATTTCTAGAAATATAATTGTCATTTATTATATTTTAAAAATTACCTACCTACTGAAGTTGTATATTTGTATAATATTATTAAAAAAAAAACTAATTGTATACTTACGCTAGCAGGTAGCTATTTGTTTAAGACTAATTGGTATATTATATTATACACAAGGCGGCTATTGACGGCTAAAGTGATAAATATTATCACTGTCTATCTCGCTCTAAAAGTTAACACAGCCAAGAGAGGGTCATATCACGGTTTGGACGGTTAACTTATTGTAATAATTATTACCGCATCAATACATAAATATGATAAAATACCGTCGATTTCCGCCTTGTGTATAGAATAGCTTCGCAAGAGTCAATATTTACTTATTTAGTAAGCCCTATACCACATAACATTTTACATGAAATTCTTATCAAATTGCGTTAATGTTGGATATCGATTTTTGTGTTTTAAGCCAGGGTGCCGTTAATCACATTGACGCAAATTCAGTGGCGATTCAGGATGAAGTTTAAAAAAAATGTTCTAGTAGGTAGGTATATATTTCAGGTGTTTTATAATTATGTATGTATTTATTATTATTACATGAGAACTCTGCCATTCTGGGCCTCTGTGTCCCTGATAAAACTATCTTAGAAATAAAGAACATCAGTTGTTTATTCTCCCAAAGTGCAGAACCAACCTGCCACTGGCGATAACTAAATCGCTTCGGGTTTTGATATATTCCACCTACGTGAGATGAGTATAGGTGGACGTTGTTTTATAAATTCTTAAAATAGGGTCTGCTATACTCATCCGGTGTACTTCCTTGTATCTATCTAATTTATATTTTTTGTGTGTACATATTTCTACTGTTTAATAACTTACTATCTATCTCTATACTGATCTATCCATTTTTTATGAAATACTGTTTTATATTTCTTTATTTCTAAATGCCATGTTGTGAACGTCTTAAAATTATAATTTGTAATGTCCACAATATGTTAAAAAAAAAAATTGAAATTGTTATTTTCAATTATAAATATACTCCACCCCTGTTCGCATTTGGCGTTATATTGTACGTGAGAGAAGGTTTTATGTTTTTGTCAGTTAATAATGCTTCCAATTTTTTTAGCATTATTCTCTAAATATAGGTAGGTACCTATGCACGTATATAAATAACGAAATATAATTGTAAATATAAATAACATACTGAGGTAAAATAAACCCACATCCAATTTTAATTTTCATATTATTATATAATCAAAACAGTGTAAAAGCTATTTATTTGTATTGCATTGTCAAATTATTTCACTATGATCAAAGATTTTGATTAAATTTTTCGGGTGGTTAGATTATTAAGGCTTTACAAGGATCGCATACGAGAAAGGTGGTTGCGTTAGAGTCTATTTAAATAAAAATTAAAATATTGCTTTTTAAGGCGGTGGGGTTCCACTGACTATCACATTCACATATTACTTATAGCTTCCCATTGCTTTAACCGCGGAGTACCGTACTTCTCCACATACATTTCTCATACCCAGACACTCCACACTATTAGTCTAGCGATAAATATGTAGCCTGCAGGTAAAACTAAGGCTATCATTAGTGGTTATCGAATACGCGTGGCTTAACCGTCATAATTATTAGGATATTAATTTTCCATTTGTGTCGTGCTTTTAGACATGCCAAATCGGAATATTAAGGCTATACCTCAGTTGAGGCATGGTCTTAAAAGATCGTGGCTAGACGATGCGCGGATTGCGGGTCGCGGGTGCAAATGACGCATGCCGACCGAAATATAATTTGTCATATAAATCCAACATGCGTCCATTTAATGTTCTGTTTATTGGGATTGCCCGCTTATGGAATTCGAACGAGCGGAGCTGTTTGCCAGGGTCCGTCCTCACACGGGCCCAATTGGTCATGGAGATCTGGTAGCAACCGAAGTTAACTTTGCGGCATTTGATAAATTTGCAGCGTCGTATGGGGAGCGGGATAGTTCCGACTCTTCTGTAGACTCATCCATTTCAATTCGTGACACTCAGTATGCGGGTACACAAAGCGCTTAACGTCAGCGGACAGCAGAGCCAGTCCAAAAACAGACATTTTCTTTCTTAACTTTCTTCTTTAAGCAATACGGTGCATGGTTGCAGCATCAGTCCCGTGCGGCTCCGTCTCGGGACGGAATGAGCACTTAAAATCACTTCTTTCAGACACGTTTAAAGCGTCATAGAAAGCGGCCGTGCATATCCACGGTTGTGCATATATGACGGGTGATGGTGGGCACTTTAACGTACCTATGTTCTATTAGTAACAATAATAATATATATGTATTGACATGTTTTCTTTTTAAAGTAAATGGGTAACGTTTTAAGTCATCTTTACGAAACAATTGACGTATTGACACCTTGACGTTCGCTCTCAGACTGCCAGCGAATCCAAAATTCCGTCGCGCCTATAGTTGAAAATTATTTTCCGTTTCACTGAAGTATCGCCTTAAAACAAATATTAGAAGCGTACCACGCGTTTTCCAATGGCCACAGGCTTTTCGTATCGTAGAATTGCGAGAGGGATAAGGCAACCTCTCCATAAGCTGTTCGACAGCCAAATCATCAGGGCCATGATCCTCATCCTCTGTCATGAAGTCCTGACGAAGAATAAAATAAGTAATATTATATTTATCACTATATCGTTATGAGTGGACATGGTGTAAAAAAGCGAAACCCGAGTTGCAAAAAATAACTAAAATTGAATAATACAATTCAAGGCAAATCAATTTGAATTTATATTTACATTACATCAACCCTCGGTCGATAGTATTAATTCTCTTTGTATTGTTTGGTTGTGTACCTTTTATTAGTAAATACAAAAAAGTAGGGATAAGCACAACTTCCTTTACGGTTACTTGGCAGTAAATAAACCTACAAAAAAAGTTGGCGGATTTTGAGTCGAAGCCAAGCGAATAATAAAATGAAAACAGAATAAAAATAATAAAAACAACAAAAGTCCTTCTAATTATTTTCGCGGAAAAGGAAAAACTTTAACGGGAAATGGTAGCAGAGGAGGAAAATTAAGGCAGATTTTGTTTCGTTTCGTTTAATTTAGACACTGGAGTAAGAGCGGAATAAAATATTTTTCGCTCAAATAAAAATATGCTTCGTTGCAAAATTCTCAAACTGTATCCATAATATCATCAAAATAAGGTAAGGTATCCATTTCCTACTTTACGCAGTCATACTATTGAGTATTGAAACATTATCGTCAGCTTTTCTCTGTCACTTTCAAATCGTCAGATTCCTAAGTTTTTAGACGCCGTATATTTAACTTAGTAAGTGCACTGAGTACTTTTTACAGAAAAGGTTAAATCTGTATGAATCGCATGTATTATAATTCAGGTGCATATTAAGTAAATATTTGTAATATGCATTTTACCTGACGTTGAATTGCGAACGCGTTGTATATAATTACAATATATATCATCAGCCGGAGTCGATCCACTGCTGAATGAAAACCTCCCCTAGACATTTCTACTCTTCTCGGTCCCTAGTTCTTTGCTAACACGTACATTCACCGAACTTTATGAGCTCGTATCCAGCGGACTTTAGGATACCCCTGTGGGCGTTTAGTGTCCCTTGGGTACCATTGTATGACGGCATTTGTCCAGCAGTTATTCACTCGCCGAGCGACATGTCTGGATTATTACCATTTCATCTGCTTAACGACCTTTATCATACCTGTCTGCTTCCTTATCAATTGGTTTATTCTGTGATCTTTCATCATGCACCTTTCCATGCCACGTTGCTCTACTCGTATTTTTTCATTTCTCTTACATTAAGAGTCCATGTTTTACATCCACATGTGAGCGTTAGCAGCACACAGCGGTTGAACACTTTACGCTTAAGACACAGTGGGAGGTTACTCTCTATCTGTAACGCATGAGAGAAAACATATGTAATTATGGAAGAGAGAGCAAGACAGGGAGAGGACTTAATAAAAGGGAAGTGAAAGAAAATATACACGTAAACGAAAATTCTAAAGTTGAAAAATAAGCAGACAGATAAATAAAAGAATCATTTTTTTTATTAGCTCGTGAGAGGAAACAGAGGATAAGATACTCTCATAATAGTTTAACAGATACTTACAGTACCTACAGTATTAGCATATTGTCACACCCAAGAATGTTGACAGGTGGCACTATCACCTGGTATTTTTATATACTAAAACAGTAATTACGTATTTGAATTCAGTTTGTAAATTAGCCCTTATTATAATGAAGGTGAAGCTCATTTTTCACCACTTTAATTTGTATGTTTATGTTTATTATGAAATAATATAATTTGTAAGGGAGGACTCAGACTAAATATTTATAATATGCAACATGGTAACATTTTATTATTCACACTCCCCATTAATTTAACACTTCAATTGTCTAGTCTAGCCCACTGTCATTACACTCATTTCGGCGACATCTTTTATCGTATAGAGAGAGTAATCGTTTCGGTTTCCTGACAAATTAGTTAGTGCGATATTCGTTTATGTGACAAGCAACAGATGTGTGTTCGAATTCGCTCGTTTGTGCTATAAAAATATATAAAAAATTTCAAGCAGTTCATATAATTTTAAGACCGCTTTAAGTTAGTGGAATCCCAATTTTAAGTGCCCGAATTCACGTTTACTCACTTTTTGCACTTAGTTCCTGCATTTTCATTTCATTTGAGTTACAGTTAATACCAGGTTATTTCCCGAAAATATTGTTTTTCACACATCCAATCACAAAAATCTATGGAAATCATTGGTACGAATATTTATGTGTAAATATACACATAGAGACATATTTGCAGTATTTTAGGCCAAGTTTACACAACGTGATTATTACTTTAGGGTAGTCATACGTAGAGTTGAGTTTTTCCCGAGAAAATCTCAATCTCGAGATTCGGGATTTCCAGAAAAGAATTCTCAAGAATTCTCGAGATATCGGAAATTTTAAAAAAAAAACCTGTAAAAATCATAAAATCAGTGTAAAAACAGACAAATTCGAAAAAAAATTATGTGAGAAGACAAACAAAATAGATTTAGGAAAATAAAAATATGTAATTGAAAACATTACTTATTAAAATAGAATTTTAAAAAACACAGACTGTCAATCGCTGCGTCTGACAATCGCGTACGCTTTTGGGACACAAAATTCCCTGATGTTGCAAATATTGCGCTCATTTTGAGTCAACGTTAGCTTAATTGTTTTAAATGCCCCGATCAGTCTTTGAAAGTTTTGTGTAAAATCGTTTTTTCAAATAATATTTGATAATAAAGAAATCCAGAATCCCGAGAAAAGATTCTCGAGATCTGGAATTTTTCGAAATGTTAAAAATTCCAATTCTCGAGATTCGGGATGAAAAATCTCAAAAATTTCTCGAGAATTCCCATCGGGAAATTCCCGAACCCCAACTCTAGTCATACGGTATTGTGTCATTTCCCGTTTTGGCTCGAATGTTTTGGCAGCTAATTTTTTTCGCACTTATTGTTTACATAATTATTCAGTTATTTATTATCTTGTATATATTTTTTTGTGCATTCTAATATTGATGACGTACAAGACGGTCCCTTGAAATCAATGTATAACATTGAAAGAGTTCCATAATATAAACAATCCAAAACTATGCACCATGATTTTTTAAGATTTAATTGTCAAGTTTTTATTTTTTTATTTCCGATTTATGTTTCCAATTGTGACATACTTATTGCTTTTTCTGCTATATAAAATCATCACCTCAATACTACAACTAGAAACTTCTGATTTGATTGGGAAAATGAAATTTAAGCTGTAATGGATTAACATAAATCAAGACTCTAATTATTATTTAATATAAAAATGATAAATAATAAAATGGTGCTTTTGTGATTTCAAACAATTAAATAATGTTCAATTGTATGAAAAAATATTGTAGATAAATTATTTTATTTATTTAATGCATTTTTATGGTTTTCATTTATTTTCAAACACAAAATTATTACAGTTCCCATTAACTTCTGGCTTACCTATATTTATTATTTTGTAGAGAAGGAAATGTAGAATCATATTCAATGGCTATCTCAAAAACAGTGAAAATCAAGTTATTTAGTTGTAGTATTGAGGTGACGATATTAATTCTTGAATAAAAACAATTAAAACTATTCATTTTAGTGGAAGTTTTGGAACCGCTATAGGCAGGTATTTATTTGTTTTTCAAAGAAGAGAAGAAGGTACAAATCATATTTAACTTTATTTCATTTAAATTTTCGTTTTTAAAAATTCCCTTCTTACCGTTTTGTTTCCCGAAATGAAGGTCTCCGAGATAATAAAGCAAGTCGTTATTATAATTTAGATTGATCATATTTCTCATTATTCCGCTTTTTTCGGTTGAATCTTTCATTTTAATACGATGTATTAGTTAAAAGGCTAAACAAACTACGCCTCAAAGATATTGCTTTACACAATCCTGGTTTAGAAGAATTTTTTTCTTCATAACCAAAAAAAGTTTAACATACAACACTAAAATATTTGGTTAAATTATTTTATTAAAAAAGTTATTTATGTTTCTTTAAAATACGAAGCTATAACAATTTTTTTTCTGATAAATGACGTAATATAAACGTTTTAAAAAATTGTAATAAAAATCTGACGGACATAACTCAAAATATCCACTATATAAATTCCTCTTCGGGGATTAGGCCGGGTCTGATTCCGATAACCGAAAGAAAATTTAAACGTAGTATATTGTAATAGTATTAATGTTTAGCTGTACCTAGTTACTTTATCTTTCTGTCCAAATTGAATTAGCTGTAAGACGGAAAGAAGTTTTGAGTTTTGGACTCTTTTCTGCCCAACCTTAATAATATATATATGTGTCGCTAGATTTCAAAATCAGCCAAGTCCATAATAGATGAATAAGAGAAAAACAGCTTTTTGTTTTCTCAAATACACAGTCACAAGGGTGAAAGTATATATTATTTCGAGTATAGAATATTTCAAATTAATAAATTCCACATTTTGATAATGCAGAAATGTTAGAAAGCAGTAGTTCTTCAGCAATTCACAAACAAGTCAAAAATACCTCAAGGTGGACTTGGCTGATTTTGAAATGTAGTGACGCATATCATCATCATCAACCGGGGTTGATCCACTGTTGTATGAAAGCATCCTCTAGTTCTCTCTATTCTTATCGGTTCTTAGTTCTTCGCTGACACATACATCCACCGAACTTGAGTTCTTCCATCCAGTGGGATTTAGGGGTCACAATGGATATTTAGTGCCCCTTTGGTACCTTTGTATGATGGTTTTTGTCCAGTGGTTATCTATTCGCCTAGCCCATTGCAATTTCATCTTCTTAGCAACCTCACATCGCGTACTCTTGTCTGTTTTCTTATCCATTGGTTTTCTCTCTATGTTATGTGCTATTCGTAATTCGTAATTAACGTTTCTCTTACACTATAAGAGTCCATATTTCATACACATTTACGTTAGCATAGGAAGCACACATTGGTCAAACACTTTACTCATAAGATACAATGGAAGGTCACTTTTGAAGATACTATTCAGGTGCTCAAATGCACTCCTTAACAATGCGAGAAAACTCGTCATACATACCTTAATGTCTGCCAGTGAACCATTTCTAAAAAGGTCACATGGGCATCAGCCAGCGACGGCATTTAGGTAAATTAAAGAGTAAGTCAATAGTGAGTGAAAAAGAGTGACGATTACATTTATTGCCACTAGCCGCTCATCCGGGAACGCACTAAGAAAATCACTATCTTTTAGCAAGCTAGCGGAGCGGTGCGAGCTTATCTAAAAAGATTTAAATTGAGGGATGATGACTGTTGTCCATGTGACGGCAACACATCTCAAACTGTGTGGCATATTATCAACGACTGCCCTATACTAGAAAGAGAGCGATGGACGCTCAGGACTCGATGTAGACAGCATAATCATGAAATTGACCTCCAAAAGCCTCACGAAGTACTAATCAATAGAACAACACAAGAACACTACACAAAATATTTAATCCTGGTCATAAAGAAAATTAAAGATATAAATGGAGGAACCTAATTAGCCCCACATCAATGTAACTTACTCATCCAACCACCTTGTACAAAAAAGCAAGGGCATGGTTATTAATATTTTTTAAAAAATCTATTGTACAATTCTAAATTTATATTCATAATTACTGTTATATTTTGTAATGCTCTATATAATTAAATACCCGCAACAAGTTTGAGTGAGTTTTTAACTCTTTTCTTCTTTACCTTTACAATATAGATCCCAAGTTGAGTTGAAATAACACCAATAAAAACTTATGCTTTGTGAAAAAATTGATATGAAAAAGATTAGAAAAAGTTTATTGTAAGTTAAAACTTAAAACGTTCCCCAAAGCCCCAAACGTCACCCCACTGACTGCCTCTCCTAATGTTTCGGGTAAGAAACTTCCTGGGGAACAAAATAATGAGTTAGTGAACAAGAATAAAGAATCCGTGAGTAATGCCTGAAAGAGGGGAACTTGTCTTAATGTCTTGTAATGTGATTCATTCGTGATTTATTCATTCACGGAAACTCCTTAGTCTAAGTGCGAACTTAACTATGTGCCGTGATCACTATTACAAATGGAGAGGAATTTTTCTTTTCCTTTTTAATATAAGAAAAACCTGCTTCATAATATCTTCATATTATATTGTTAAAGAAAAATTGTTTTTAGATGCATTTTACAACTTTTTTCTTAGCTTTAATATTCTTATTTATCCGGTGGTTGTTTATCCAGTAAAAATCTTTCAATCGATTTTTAACTAACTTCCTGACTAGCTAGACATTTGAAACTTTTAGAATATATCAGAATACGATGCCATTGTATTTGTTTTACTTTTAGCCATCTTTAGTAGAATTGAATTCATTTTCAGATAATTTTGTTTTGTATGAAAAGTTATTTCGACACCATTATTGGTTGCTAGGGGTCTGGGGTCCTAGCATCTAAATTATTAATATATACGTGCGTTACTATGGAAATCAATACGACATGTCAAAATGACATTTTAGTATTATTTCTATCAAATACATTTTTTTTTGATCGTTTAAGCCAGCCAAGTCAAGTTTATATGATTCAACAGAAAATTTAAAAACGTTGTATATAAAAAGTTCTTTTTATCTTGTAATTATTTAGTGCTTAGTTTAATAGTTTGCTACAACATAATAATGCTAACTAAAATTAAAAATGGGTACTTTCTAAGTCCAGCGACATAGTTAAAAATATAATATACATACATAATTTTGAAAAATACTTCTGAGAAAATAATATATTACTTATAAACCCATAGAATTATTTTTTTGAAAAAAGTAAGACACCCGGCCGGGATCGAACCTGCATCTCCTGGTTTTGCGTCCCAAGCCGCGCATTATCTACTATTACTACTATGCTACGAGGTAACATACTAATGACGACAAACTTTAACTATTGTCCTTTTAATACCTGCTCATTAGCGTTCTTTTAAATCAAGCTACTATTGGCGATCAGTTTTTGTTTATTAAATCAAATTAGGTACCTATTTTTTACTAGTGAGTAATTTGTTGAATAAAAGAATTAGTTAATTAAAAACATATACACTTTTTAAGAATGACCTATGGCATAATGAATAGGCATTCCCTATAAGTAATTGTTAGGATATTGATCTCGTTGACCGTTGTACCGTTTTAAAAATATATTTATTATTAATATAGATGTTTATCACATTTGAATGGTCAAAAACATATCTTATAATCAGTATCTTTAAAATTGTCTTCAAAAGTGTTAATCGTGCCCATTTTTTGAATAATAAAATGCCTAATTCTTGTCAAATTTGGGATCAAAAGGATTATTAAACATAATTTTTTATCGTAAATATGTCATTATATAATGTTAACATTAATTTTACTAATGGTTTTATAAATGCGTTTAAAAATTAATAAACCTAAAAAATCATAACACCACTGCATATGGATATACTGAAATATGACTATATTCTAAAACATTAGAGCAAGAGGTTTATAAGATTACTATTTTACGTAATAAAAATACTTTATGCAGTCATCAAATGTTTATGATAAATATAAAAGATAATAAGGCTTCAAAATTATATAAATAGATTATCTACAACGTTTAAGGAATGTCCAGAGTTATGCTCTGAAAATACCATAAAAGCTCCATTTTTACATACGCTGAGCATGTGGGCCGTTAAGGGTGGAACTTTGCCTAAGTGCATTATTTTCCATATTTCAGTTGTAGGATATAATTATTGTTATACAAGACTATGTTAACCACGGTTATGGTTGTTACAGATCACCAGACGTAGACGCTGAAGACTGTCACGTGATACCGAATGACAAATCCACTGAATTCATCCTTGCGACTGTAGTCGAAGAGGCCGGAAAGTAAGATAAAATTATGCAATTTAAGCTTCACATGCTCATAGAAATAATTACTTGCTAGAGTTATCGTATCAAAACTGAAAGAATAAAATGTCATTCATTTCGTAAAATATCATTATACTTGTAGAATATCATTCATTATTTACATACGTATGAAATCATTATTAATCATGAATTATATCATGATTTTCATAGTATTTAGTTGCTTGTAACTCGGAATTATTGATTATCAAAAATTTGTATAAAAGCACTTGTTCAAATAAAAATTAGTCGAAACAATGAGGCTAAATGACAAAGAGCAGAAAACATATTATTATCTGAATGCAATGTTTAAGTAATATTTTTTTTACTTTCTACTTAGTAACTGCCATTTCAATAACGACCAAAATAATATAATTATTTGTTATCAAAAAGAGAGTGTATGATAATAATTACTGGTTTGTATTTCTGGTCGGTCTTGTACACTCGCTGTTAAGTAATTGATCTAACTGAAACATTGAATATAAATATTTCTAAATAAATGCGTTATTATAATTATGACCATCGCAGATACATACAAGTTTCACAATATTAATTTAATAAATAAAATCATATTATCCGTAGCAAAAAAATAAACTCATTCATACTCATCTCAAATATAATAATATTTTTATTTCTAAAATCGTAAAAATGTATGCTAATTGATGAACATTTCATTCAGAATGTTGTTGTTGTTGTGGTATGTTTGGCGTATAGGGCACCGGGGCAAGCCCCATATCCCTTTCGTCTGTATGATGGCGTGTGATGGAAGTCTCCTCCCTTGCGGGTTTTTCTGTGTTGTCTGCATCTTGGCTTGTTGGTTAGAATTGAATTATGTTTCGTTTTCTTCTTTCTTCACTCTTGTCGGCGCTCGTTCGTTCCTATCTATACTTTGGTGTGGATCTAGATCCTTTTGCTGGTTAATCTTTTCATGAGTTCGTTGGCGATATCGATGGCGTTCTTGAACGCCATCAGCGCTTCATTGATTTGGTCTGGCTCCGAGGTTCTGGTGGTGGTATTCATCCAAGCTGGTCTGAATGTGTTTTGCCGTTCTTCGCGTTGTCTGGACTGTTGTTGGAATTGCTTGTCGGCGTTTGTAAACGCATATCTGGCGTGTTTGGGGTGCCTTGGGCAACCTCTGTAGTTGGCCGGGTGTGGGCCACCACAGTTGGCGCATTTGGCTGGATCGGTCGTATTCTTCTTCTTGCAGTCCGAGGTGAGGTGTTCGCCGGCACATCGGACGCACATCGGAGTTGCGTGGCAGCAGGAGGCGGAGTGGGCGAAGCCCTGGCAGCGATGACACTGTCCATCCGCCGTTCTTCTGCGTAGCGGCTCCACCTGGATGGATAATCTGAAGATGGAGGTGAGTTTGAAAATGTTCATGTTGCCGCTCTTCTCGACGTCGAGGAGAATCAGCGGGATCTGTCTCTTCTGGCTCCCTTGGGTCATCCTGAAGGCGTTCTTGATCGGGTATCCCAGTGCAATGAGTTCACTGCGAATTTCTTCGGCAGTCGTCTCTTCAGGGATACCTCTGATCACTATCTTTAGTGGTTTTTCCTCTTGGAGGTTGTATGAATGGTATTCTGTCTTGTCTGCGTCCAGGATCCGTACTGCTAGCCTGTAGGAGTCTGAGTCTGGCAAGGTGAGTAGGATTCCTACCTTGATATTTTTCGCATCAGAAATAGTGACACCAGCCTCTTTCAGCTTAGCCATTGTATTCCTGAATACTTTTTTATCATGCAGGATGATCGGCGGGATTTTTTTCGGTCTGTCTGTTTTTTTGTTATTTGTTGGTTCTGCCGTTTTGAGGATTGGCATGTCTGGCTTTTTCGGTGTCAGTTTAGCTGGTCTTTTTGCAATTTTGAGGTCGGGGCTTTCAGTAGCTAGGCGTTTGCTAGCTCTTCTGATCTTTCTTCTTTCTTTTTCTTCGTCTTCTTCTCGTTCGAAGCGATCGTTGACGGCTTTGAGTTTTTGATAGTAGTATTCGTCCTCGCTCATCTTGGTCTTGGCTGCAGCTGCGTCTGTTTTGGCTGCAGCTGCGTATGTTTTTGGTGTATCTTTTCTGAGGCTGGGAGTTGATGGCCCCACTGGAGTGGTGTCCATCTTTTCGGAGCTGGTCGTGGTTTTGGCGGTGCTGGTCGTAGTTATGGCGGTGGATGTTGAAGGTACGGCTGGGGCCGGGGCTTTGGCGGTAGCCTCAGCGGGGGCCTGGGCGGATATATCAGCTTCCGTAGTCTGGGATTCGTCATTAAAGTAGTCGGAGTCATCGATGTCCAGGTCTTCGTAATCAGCGTCGTCCTCCGTGTCGGCGTGATCAGAGGCCACCAGCTTGATGGCTTCGATTTCCTCCAAGACTCTCTGCATGTTGGATTTTTTCTTCTTTGTTCTCTCCGGCTTATCTTTCTGCTTTTGGAGATCTGGCAGTGACTCGTGTGGCGGAATCCCATAAGCGATGGTGAGAAAGCCGTAGATATAGGCAAAATCTGCCGCTCTCAGCTTCCTCTTCAGCGCATGGATCTGCGTCAGATCGGTTTTGAAGTTGTCATCGATCTGTGCATGTAAGTCCGGATTCAGCAAACCGTCGAGCGATTGTATCTTGCTCATCTTGGTTTGCTTTGTCCAACTTCGGCGCAAGTATCGGTAACAATATCTGTATGTGTTGTTCTGCTCGCCGCTATGAAGGCTTCAGAGAAGTTCCAATTCACTCGGCCGTCGATAATTATCTCAAGAAAGACAATCAGAGGCGGCAGAAATTCATTGGATGCCCTCCAGATGGGCGATGATAACGGCGCTGCAGCATCCAAAGGTGGCGGACTGGATCGGCGATAGTGGCAGGATTATTTCAACGAAGGTGGCAGCTTCGTATTGAAATCAATCGGCGAAGGTGGCGGAGCAAGATGGCGGAGTTATTCCAATCGAGAAAGGTGGCGGAGGTGGCGGAATTCGTATCGAATTTTCTTTGTGTCGAAATTCGGATCGGAATTATTTGTAATCGATATGTCTTGAAAGCGTTAATAAAATCGAATCTGTATCGATATTATTACTCGTATCGGAGCTTGAGGTGTGCGATCGCGGTGAGTGCCAGTCTGCGAATGTTTCAGAATGAATGAATTGAATTGGCAATGGTCGCAGTCAATTTTCCTTTGGACAATACGAGTGACAACTTTATACTAAAAAGTGTTGTAGAATATTTTTGAAATGCACAACAATAATTATTATTTTTTTAATTGAATTAAATTGACTATGTCCGATCCCTAAAAGGATCATAATATGAGCCTTCACAGAGTAGAAATTTGTATTAAGAGACTTTTTTACGAGAAATGGATGTTAGCCATTTGCTTACGTCCAAAATAACATCAACTATTACGACGTAATCATTATTTATTTATTTAAGTAAATTATATAGAGTACTTCTTAGTTCAATGCATTCATAATTAGTGTTGTAGTATTTTTTGTTCCATTCAGATTTTCATTAAATAATTATTTATTTATATATCAATAGTAGTATTCCTTGATGATGCCGCTATAAATAAATAATGCTCACCTATAACGATGGCGTATGTATTTTTTAAAAATAAATTTATCATTTGAAGCGCCTAGTTTCAAAAGCCCCTAAAACGGTCGTTAAAATTTTTTAGTTAGATATAATATATTGAGATGAATATTTTTGTTACCTATAATTTTATAGCCAAAGATCAAACTTTATAAAATGCCAAAAACCGTTAATACGAATGATCAAAAATTAGGGTAAATTTCAAAACCCACTAAAATGGTTGGGTGTGTTTTTCATATACCCCTAAAATGGAAAGCCAAAATACTCTTTAGAATGTAACGAATTAAAAAAGAAATACATAAAGTTCACAGATTTAATAGATATGATTTTTTCTCATTTTTCTCAAAACTACCTAAATCGTTTTAGGGGCTTTTGAAACTAGGCGCTTCATTTAATATAACATTTAAATTAGTCGATGGTTTAAAAATATTTCAGCATAAACATACGTTATTTAATGGTTTGGTGTACTTATTTATATACCTTATTTTTATTTAAAATTTGAATATTCGGTTCCTACTTAAATTTCATTTTGCTTTTGATTTTCTTATTGTTTGTTTTCCTTTTTTATATACAAGAAAAGTTTTAGGAAAAATAAAAAGACTGACATTACATTTTGGCATTATTCTTTCATTTTTGATACGATATTTAGTGTAGCTATTTCTGACTTTCTATATTTATCTCAATGCGAGATTGTTATGCAAAGCATGAATATGATTTAAGCTTATTTTGTATAAGGCACGAACTTTTAGAGAGATATGGCGAACTTTAGTACAGCAAAAAATATCAATCGCAAAATTTTCAATACATTTTTTTTGTATTAAATTTATTAACTTTATTTCATCGTAGAAGCTTGTTGTAATAGATTTTTAATATTCTTTTTCCAATAAATTTCAATATAACATTTTTAGATAGTAATTTACTAGGTTACTAAGTGCACGGAACTATTATTTCATACCATTAAAAGAAGTGTTAATCCGTTTAATACAACTATTATTAATTATTACCCATCGCTGAAATTAAATAAATACTTTAACTTAATAATTATATAGTGCAAAATGCAACTAGATACTGTTACGTATATTAATTAGAAGATTTTTTTCTTCGGTTATGTCTGCCCCTTAGCTGGAGCGTATGGAAACCACACGGCGCCTCCATGAATCCCTGTCACTCACCAATCTCCATTCCAGGTCATACCAGCACCCCGTAGCTCCGCCGTATACATTCTATAGATAGTAGGTATTTAGTCGGTTCGACCCTCAGTTGGACCGGTTGGCCATTGCGACTTGATATCTACGAGGGAAAATTTCTCAGCCATTAATCGAGAATTGACCGTAATACATTATATCAAAGTAGGAATCACGCACAAACTAGTGCACACCAACCATGGTCTTGGAGAATTGCTCTTGAGACACTTGCGGCACAAATTTGAAGAGCGGCTAACGTACGTTACGTCACGGCATACGCCTGCATAACGGGTGTGGATACGTGGCAGGTGGAGGAAGGAAAAGCAAGTAGGTATTTAGTGGACGCCGGAATCCGGTTGGGTTGAAGAGCTGAAGCAAACCAGGTTGAATTTTTCTTCTCAAAAGATTAGTCATGGGAAACGAGCCACATAAATTTTAAAATAAATTTCTCATTCGAGTTGCAAATAACAAAACTTCCCATCGAAAGCAATCACGAAGAATGATCGGACATGGTTATATTTTAGAGTGTTCACTAATAAACTGTCTGACTCGTTTCTGCTTTCACAATATTCACCAAGTACTATCTGACTTGCTCCTATCTTCAGAGCATTCAAGAAAAACGTTGGCTGGATGGAAATGTAGTAGCCAAAAAATCTGAATCTGATTTTAGGAAATTAATAATTTTCTAAAAATCTTAAAGGTTTTTAAAGATTTTTCTGCCAATTCGTTTTCTATGCATAGCAATCCAAACACTCAGTCACAATTCTTTAGGACATTGTTTTAACTAGAATAAAAAATGGTTGAGTTTATTTTTGTGCAACAAATTAATACCTACCTTTATTATGTAAGTTACATAATATACCCAATTTTATTGAGTGTAGCTACCTACACGTACAAAAAAATGTGGTAATCATTTAAATATCATATGTAATTTATTTTTTATTTCTAATAAATAGATTTATTAAGTTTCAACGACCAGGGTTCATTTTCTAGTCATTTTCATGGACAATTTTCGCTTTATTGTGATGAATTTGGAGCTATTTTGGTACCAAAGAACGTTTTTTGCCAGGTGCAAATTTTCCAAAATAAATGCCTATTGAAAAAATGACAATAAATTACTTATGAGAGGTAATAAAAAAGGTTTTCTATAACCGAAAACCAACACAATACTGTTTTAATAATGATATATTAACGAAACAGTTTTAAAAGTTTATATATTATGTTCAATAATTGAAATTGATTTTTACAAGTCTAATAAATAACAAAATGCACGTTGCTTCATGATCACTATGACATAAAACCCTGAGTGGATTGCTCTAAAATATGTATTGAACCAATATGATGATTGAATCAGTTCCATCGTAAATTTTAGCCGTAGTAAAAATTTCATGGCATTCTCGCAAACAACATAAACTTCTAGACAATTATTTTTACTTTACAAGAATGCAAACCAGAAATTCTTTCAAATTATATGCATTTTTGAAATGCATAAACATCACTATGTTGATAAAAGTAAATATTATTAACATTTATTATTATTACATTTGTACTTAAAAAATATGCCTATTAATTTTGGTTGCGCTTTTCATAGTGGACTGTAATTGATTTTGATGAAATGATAATGATGATGGATGTGGATGCTAGGACGGGGTTATGTTAAGATGCCAGGCACTGACCTTTTATGCTTTTGAGGCTCGCTCCGTGGTCTGGTTGCACTATCACTTGAGCGGTATTGTTTTTGGGTCACCCGGTGCGCGGCACTTGACGGTAAAAAATGGTTTTTAGGTACGGCTAACCAATGACAAGAGCCGGTATCGTGGCTTGCCAGGTGTTCAAAATTATCATTTAGAAGACGGTCATACTGTATCAAATTGACCCGGCCATGGTCTACGAATAACTTTTTTATTAGTCTGTATGCGCTTTGATTTACTCGCGATGGTCTAGCTTTAACAAGCCTAGATGCATTAAGTAACTGAATGTTTTTAAATAACGGTCGACTGATGACCCGTAACTGAGTTGCATCTGGACTTGAAACATTAACTGAGGATTGAGGTAGAAGGGAAATATAAGGGTGAGGGCGACTATAATTGGCCCAACTAACTTTAAAAATATATAGTTTTTTTTATTTTAATCCATGATTATGCTTAATAAAATTCGAATATTAAACTGACAACATTTTTTTAAGTTCTCAGAGTCGCCATGTAAGCATAATGATCACACAATGGCCTTATGCAAATATTTGAATTTCGAATTTCGAACGAACTCTTTCGTTTTGAGTAGCTCGAAACTTTACTGAGCAAACGTGCACAATGTCAATATTTGCATTTCGATGCATACTCTGACTAGGTACTATTTATAAAACGATGGAACGCGGGAAAGACTATTAAAGTCAAAATATTTAGAATATAACAATCAGTTTTACAATACATGATGGCGATCCTGCAAAGATTTTAGTTTGGTTGATTTAGTAGGTACCTCTGGTAATAATAATATTTACTGCGATGACGCATTGAAAGACGACAATTAAATTATAAACTATTGATTAATGTGATTCGATCGTTTTTTCGCTGTTTTGAAGAAAATGTATATTTTATAAGCATCATTAAAACAAACTGATACGTATTCAACATTTTTTTTTTGTGATTTTACCAAGGCTTTGATTGCGACTCGCTGTCATAACGCCTCTTCTCTTCTAGAAGGGGATCCGCCGATCAGGTCTTCACTCTTATTCTGTTAAAGAACTTTACAATTTTACCAAGCTCTTCCGTATTACCCACCGCCAGGGCACCTTTCAATTCGTCGACATTCTCATAGATATCCGCAATTTGCAGCTGTTCATATTTAGGGCATTGTACTGCTATATGTACAATGTCCTCTAAAACATCACATTCATCGCAGAGCTGTGAATCGCTTCTTCGCATGAGGACATCAAATCTTTTACCCATTGTGTGCCTAGTTCTTAGCCTCATTAGTAGCTTAAGCTTGCTCCTCTTTAAAGGATCAGGAGACCAGGGCATCAACCGTGGTGATGGTAGAATAGACTTACTCCATTTCCCTTTACCAAAGATGCCCTATGGTGAAAATCTATACACATGCATTGGCACATTTTTTTTATAGCCTCATTCCAGTTACGTATCGTCGTTAATTTTCTATAAACACGTATCTGAAAAAACACAACTTTTCAGAAGAGGCAAATAACAACTTTATTCTCTCAGTTTTTAATTTAGAAATAAATTTTCTTCTATGAAATATCCATTTAGTGTTACACATATTTTCATGAAAAAAATGTTATGTTTCCTCAATTTATCGCACTATACTTTCGACCGATTAGTCATATTATCGAAGATACGAGAATGAGTTGCAACTTTATTGTAAATATTACTGCAGCAAACACATATCTTGACTTACGAGCAAGAACTTCAGTATAATCATCAGTCGGAGTTCAGTATTCTGGATATTTTCAAACAAACTCAAGATGCAAGTTTATAATATTTATAAAAGTCTTTGTTTTATATTATTTATAAAAGTTTTTTGTTATTGCTTAAATCTATTATCACTGTTATAAAGTATGTTTTGAGATACGTGTTAGTGGAATACGTGCGTGTTCAAATTCTGAATTCATTACATGAAACAACTCAAAACTGACAGAATTGAGATACGTGTTTGTAGAAAATTAGGGACGGTATACAACATTAAATATTCATAATATCGACTGAGAGCGCTTGAAGATAATTAAAAGATGATACCCAGGTTGCAAAAAATGATTCGTATGGAATAGTATAAAACTAAAATCAATTCGAAATCAAATAATATTTTTTATTTCGAATAGTGTTATGATTATGTTAAGGTTTATGACAGGGAATTCATACATAGTTCATAGACAGTCTACGCACAGATAAGATATTGTTAGTATACATTTTAAAGTCTATTTTCACTCGCGTCAAAATATAAATGGGGTTATGAAGTGTATAAATTCATGTCCGTATAATGCGGTATACAATCTCCCTTGAATACATTTGCCACGTTTTGAGTAATAATATTATTACTTTGACGATTCTCACCATGTGTGTGGTTCGTCATACGTGAGCCGTCAAGTGCATTCCCAAAGCTCTCCTCTTGAGTAGCTACGTTCCGCTCCATGCAGGCATCCTTGGAGTGAGGAGATTATGATAGCACTGCATTTTCTATGGCATTATAATATTATCCTTCAGTAGTGCAGGGTTGCTAAATCTTAACTCAGCTACGGCCTGGCGTATTGATGTATAATATCCAAATTATAGCACCAATATAACAAAAAATTTTAATTAAGTACTTTTTTATTAAAAATTAAATAATTCACAAGATTCACTTAACTTCAAGAAAACGTATTATAACCAATAGAAAAAATCTTTTTGAAAAAAATAAGACACATGCTCGCCTCTAAAACTGTGGGTTACTTCTTTAGCCTGTTCGATCCTAAGTAAGAACTCGATAGATTGGGCAAAAGGCAAACTACAATATAATTCACCTAAAAAATCACTTCATTTATTCAACAAATAAATCACATGATTTGAGAATTTAGCATTATATTATTGAACTTTCATAATTAGAAAACATCTCAAAAGTATTATATAATATCTAATATATACCCACTAGAAAAGTATCCATTTTATAACTAAATATTTTGAGTAATCCGTGACGTTGGTTAGTAATTACTAAACACATTTATTTGATACCCATCTTGATTTAATATACAAAAACCGATAGCCAACATTATTTTAAATCAAATCGCAATTTCATAAACGTTTTATGCAATAACTACTAGTTAAAATTGACATAATTAAGTAGGATGCCCGTAGCTTAAATCCAGTGATGTCGTATTATTTTTGAAAATGGATTTTTTTCAAGTGGGTATGTATGTTCAATAATCTATTTGATAATTATGCTCTGTTTACGAGTGAAAATATAAAATAATTTTTCTAATATGTATAGACAAAAAATCAATTAAAATATTTTTATATCAGATTTTTTTTGTAATCTTCAATAGTTTGATAACGTTGCGCGCGGACCATGGGATGGGAAACGCTGCTTTATCCTGCAATGTTAGAAACGTCAAAGCTCTAACCGCACACAGCGCCATCTGGTTTGACTATGTCCGTAAGCCTTTGTAAGCGAGAACCGGAAATTAAGGTTTAAGAGCTTACAAAATTAGTGAGTTTTCTAATACCGTTGTTCAAAATCTATTGAATAGTTTTGAAATTATTCATAGCTCTGCAATCCAATTTGGCTTGTGCCCTAAATGTTTCCTAGTATTAGAGTACATGGTTATTTTTAATGACACTCGTACGTACATTTGTATTAGCAGATAACATGAAATTAACATGAATATATTCAATAGATACAAAATTTACGAAGCTGTTAATCAAAATATGTTATGTACATATTTATAAAATCTGTCATTCACCTGGTATTCCACCGTATTCACCATAATAAAATATATAATACAGTTTACGACACAAACGAAATAAACAAAAATCATAAAGAAAATTATATTAATTCCGGAATACAACACACACGCCTGATAATCGAAAGTTCTTAGATTCGAGTCTGATGGCTGCCGATAATCTTTATATAATAAATCACTTTAATAACTTTTCATCAGACATTGGGATTTATTTACAATATCGGTGGTTATTCCACGTTTACATACAATAAGATATTGGCTTTTCCTTGAAATCTTTGAAATGTCTTTTAAACTTTCTTTATAATAATAATTATAACAATTCTGATAAAAGTAGTTAAGTTTTAATCTTTGTTTTGTAAAAGAGTTTATATTTTTTCTTCCAACTTTTATTATTATTCAATTATTGTATAATTTCTAGTAAAAAAATAAAAATCTGTAAACACAACCACCACTGGTGATTACAAGTAAAAACATTCACTTGATAAATATTAAAGTGTTCACAATATTTAATTCGCGTAACTTTATTATGATTATGAAAACATGGCATAATTAAAAAGGACATAAACACAAAAGCTCTTTTAAAATCCAACTGTTGCAAAATAATTTGGAATACGCGCCAACAGAAGGTTTTGGCAGTGCGCATACAAAATTCAAAGCAAGCAAGACTCACTTGCAAAAACAGCTGTTGTGCACGCTTTAGATATGGAGGTTGTTTGTTAAAACGGAAGGAGCTAAAGGGAAAGCTTCGCAGAGATTTACGGCGATGAGCTTTTAAGCTTATATTTTCAACATTTGTCAACAGATGAGAGGAGAACTTCATTTTTGCATGGAACGTTAACTGAATCGTACTATTTTTGTCTAGCAAGGCATTAATCATATTACTTAGGAAAAGTGTAGTGTGTCATTTTAAGTTAGTTGGTAATTATCACTGCACATAATATTACAGTTGAATTAAAATATCAACGCATGACATATGCTACACACTGATTTATAGTGTTATCACCATGATAATGCGTCGTAATTTTTGTAATTCAATGTAATAATATGAACTTGATAACTTTACTTAAAAAAGCTCATTTGTATTTTATAAATTTGATAGTATGTTTCATTCGTGTCACCGATTAAAAATACGCAAACGTCTCATAGCGTAATCTGAATGAATAATTCGTGAACCATTCTTCGTTTACCAGGTTCGGTGAGAAAAGCCACTACCCAAGACAAAGTCCGCTATATAAAATTGTTTAGTAATATTTAAGATAATGCTGTTAGTTTCAAAGCTAGTGCCCTTAAAGTTTAAACTGCTAATTGAATATTTTCTTTTTGCAAATACATTGATAAAGAATTACAAAAAGCATTTTTTTTATCGTGGCGTCCCCTAGTGAGGGTTGGCGACCATCAAGACGTTCTTAGTCTTATCATCTGCTATCTGGAATAGTTCGTGGAGGTGCACAAAATGCAGTGAAGTTCTCTGATATGCTTACCGTCGATCTTTCCTTGGATGACAAGTTGGGGAATGCTGTACTTTTGTCCTCTAATAATGGGAGCAAAGTACTGTAGTTTTCTAGTTTTGATACTACGCAGAACTTCTGGGTCCTTTCACATTTGGTTGAGAACTTCAACATTTGTCAGCCGGTCAGTCCAAGGAATTTTAATGATGCATCTATACAGCCACATCTCTAAAACTTCAACTCTCCATGACGTCTATTATTGGTTTATCGAAAAAAAAATGATTATAGTTATTAAAATTAATAAAAAATCATGTTTATAGTTAAGTAATCATAAAATATAATTAGACAATTATAACGTTCCACATTGTAACGCAGCCCAATTACGGCTTAATATATCCAACTAAGCAAATAATTTATCCACTAAATATTACTTAAGGACGTAATACACTGATTGACAGCTTGATACTGTATTTTAGCTAGCATGCGTCAAGTTGCGGTCAGTTTGCGTCTTAGGCGTAAAACCCACTTAACGGAGCGAGTGGGGCTCTCGCGCAAAATTTCACAAGTGGCGTGTAAATCATCGAAAATACAACGCAATCAAATACGCCAGCGCACACTGGATTTGACGACGCATTGTGCCCGCCTGCCCCATGAGTCACCGTTGTGTGGCTTTTTAGCCGGACGAATTAACGAAAATACAACGTAGTCCATTCATTGAACACGGCAAGCAAAATCACGCTCCTCAAAGCGTCGTCGATAGACGGGCGAGAAGTCATTATTTAAGAACAATGAACTCTTTGTTTAGTTATTGCATGTCCGATATTAATTACAAGCCCCGAGAAATTTAATAATATTTTTATTGCTTTGTTATGAGAGACGCTGATAATAATAATTATTTTGTGCTCCTTGAGCTCCTTATTACATAGGTGAAGGGTAATGCGCGGGTGAGAGGGGGCCTACTCAGTAGTGAGCGCACTTAACGTTTTTTTGGTGGGCTTTATGCCTAACGCAGAAGACTGCATAATATATATTCATTCACACAATATGTAAACCTGCGGTCAATCCAGTGACCATGATTTCAAGCTCTCATTCTGACTGTAAACCTACCGACGTAACTCATTATCGTCATAATTCGGATTGCGACAAACCAGGTACTCTAGGAAAAAGCTCCAAAAACCTGTTCACTTATTTACAAAGTAGCCGGGTAGGTATTTACACCAAGTATACGGCAGTTATTGATACCTCCATTTATCCAGTAAACTTTTGGCTGGTATATTTTTTTGCACTATACTGCATTGTTCGGCAAGAATTTTAGTTCCGGTCTATTGTCGTTCATACGCTATATGTATCTACATAACCTAACTACCTCTATTAACAAAATTAATCAAACTATTCTGCAATATTTTCACGAATCACTGTCAAAGGATTCGACTATATCATAAAAACTTGTACATACCGATCTCTACTTTAGATGCGGTTTCTTGTAGGTGATTTGGTGATACAAGTTTTTTCTCTTCGTCTATCAATAAGTATTCTTTAAGACGAAATTTTGAAAATTGACTACTAAATCTACAAACTGGCATACATTTGGGCAAATTGTTCAGCAAGAAGAAAAAACTTAATAATTTAACTATCGCGCAGAATTTAACAATTTCCAAAAATAAACTTGATTTTTTTTTTTAAATATTTTAAATTATAATTAAATTATAAATAAGCTGCACAATAAATTAATACACTATTTTAACTTCTCTTTTATATATAAATAAAATTTATATAATAAGCGAAGTTGGTCCATTTACGATATTGGAAATTTGCCACCAGCAGTTGACTGTTTTGTGTAGAGAACTATAACGCATTTATTTATAGATTTAGCAGTTTGATATTTTGTGTGAGCATAGGAAACATGGTTTGTAACAAAATGCCATAAAAATATCATTTTTGTTCAAAAGTGCACTTTGCTGGTTTGCAGGTTAATCAGTCGAAATGCCTTTTTTATGAAACATTATCAATTCATCGGCGTATGACAGCATCTGCATGGGTATAGAAAATACAGAGCAAACATGACTAATATCAAAAAAATACAATATTTTGTTTTTATTTTATAGTGTAATGGCTTCCTTGGCATCACCAGCCCCCCACGGAGATACAAACGGAAACAACGACTCTGGCTATGCACCCTCGCACTTGGAAGAGCCGATCCGCGAACAAGCTTTATCGGTTCCCAACAGTCCAAAGGTTGCTGCCGTCATTATCGCGCACAAGCAGGCCACAGTTTCCACAGTACCATCGACTGCCATCGCTACTCTTGGCGGCAAGGGACCAGTGAGGATGTTCTCTAATAAGAACGGGAGTACCACTTCGCCTTGCGGAGAGAAGGTGCCACTCAAGTGAGTTCAGCTTTTTTAATTGTCGTATTAACATAATAAAAATATTATTATATCCATTATTATTGTAGGTGGTCTGCGAATTACTATAAAGTTTATATCAGTCACCTGAAACGTAAAAAATTTTCTTTATCAGCCGAAAGCTTCTACTGACTTGATTTCAAGGATGCTGTCTCACTACTAGCATTTACATATTATTGTGATGTTGTTATGGAATAGTGAACTGAATAATAAATAATTTTGTTCGTCTTTCTATCTAGAACTGCATCAACTATCGTCCGCTGTGCAGAAGAGCTGACTCGAATCGGCTCTGGAAACTCCAAAAAGGAAAGAAAAGCGACCACGGCTTCTAGGTTCACCATTTATAAAGTCAACAAAGCCAGCAAAAAGAAAAGAGAAAAATCATCAGCCAAGAAAGAAAGAAAAGCCACGAAAACTTTAGCCATCGTTCTAGGTAAAGTATAATATATTTAAATATATAAAATACGTATAGACGTACAGTTTTTTTATAAACTTTTTTCATTCCACGAATGATTCACAAGATTTAAGAATGTAAACATAATATTATGTTATGTCACATATTATGTGATAAATAATAATAGGTATAACCACTAGCCAAATCTTTTTGAAAAAAATCCGACACCCAGCGGGGTTCTAACCTGGGTCCGCCCATGTGCTCTAAGCGCTAAGATATGGAAAATGTCCTATAGAATTGTTCATATAATTCTCACTGAAGCGCTTTCTAAATTTTGCCAGTGTTTTGGCAATCGGCTTTTGTAATTTAAATCAAAATATAAATAATTTACCGGTTGGCGGGATCTCTCCAAAATTTTGTTATTATATACTTGCACTTGCCAATTTTATTCAACGTAAATTTTACAAGATTTAAAAACGTAACAATGTTTATTGAACACAGGAACATAATTTAAAAACACCCATTAGAAATATATTAACACTATAAAAACCATACTAAATTTAGTTAAACCATTTAGTTTGGTTAAAGCTACTTTTTAGTTTCTCCCTAAAATCATTTTGTGAATAAATTTTGTTCAACCTTTCTTAATTGCCGCAAAATTCAATTTACTTGATAATTTTTATATTTCTTTCGAAAATTAACGTACTTAATGTATTTTAATTTGTTAAACCTACCATTATTCTGATTATTTTAAAATTATTTAAAAGTTCAAATTATATCTAATATAAAACTTCTATTGAGTACCTACCTCAACATTTTTGCATGAAAGTGTCTTGGCCAAAATATGGCCAAATCCGATAAACAACAAAAATGATACTAGTTAAAAAATTTAAGTGGCAAAAATTAAATTCAAATTTAATATTTATTATCATTTATGACAAGTTTTCATATTTTTTCATTAATCGTATATTTTACAAAGAGTAATTTATACGAATTTTAAAAATAAATAATATTTATTTGATATTTATTATTTGTTTCAATTATGCAATAATATTTCTAATTGATGATAATTTGAATTAATTAATGATTAATATTGCAATATTTTGAACAGAAGGTATTCATTATTATAAAAAAAATATAAAGATCTACCATTATTGGGTAGTTAAAATAATTCCTTTTAATTTCTATTTAATTTGAAATCTATGCAAATAATTATTTTTTACTTTTTATAAATATCATTTTATTAAAGGTTTGTAATGTTTATTGTACATTATAATTCAATCTACGTGGAATAAATATAATTATTTTAAAATCGCTTTCGTACATAAAATAAATACCACATTTTCTTTTTAATTCATGCAAATTACCACTTCGTCAAACTCTGATCGACGAAAACTCAATTCGAATATTAACACCCAACATAACAAAACAATGACAGCTTAATTGTATATACAATTTTAAATGGAACACTTATGATTTTTACGCGGTAGTTTAACACGCTTTCATCACTTTCATCACTTTCATTCGATTCAATAACAATAAAATTTCATCTTTTTTTATTTAGTCGGATATTCTGTATACGTTTAATGTATACACATAACAGGAAATTGGGTTTTTAATAATTCATGTAGCTACGTTTGCTTTGTTGCCCGACTCAATAGAAATGTTATGTGAGCTATCATAACATTATTATGACATGACTTTTCGAATATTGCAAGAATCAAAACGGCCTACAGTATCAATTGATTTATGACCTTTTGCTTGTTTAGTATTATTGGTTTTTCATTGATGTTTCAATGTCATACTTATAAAGTTCTTTTACGTGTTGGTTTGCCATTCCTATATACATACGTGCATTTAAGGCAGTTCAGATCCGGACCGTCTACATGAACAAAAAACTACAGATCATTTAGGTAAATCGATATTACTTTTTCTTCTTCGTAATGACTAATGATCATGACACCCAGATGACTAATTTATAGAAGAAAAGGAAATCTGTAGTATTCTGTATTATTTATTAACTGTCAATATATTAATATAGGCAAGGCTAAACCATAATATTCATTAATGGGAACGACAGTTTCGGCCAGGTGCGGTTCCCACAATATTAATAATTGTATAGCCTCACTGCTCTGGTGGCTGCATATACATATCGGATGGAGATGGGGTAACTCAAATCATTGCTCTGATAGTTGATACAGATGCAATTATGTGTCTAACTCACAATGTAAGCTAGGATATAGATACTATGTGAGCTCATTGTTTGGAACTTGATTTTATCTGAATGGTGAGGTGGAACTGTCTACCCACCGTATCTCCTATGATGATTGTTGATTTTGATAATATCAATTTATTATAAATGTTATAATAATGTTAGCGTGCTAATGCTTTTCTCCCACGATGGCCACGCGGCTTAAGCGTTGGCATATAACCTCGTGGGTCTAAGGTTCGAATTCTGGGTCTGGCAAGTACACATATTGTTTTTGAATTTTTGTATGATCATAATCAGAGTAGGTATTGACTCAATAGGTTGAGCAAGTGGCTAAGACCCATTTCTAGTAAAAGCGAAATCTATTAATACAAACCTCTCCTCTGTGGAGGCCCATATTATCCTATTAGGATAGGACAAGGTCGGGAAAAAAATGATATATTAAATAGTTGTCTGACCACAAGAAATCGGCGATAACAGGAAGTCGCTGTAGTCACATATAGTAGACGTCTTCTCAGTGCCGTGCCTGTCATAGCGGCAACGCGTGCTAAACGCATGTTTAAATAATGTATCGGCTCTCTTTTCAGATGCGAATTCTTTTCATCTTTTCAATGAACCAAAAATTTACTAATCATAATTCTAACATCACTCTTGATCGTTTTAGACATATTTGTATTATAAAAAGCTTCAAATATCGAAATGATAATTTTGGGAGCGATTAGCTTTACTGGAGGGGATTGTAAGTTCACAGTTTTAACACGTGGACAATAAGTTCTTGTTCGATAGTAGCATCGTTATTAATACAATTCTTAAAATGTGGCATTACCGTGTTAAGGCATTGGCTTCCTAATGAAGATATTATCAAAAAAAAAATTAGACATATTTAAATTATATATTTTATACCAAGCTACACTCATAAATATTGTGTTTATTCATGTTTAATAAAAAAAAAAATATATTTAATTAATACATCAATGTATCTATCTATAGGTGTCTTCCTCTTCTGCTGGGTTCCGTTCTTCACGTGCAACATAATGGACGCAATGTGCACAAAACTGGGCTTCGACTGCCAGCCCGGTGTGACCGCTTTCATCCTCACGACGTGGCTGGGTTACATAAATAGCTTTGTTAACCCTGTGATCTACACCATCTTCAATCCAGAGTTCCGGAAGGCTTTCAAGAAGCTAATGCATATGGGCACTTAGCCAATAGACTATATGGTCGTTTTCACGCAGTAGAGTGTTTCAACCCCTCTTCAATTTTCATCCCTTGTGCGGTTGACGTGTGATATTATGTTTTTGCACGAAATAAAGTGGTGGGTAGAAGTCGTTTAAATATAATATAACTACTCACTATTTACTTACTGGAATATTTACATTTTCTAATTGCAATAATAGATAAAGTTTGGGTAATAATATATTTTTGGTGTCCGGGTAAAACGAAATAAGTCAAATTTTGCGAGTTGTGAAAAACTATGTGAAATGTTTTCTGCAAAGTAAGATACAATTATTTTTACGCTGAGACGCATTCAAGAATAATAATTACTTAGGTATTTTAAAAGGTGGGGAATTACGATTTTTTTGCTTTTTACTAACAAAGTTATCCAAAAAAATATTAATATGGATAAAATAAATATTATTTATATTTTAAGTAAAGTCGTAATAATAATTTTACACAAACATTTGCTCACGTAAGACGACTAATTATTTTTACCAATTCCGAGTTACTATTATATACGAGTATAATTACTGTATATTTCTGCAGAAATCAATGAATTATTTTATTAGCCTAACGAGTAGTAACGTATCAATAATTTAACAAGTCGAGGGTCTCGATTTAAAATCCCGAGTTTATCCATTTCTTAAAAAAAAAATAGTTACAAAACCTTTTCGTAGGGCAGCCAAAATCTACGCTAGATTGTAGAGCTAATGATAAAAAATCATCTAACAATAATTATTGCATGTTACTAATTATCAAAAAGTGCTCTATAATTAAATGTAATATACTTCTGACTTAGGTTGTTTTACCCGAACACCACAAATAACATACTAAATAAATAAATAAAATTCTAAGACATTCATTACGTCAAAAATTACTTTATTTTGTATATATTCTGTACTAGTTGACGATGTTTTTCTGCAACTAATGAAAACGGTCTTGGTTTTATTAAAACCAAGTGTAATAAATACTTTAATATTATATTATTGTATTTTCTTTTAGTTAATACAATGTATTTCTACCAATAATTGATAGTAAACAACATAAAAGAAGCTGATTTAACCATTATCTCTAGTTTTTGGTTTTATAACCTGATGGAACTGTATTATAATGGTTTCGAAACAAAATAATTTGTTAATTCAACAATATTTGGGTGTTTATGTTGACAGCTATTTTGATCAACAAACAAATTGTGGAAACCGTCTAAATATTTAAAAAAAAAAACTTAACTTAAAAACAATCTTTGGTTATTAATTTTCCAGTAATAGTCTAATTAGATTTATTCGTGCAAATAAATAATATCACTGCAAATCCAAGTGTTCTTGTCTTGCGCGTGCGACCTTGTCTAACATTTGACTGAATTTAAAAAAAATAGTACTAGAAAAGTTAATATCTGCAATAATATTTTGGTTGTGAGGTGATAAACAACTAAAAAAAATTGTGAAAAAAACAAGTGAATAATATTAATATTGTATAAAACTAATGACGAGAAAAATGTTTAATCGTATTAATTTTATAAATAATATTGAAAGACATTAAAGTGATATGTGTATTATAATATAAGTCATTCACGCTAGTCATTTTTCTGTTCAAATACTGTTTTAAACACGATTTTTTTTTATAAAATCATTCTTTTAATTGTGTAATATTTTATTAATGAAAAATTATACATGCTTATATCGGAATTTTAAAAAGAACAATACTTTTTTATTTATTATATTTTTTTATTTAGAAAATGCATGGGTATTAATTTTCTGTGATAGAAAAATAGCCATATAATTAATTATTAGTAAGATAATGTAAAAACGTATAACTATTTTTTTAATGTTTCTGTTTATTTGTATTAAATATATACATATGCACCTATTTTAAAATTATTTGTTGCTTTTGGTTTCAAAGTTAACAACACGAAGCATGTTAAAATCAATTAAAAAAAAATCTAATGCAAAAATCAATTAATGATCTATAGACACATTAAAATTATTGGTTGTATTTAACTGACTTTGAAACCAATATTTCTATTTTACAGTTTATTTCTGTCTAGTTATAATAGTATCAAATATTATGAAATAATAGTTTACTACAACACAGATACTTTAAGCCTCCTACTTACATATTACATAATATTAAAAATAAATATAAGATTATAACATATCCAAATCTTATCTTCTTACATATCCAGTACTCTTAACTTAACATTTACTTTGTAGATTAACATTTTATATAAAATTATATTATTTTGTTTTAAACAATAATAATACTACTTAACAGATAATTTTTGTATGGCCAGCTTTATTAATTTTAATACGAACATATTTTTTTTATTTTACTCAAAATTATTTCATAATCCACTTCATCTGTGAAAGGCTTTCTAAGGATTATAAAGTTTATTTTTTTAATCTGATAAAAGATAATATTTTATAAATATTAAATTATAAAGATAGCTTTCATTTCTGTGAAGAGTTATTTTAAATACGTTTCTTTATATTTTAATGTCAACATTTTCCGACATTTCTGAGATACGCAACGAAAACTAAAGGGTGTTCTGAAAGCGCTCTTATTCAATTATTGTAACTATCTTAAGAATTTTCACGGCAACTTTTCAAGTAGGCACGATGCCAGTGCTTGGATTGTACTGCAGAAACAGGTAACCGATTTGTAAAATTATGTAGTAAAATTTACCAGTGATATATTATTTTTATTACAACGTTTTTATTAGCTCGTATTCTTGTTTGTCAGGTAGTTGTTTGTCCAGTACAAATCTTGCAATCGATTTTTAACTAGCTTCCCGACTAGATAAACATTTGAAACTTTTAGAATATATCAGAACACGATGCCAATCCATTACTTTAATACTTTTTAGCCATCTTTAAGCAGAATTGAATTCATTTTCAGTTAATTCTGTTTTGTATGAAAAGTTATTTTGGAAGAAATCCGTAATCCAATCCACTATTATTGGTTACTAACTGGGTCGTCCTAGCAGCTAAATTATTAATATATACGTGCGTTACTATATAAATCAAAATGACATTTCAGTATTCAGTATTTCTATATTTGTTTTTTATTTACTTCATATCAAGTACAAGTTTGAGCATATTATTGAGCATAATAATTCAGCAAAAAATTAAAAAACGTTGTATATAAAAAGTTCTTTTTATCTTGTAATTATTCTAGTATATCATTCAAATTCTATATTTAAATTTTAGATATTAAATAATTTGAATGTTTTAGAAAGTATTCGAAACATTCCATTTCAACCACTGCAAGGATGTTCAAGTTAAAATATATATCACCTGAGTAGAATACACCTTCCAATTTATCGCTTTATGTTTACCTACCAGAATAGTGCTTGAAATTTTCGTGCTCTGCGGTGACATCTCACAAGTTTCGATCTCTCTCCAGCTTAACAACCTTCAAGTATATGTTGTGAAACTTTTAATTGCTACACTAAATTAAAACGTAACATCGATTTTTAAGCATACCCCGCCGTAAATTATAGACCGAACCAAATAATTTGTCCAACGACCGAATCTGGAATTAAAACCTTTACCTAATGGTTACATATAAGTTGTACGTACGACCAATCTGCGGAGCTCCATTTTTGGCAACGTGTGTTTTGTGAATAACGATGACGTCACATCGACGTATTCGACACGTTGCAGAAGAAACGAGTTTTGATTTGCGAGTCGGCTTAGATGTGAGAGCCAGCTAAATAACAGATCAGGTGCTCACACTGGCTGGCTCAAAATATGTTAGTTGGATGGTTTCATAAAGGATGCTGGAGTGGCAGGTGCAGCTACCTAAAGCATGCTATTTCAGGATAGAGAAATATGGATGAATTTATAGTATGAAGACCCTACTGAGGTTATTAAGCCGCTATTAATGATCAAGCTGATGGTGACCTGTCTGGCATACATTGATATAACGGACACTGCATTATAGTAATCCAATACTCAATATCCAAATAGACACTTTTCAGATAAAATATTGCCTTTTTCTGGAAGGATAATTTTGTCACCACTACTCAAGTGGCAAGTGCAGTAAAAAAATACTTTAAATTTCCAATATTCTTTACAGTATAGTACCTATAACAGAAGCCAGAATCCTATTCTTACGTCAAAAATATTAAAATTTCAATTAATATCATGAAAATGTATTTAAACACATTCAATTAAATCCATGGCAATCATTTAAATGTATATAAAGGTACAGACAAGCGTGTGCGTTTTTACTTAAAGACACGTCTATAGTGACCAAGGCCACAGTTATACGGTGCGACTAGTTTTTGATCTTTCTTTAAAGCTAATTGGGAGTGAGCAAACAGTAATTTGTATCATTCTGAAAAATATTTTGTTAGTCTTAAAGACTATTAAAATAGTGTAGAATTCTAATGTTTTTCGGACAATCTTAAGTTCCATGAAGTGCCATGATGGACACATTGAAAAATTACTCTAGTCATAATATAGACTGTATATTATAACATATTTGTGGGTTTTCTTGTGAGATTTAAATATCTTTAATAATATCGCTCGATCGAAAATATGGAAGTAAAATAATATCACATGTTTAATGGTTTTTCTTGGTATGAGTTTTTGTATTAATTTTAACTGGGTAGATTGTGGTAAATGTATTGATTCTAATAGACTTTTTAATTATTTTTCTGAATACAGATTATTCGAAATGGATTCAATAAAATAATAATATGCACAATTTCATAGAAATATTATTAAATGAATCTCTCAATACAATCTTCATTAATCTAGACATTGAAACACTTATTTATAGAAAATAGTAATAATAATATTATATTGTATCTCCTTCCTATTTAAAGCTTATCTTTTTACTACGAGAATATTATATAAATTAGGTACTTACCTACTTAATTTAAGCTTTAATTTAAACTTAAAAAATGAGTTTCATTAACTGATGCCATAATATAAATAAATTATACTAAAAGTTTTTATTTGATTACTTTATTTAATGAAAAATCGTATTTATAAGAATTTTGTAGGTATTTCGTAACTCTGTTTCTGGTTTACATTTTTAATTTTTGCTAATATTGCAAAATTAGGACAAACATATAAATTTGTGTGCGAAGAGAAAAGGGATATAAGTCTGAAAATAGTAAAACGAGCTAAATATGTATGCCAAATTAAAAAATAAGACAAGTTGAATTGACGCCGCAAATTGAAGAATTTTCCAAAACTCTCAATCTTCTTTTGACTCTCGTGAAAAGTAGTGATTTGAGAATTACTTATATTTTCCTTTCGCACGCAGAATTACTTTTAACCCTATTTTAGATTTCTTTTTTTGCATAAGTATCAGTTATCTGGTAAATAATAATTTTATCTATTCAACATTTTTGAAAATATTTTTAAATCCATTCGTTTAATGTCTATAGTTGCCAAAAACTATAATTAGTAGCTGTCATATCGAATATATAAATTCTTCATGCGTAGCCTTACGTAGAATTGATAGGTATATTGTATTAAGCTCTTGACAGATTCTGTTTGACGAACAATTCTAGATTTGAATATATCCAATTTGAGAATCGTGTTTTTTTTTTATTTATTTATTTGTTTTGTATAAGTATTTTTTGAATTGCAAATTCGTATAACGATGATTTTAATGTATGAGAATCTAATCATAGTAAGTATTGTAAAAAGTCAGTATTATTTAAATCATGCTAACTATATCAATAAAAATTCAGTATGTAAACAATACAACGTGAATTTATGAATTTGTGTTGTATAATTATTTTAATGTAAAAGATATTATTTATAACTTGTACATATTCTTTATAGATATCATAATAATAAATTTATAAATATTCAGTAGTTCTAAATTGCATATTTCATGTAAATATCTTAAAGAAAATGAGCTTTAACTTTGTTATTTAAAAGTATAATATACAATGTAATAATATTATGTAAATAAAGATATTATAATATATTGTAAAAAATTATTGTATAGTACCTACTATTGAAATATTATCATAATAATATTATTTGTTTAATGTTAGAAATCTAGAATATCGCATAAAAATATGAACACTATATAAATATATATATTATATTATAGAAAGTAGAAAAAATATATTACTAACATATCACATAATATTTATATATTATATTCAGTAAATTCATAAATATATCATAAATATAATTATGTTGGCTAAAATTGGTTGATTAAATTATAGATATTTTTATTTTAAGAATCCGAGGTATTATTTCGTTATTTTTCTCAATTTAATTTTGTATATTATGTAAGACAGAATTATAATATTATATAATAGCATTTTCATTTTCTCTGATATTTAAAATTCCTCAGTTTTTATTTTTAATAATATAATATACTTACCTACTTTGCTAAAAAATAAGTTAATATATTATTTTTGATGTTTATATTTTTATTTTATTATAGTTTTAAAGTATTTAGGTATATTATATAATATATATAAAAAACAATATAAAGAGACGTTATCGTTTAAAGCGCTTTAGGCATTCTACATAATATTATATATGTAATATTATAAAACTGTGAATAGTGAGCTTGTATGTAAAAGACTTGTTGAATATAATATCGTACATATAATTATTTAGATAGAAATCGAAAGTCAGTGTGGACTGTAATATATAATAGATATATATAATATATAAACATAACATAATATTAGGTACATATACATATGTCTAGGGCAAAAAGCCAATGTTAGTTTTTGAAAATATTTAAATAAATACACATTTACTTCATGAGCACATAATTATATACCGATAGTTTTACCCAATCAATTTAATATATTACCATTAATTATTATCGCAATATACTTGTATATTTGCAGTATTGAAATATTTGCAATTATATCAGCATAACTATTTCCATGTCCATGCTCTGAGTAAGAAGAACAATATGTGAATTTTCTAGACCTGGTATTTGAAACCGAGACCCTCAACTTACCAAGCGGATATGTAACCACTGGTCCATCGCAGACGCCTGAAAGTATTGATAAATGTTACATAACATTATCTGCACCAAATTGGTAGCGTATCATTTCAATATCTTTAAAACATGCATGAATAAATTACGCACTTACACTAAAACGTAATTAGTGATGTAAACATAACTATGTTACCTCATGAGGGTTGATAGTTTCATCAGTAAAAAAGACAGTCAGTATTGAGCGATAAAGAACAATGATAATAATACAATGATAATGATATATCAAAGTACAGTCGACAATAATAGCAATCGTAAAAATACTCACATTATTCCTGCGCTCGTGAAGAAATAAAATCTGCGCATAGTCATTGCTAAATACAAGGAACACAAAAATAATGGAAATTGGGTTGCGTTTAGGGTGAGGCTGTAACAAGATAAATATAGGATAAACCTAAACACATATTAATGAATAATATACTATTTTCAGTTTATCAAGTGTGTCATGTAAACGAAACGCGCATTCGATATTGATATTATTTGATGACAGTTAGCTAGTTTTATGACGTGATCATCGTAAATTAATAATACAAATCCGACTTCAAAACCTTATTCCATGGCAATTTGATTTTACATTTATTATTAATAATAATATATTCTGTGGTTAAATAGTTTCATTATTGTACCGTAAAAAATTCAAATACGTATACCTATTATCAAAGATAATTATTTTTGACATCGCAGTTTGCCAAACTTCATGCTTTGGTACCAATGACATTATTAATAGACAACCCACTCAGTACAGTAGCTAGCAAGTAAATTCGCGCATAGCGACATTCGCATATGTATAGGTAGACGTCACGCAATTTCCATTATGCGATATCACGCATCGGGAATTTATAGCAATATCACTTTTATTGTAATGGCGTTACAACAGTATTTCTAGTGTCAATGTTCATTTGAGCGAACCCGTTTGAACCAAACCATTCGGCAGACCTGACAAAAAGCATCGGAAACGTATAGCAATATCATCTTTATTGTAAATGGCATCAGAATAGATTATGCCATTCGGCAGACCCGACAAAAAAGTGTGTGTCATTTTTTTCCAGATGCTTCGTCCATATTAATGTCTTTGTTTGGTACCATGGTTTAGCAATCAAAACTACATTTTACGCTTCAAATTGACGTAAAAAAATGGTCCATGTAAGACAGATACAATAACGTTGTTTATTATTTTTGGAAAATGTATTTGTTTTTATCCTCTATTATAATATTATCATGTAGCAAACAAGCTAATACTACAGCTTGATATTAATTCTATACTTTTAGTGACATCTATTTTTTCAGAAGTACGTTCTATTAGAACTTGACTTTAATGATATATTTTAAAAACTAACATATACGTTACTCAACCCAACTTATGTTAGTTTCAATTTGACATGTGAAAAAAATTAGGATTTTACGCGGTTTGTCTGAATAAATCAACGTTATTTACGTTAAAATAATACTAATTATAGCTAAGAAAAAAATATTTCCATCATCATAACAGTAGGTAACCCACTTATTTATTATAAACGTATATTTTTACGAAGTATATTTTTAAGACCTTGTCATGTTACATTTCACGTGACATGTCTACTTTTCAAACGCAGATTTAAAAAATAAATAATGTTAATTTAATTAACAATAAATTTGGCACAACCTTGTTAAAAGTATGTGTCAACCTTGTTTCTAAAACAATGACGGTTAAAAATAGGCCAATGAGGTTTCTTCCCGCCTTTTTGAAAGCGTCACATCAACAAATAACTTATTTCCGCCCAAAAGATTTCACTCCCGGATTAGTTTCAGTGCAGATCGGACGTCTTCGATTAACAATTAGATACAGTTTCAACGCCATTTGTAGTTACTTCCTTTCGGACAGGAAGAAGGATTCGCAGTTCATAATTCCAGCCAAGATGAAGTTCCAGCCATCACAATTTAAACATAAAGCTAAGTAATAATTACCATCTTACAACAAATGCTCTATGTCCATACCAAGGAACGCTTCTCAAATTGTATTTATTTTTGTATCATTTTAAATTTCAATGTAAATTGTTTGTGTGTAATTAAATGACACTTTTAACGATTAGCTGTGTTCTTATTTTTATACTGTTATATTTAATTTGTAAATACACACACTTTAAGGCGCCCAAAAATTATAATTTAATATTTCAACGAGTTTACAAATGACATTTTATTAGAGGTAGATAAATGATTTATAAAGCATTCTTTACACAGGGTTAAGTTGGCAGAAAGCCGAATCTTATAAGCTGTGAGATTAATAGTACTAAATATTTCATGTTTTATTGATTGAATTAGTTGGCACTCCATGTTTAATAATTGTGCATTACAATTATTAAACTTCTTTTACTTTCATTCAGACTATTTACATTATTTACACACTTTCCCATTTTTCTAATATGACAACCTGTAATGAACAATATATCACAATATCGTCGCCCCAAAAGCAAAAGAGCTCTTCTGAAATTTTGACGGTTTTGAGTAAAGTTATGAATGTAGTTTTGTTTGTATTTTTTTCTATATTATAGGCAAAAGGGCATTTGTGGAGCTAAATCCATGAAATTATAATTTTTGAAAGAAAACAAAGATCACTAAACTTATGTGTTTGTAAACTAATCTGCAATTATCGTATAATAAAACGTAACATTTACACGATGTTGCCAATCGATGTGCAGTGGATAGAAAAATAATAAAAAAGGGGCCTTTGTACAAAAAAAAAATTTTGTTGCAGAAAAAAGGGCCCCTGTGTCGAGAATCTTTACAAGACATTAAAAAAAATATATATATTTCAATCTTTGAGTAATAAGTCACCTATGCTCTGAATTCCATTTCAAAATTTTAAGAAATAACTTACACACGATTTTTTTCACTAAAAGAGTTTTTCTCAAAACTCTATTTTTGCACAAGTGCCCTTTTGCTTTGGGGTGTCGATATGAAATAACTGTCTGTTTTTTAAATTATTTTCCCATTGTTAAAATACCTATTGGTATAAGAAAATGTTTATTATAACTTATAAAAAATCATGCAATCAGGGGTTAATTTTTATTAAATTAATATTATGTTTAATTTTATATATGTTTCAGAAGTAGGTGTGTATTGTTTATGTATTATAATACTATAGGTACAGAATAATAAAATAATCTAATATACCTGTTAAAGCCGCTCTACTGTAAATATTGCTTGTAACTAAATGTGAATAATCTAGATTGTCTAATCAACACTTCATTAATATGCTCACTAACCATTATTTAATATTATTAATTAATTTGTAGAATATCGTTATAAAAATAATGTACGAATTACAAAGATATTATCGTATGTCTTTCCTATGACAATGTATGTATATCAAGAGCTAATAATGATGCTGTATTTAATAACTTGATTTCTGTAACAATATTATCTCTGCTGTTTATATAAAAAAATGTTTACTTCAGAGTGTCTTTCATTTTTATACAAACTCAATTAACAACATTTGAAATCCAAATTTCTCTCACGATTTCCCATTAAAACTTCCAACCCCTACTCTTAATTTGGCCCCTTAGAACTAAATAAACGTATCTCATTTTTTTCTACTTTATAGGAAATCCCAAACAAAAGTAAATTGTAGTTCTACTAAAAAAAAGTGTTTTCGAGAGATAACGTATTCAACGATTGTTGATTTTTTCACATTGTATTTTATTTCCAGTACCATATGTAACTTAAATTTGCTAAACTTGAGATAAGTAGGTTTCTTCGGTTCTAAGTGATTGAATATTATAAGTGAAAATTTTACAAACTACTCCTTTCCCACATCATAGTATGTAAGTATTAACAGACATTTTTTTTATTCAACAAATACTATTCATAATTTAATGATGTAAATTTTTTTATTGGACATACCTACCGTCACTCCGAAGGAAGGTGAGGAAGCATTAGGTACTCTCTCTTGATTGTAAGTACAGGCTTGCTGTGTTATCATTCTGGCGACATATTGACAACAACGAATTTTGCAGATAGAAGTGGTGTAATTTATATTCCAGAATACTCGAGTACAGGTTACAGCGTATACAATAAAAATATCCTTATAATGTGCAAGGACTGTCGACGTGTTAAAAGGATGAACACCAAGTTCATTTTTTACCATAATAGAAAAACCTGCGAGCCAAATAAAATACTTGATACTATATGCGGTTTTTGCTGCGGAATACATAGAATAACTCCGTCTATATCTACCTCCAGTCTGGAATATCTCATCCCCTTTCACTCATGTAGTGGGTTTTTCACCTGCTTGTCTGTTTTCAAAATTTCTCAAAACTCTATTTGACCCAGACAAATTATTTTTTCAGACAATATTATTTTTCTAAAACCTACATCTAAACATTCTAAACTAAACATTTTTTTTTGCTATATTTTGTAGTCAACCCTGCTCATATCTCTATGAGTCATCTAGTTCTAGATAACGATTCCGGCCTCTTTAGGGGTCTATAGTAGATTTCCCTAAAGTATGATAGTTTAATTGGAGTCACTACATAAATCAAAAACACATTGAAATCATACAGTATCGAAGAAAAATATATAGTATCGGGCATTGAATTACAACGCCTATGTTTTACTAATTTAATCACATACATCCTACCTGATTACGAGAAAAGTAACTTGTATGCGTCAGAAGCAATTGTGAGGTTTTTATCCTGATTCCTAGCCAACGTCAGGATCTTTCTAAATTTTAACATTAACGTACTTGCAATTTTAATATTAACGTAATACCTATTTTCGACTCAAAGTACTTAATGGAATTTAAATTTACTTTCCAGTTAATTTAAGTTTTATACTATTGCAATTGAGGTATTTTTTGCCGCCCAGGTTTCACCTTAATGTATCTTCAGGCACTAAGTTCACTCACCAATGGCAAATACACACTGACACACTACAGTAATTAATTCTTATCTATATAAAAAATAACAGGTAAGTAGGTATAATAAAACAATGTGAAAAAATTACTACTTAGTAAAAAAGCCAGTATAAAATCTAGTTAACTATTTCAACTATATCAACAAATAATTTACAAGATTTAAGAATATAACATTCTAATTATTGAACATAATACAATTTGGAAAGCGCTTCAGTGAGTATTTAAAGTCATTTGTTAAAATTTGTCGCAATTTAGTATGACTCCTTTAGCATAGTCTTCTATGTGCGTGGGCGCGATACCCGAGAGATACAGGTTCGTTTCCTGCGGGCTGTCTTACTTTTTTCAAAAAGATTTTTTCTATTGGTTATACCTAATATAAATTTTCTCAGAAGTGTTTTCAAAATTATATAAATGTTCATAAAATCTAGTATTTAGTTAGTTAGATACTCACTCTCAATACCTGTATTTAGCAAGCCTATTAAAATTCAATAACTTATTAAAAGTGGAACGAGGTACAGTTCCACTAATCATTAAGTATAATATGTAGACTCTCCAAGTTGCAAATTAATTATGTTGTTTTTTTCACTGTTCCAAACATCACAGTTAATATAACGAAACAGTAAACCGTCCCCTAGAGTTGAAACGTACAGTAAAAGCTTTCGTAATTAAATATATGATATGTTTGAAAGGAGACAGTCGTGTTTGATAGTTTACTTTTATAGATAATTAGATAGAACGTAATGAAAGTAATGAAATATGTTAAATTGTCCACAGTTGGTGCATTTTCGCACAAGTTTCTGCATTTATAAAGTTTATAGTTCAGTTAAGTGTATTCGCTTCTGTTTCGACTTTGTTAAGTTCGAGTCAAAAGGTTCTATGTTTGTATTTATTTTGAAATTAGGAAAAGTTTTACTAGACACGTCTTGTTGCTATTATGCAATGTTCATATTTTCCATTACTTGTAACATTTATGATACAATTTCTACATAAGTTATAAAACCATGTATCATATAAATGTCGTAGAATATTTCAATATTTTAAAATACCTAATATTATAAACGGCTGGGGACAATTTGTATAAATAAGATTTTTTTATGTTTGCTTTCAAAGTAACATTTAAGACAATTATAATTGAACTGCATTTTAATGATATTATTTTACACCTCCCTTATACTTACTTACATGACAGAAATGTCTCTATTCTCTAAATCTATCATATTGCATTTTCAGTGAAAAAAATCAACATTGAACGCACATAATTATGTCATTTAAAATCAATTTTTAAATATCAGATGTGTTTAATAAAATGCTGAGATAATACACGTTTATAATATCGAAATAAATTTAATTGTCTCTGTATTTAGATTACGGTTTACGCGTCGGTTTGTAATGTCGTCAGTCCCAGGTTCGAATACTGGGTCTGGAAAATACACATTGTTTTTCAATTTGTGTTTGGAGTTATAGTATGGAAATGAAAATAAAACAAAAGTCATGGTACAAAGCCGACAAAATCAGAGTAGGCTGGGCCAAAGTTCCAGTTTTGGAAACCATCAATTTGAGGTTGTCAACCGGTTCACATACCTAGGTTCCAATATTACAAAAGATAACGAGGAACTGAAAGAAATAAAAGCCCGAATAACCGCTGCAAATAAATTGTACTTCTCATTGCTGCCCATATTCAAATCCAGAAGTGTCCACTGAAAAACTAAGACCCGGCTCTATAAAACCGTCATACGCACAATCGTTGCATACGGGTGCGAGTCATGGACGCTAAATATGAAAGTATTAACTGGTGGACTGCTTTGAGAGAAAGATCCTGAGGCGGATATACGGACCTATGAATGATAGTGGGGAGTGGAGAATTAGGTACAATACGGAACTACACCGCTTATACCAATATTCAAAACTATCCACCTTCATAAAACTCCAAAGGCTAAACTAGGCAGGCCATGTCCGGCGCATGCCTGAGTCACGGATACCGAAGAATATCCTCGAAGGAAACCCAAGGGGAAAAGGCCAGTGGGAAAGCCACGTACACGATGGGGTGACAATATTACAAAAGATGCCAACCAGCTGCTAAAAATCATGAACTGGAAAAGACGTGCGAAGGACTGTTTCGGCTGGAGGATGGCGGTGGAGGAGGCCAGGGCTCGACTTGAGCTGTAGCGCCATCGAAGAAGAAGATGAAGAACTTATAGTATGGACCTAATAGGTTTAGCAAGTAGCTAATATCCATTTTTCGTAACAATAATATGTGTGATTACAAACCTGCGCTCTGTAGAGGTCAATATTATGATTTTATCTTGATCGGACATGGTAAAAAAAAATATTTTATTCAATATAAAATTCTAAATTTAAATCAGCAATTCAACAGATTATACTTTAATGCAATGGGTATATTATAGCCCTTTATATTTTTATCACCGACCATGACTAGCTGATCATGAACCGCTATAAAAATCGAAAAATATTAATATTGTCAATCAGTTTAATGTGCAGACCTCCCATTGTTTATTAAAACAACAAAACACGTGTTTAGAAATTCTCCACAAACAACGCGATCTCAATGCTATACGGCCATTTGTTTCCGGTATAAAAGCTAACGATGAACTGCATACTGACACCATCAAAAGGGTGTCATCCCCTAGAGATCTAAATCACATATAACCCAAAGGAGTCCTGGGCCAGTATCTAGCTGCCTTATAGAAAATAATATAATTAGAGTTGGCTGAACAATTAGTATAAATAGCATATTTTTTAGCTAATCTGACAGGTACTTATCGCCACTGGTATACATTTAAGTATGTAAATAAATCAGTTATATGTCATAAGAAGTAGGAACCTTTTCAAAGTGAGTTGGCGACTTGTTAAATTCATTTAACCCTGCAGGCACGCTGAACACCGATACTCCATCTGTCCAACTTGAAACTAAGTTATGTAGCTAGTTCTCTTCACGACTATAATGAACCGCAGAATTTCCTCAGTGTCATAAAATAGGCAAACAAGAATGTACATTTTGATGTCTCTTTAGTCAAGACAGACATGGTTAACAGTGAACAGACTACGATTATTAACATAATAATATCAATCAAAATTGTAATTGTTTTTTTTCCCTTACTTTTCCATGTAAACTAGTGTTTTTAACTAGGTTTAAAGGCACTATGTTCACATCCCAATAGTAAACGTACATTAAAGGTAACATCCCTACCAAACCGTTCTTAATCATTTGGATGAGAAGAATAACATTTTGTATACTATTTCTATATATTATACTATAAATTAACTATTTCTTTTATTTAACGAATAATTTACAAGATTTAAGAATATATCATTCTGATTATTGAACATATTCTGATAGAATATATAATTACCAATAGAAAAAATCTTTTTTGAAAAAAGTAAGTCACCCCGACAGGGAATTGAACCCTGTATCTCCCGAGTATACGCCTCATCCGTCGCATTAAGCCATTATGCTACGGCGTGACATACTAATAGCGACAAATTTTATCTATTGGTCAATTTCTATACCTACCCATCAGCGTTCCTTCCAAATCAGCTACTCAGATGTTCAATAATCAGAATGATATATTCTTAAATCTTGTGAATTATTCGTTGAATAAAGGAAATAGTTAATTATAAATTATTAGCAAGTGCAAGTAGCTACATTTAAAAAATATTGGAGAAATTCCACGACGTCGGTTAGTAATCAAAAGTAATAGTAATATACCTACTTTGATTTAAGAAACAAAAATCGATTGCCAAAGTAGCTGATTTGGAAGGAACGCTGATGGGTAGGTATAGAAATTGACCAATAGTTAAAATTTGTCGCTATTAGTATGTCACGCCGTAGCATAATGGCTTAATGCGACGGATGAGGCGTATACTCGGGAGATACAGGGTTCGATTCCCCGTCGGGGTGACTTACTTTTTTCAAAAAAGATTTTTTCTATTGGTTATTATATACTCTATCAGAAAGTATATGTTGAAAAATAAATGTTTCATGGTCAGTTATCCAAAAATATGAGTTAATATTACTTTTAGTTAAGAGTGTTCATGGAAGAGACAAGCACATATTCGCAAAACTAATACTTGTCATAAAAAAAACCTAATACAAAACTGCCAAACAATCTGAGAAGAGAAAGAAATTTGTAGTTTTTATTCATTTAAGGCAAACTGTTTGTTGTTGTTAAACTACTAAGTTTAATTTTTGATATGTGGATACATAATTGATTAATATATGAAATTGTTTATAGTAGTTATTTATTGTATGCACCTGTACACTGTATTACATTTTGAGGATATATTAATATTTAGATAATATTAATTTAGTTATCTATGTTAATTTAGTATTAAATAGTTTAACGTCATTCTCGGACAAATATAATGGGCAAGGAACGACTAGTTAATTGGGAGTTTAGTTAATAGAGAGTACTGCTTGATTAAAAGGTTTGATATCAACTGATTATTATGATGTTTGAGTGACAAATACTGAATTATCGTCTCAGCTCGTTAGTTATACTTTATGTTAATACTCTTTGCATTATGATGCCGAATAAAAACGAAAGAATATAGTTCAAGTTTTAATATCTATAGTGGGTAAAAACGTTAAATTTATTTACCATATGATGTCAGTTGTAGTAAATGTAATACCCAATATTATAAACAAACATTTTAAATTCAGAAAAGATATATTTCTGAGAATATTTAGGAGGAAGAAGGTACACACATTATTTTTAATGTTGGCAAGGAAACGCAATATTTTTTTTTTTGCAAAAATTTTTTGCATATTTTTTGTAGGACAAAAAAGTTTCCAGAATATTAAACCACATTAAATATCCAAAAAAGCCGGCGATGAAGTTTGCTTTGGCTAATAAAAAAATAAAATCAGCCAAAAGGCTACGACTCGGTTTTATTATTCATACAAAAAAATCGCAACTTCATTTAAAATGTGCATAATTACGTCCAGCATACATTTTTTTTTGATTATTTTTTATTCACTTTTAATCACGGTTCTTTCACCCATTTTAAGTGAAATCTTCATCTTAAGCTATTAGCCATTTAATTCAAAGACTTTGATCCTCCTAATAGAGGAGAATCCTTATCATAATAATGTATATTCAAATCATAAGGGCTATTTTCTAATATTTGTAATGTAACCACTTACTTCAACGAATAATATCTGTACCTCAGGGGCAGACGGATGCAAGTGCCAAATACCCAATTGTTCAGGAGAGCCAAAAAACAATTTTTATTTTAAACAAATATTATAACTTCTAAGAAAATATACATAATATATAATGATCATTATTTTTTTTATTCTAATTCAATTAAAGTACTTCTGGAATATGTAATAAAGGAATAAATATAATAAAATTTTATATCTAAAAAAAACTTAGTGTGGATTTGCATCCTTCAACCTCTAAAGATATTTTGTTAAATGTGGATTTGTATCTTATTTACCTAGCCGAAATAAAACAAATTATAAGTTAAAAAAAAATATAGGTCGGTATAAATATAATAAAGGAAAACACTTTTTTTTTTTTTAATTTTATTATGTATTCATCATCATCACCAGCCTGAATCTATTCACTGCTGGATGAATGCCTCGCTAATCTCCAAGTTGATTCCACTTCTCTCGTCCCTGTGCGTTGCGTTGCCAAGTTTTTCCGCAGAACTTTATCATTTCATCGATCCAGCGGCCTCCAGATCTACCTTGCGGATGTTCTGTACCTCTTGGATACCACTGGATGAATTAATTTGTCCAACGATTGTTCTTTCTTCGATCTATGTGTCCAGCCCATTTCCATTTGAGGTTTTCAGCAAACTCTATCACATCATTAATCCTTGTCTGTTCCCTTATCCACTCATTCTTCTTTTTGTCCGTTTGCGTTATGCCCAGCATGCACCTTTCCATTCCACGTTGTGCTACTCTAAGTTTCTGGATCTCTCTTTTACTTAGGGTCCGTGTTTCACACGCATGTGATCACGGGAAGCACACACTGGTTGAACACTTTGCACTTTAGGCACAGTTGGAGGTCATTTTTGAAGAAATTATTCAGGCGGCCAAAAGCACTCCAGCCTAGTTTTACTCTGCGAACAATTTCATCAAATATACATCCATCTATAGACACTTGTTGTGCCAGATAGATGTAGTTTTTCACCTGTTCGAGCTGCCATTGATGAGGATCTCTTTTTGGCCCGCAAAGCAGTTGAACATGACTTTCGTCTTTGTTATATTTATTTTAAAGCCTACTTTGTTGCTTACTCCAGCAAGTTCCTGCATTTTGCTTTGGAGGTTTTCTGAGCTACTATTTATTGTCATCGGGAAAGCGCAGATAACTCACATATTCTCCATTTATGGGGGCCCGCGTCATTCCAGTCAAGTTGTCTAAATAAGTCTTCAAATGTAGCTGTAAATAGTTTAGGTGAGATTGTATCACCTTGTCGGACTCCTTTGCTGACAGGAAATGCGCGATGGTTTATGGAGATGTTGTTGCGCTTATTGTATATATTATTGAAAATATTTATATAGCGCCCGGGGATTCCTTGATTTCTGAGTGAATCGAGTATTGAAAATTTCTTTATGGAATCGAACCCTTTCTCATAGTCTATAAAACCCATGGATAGCGGCAGCTTGTATTCCTGTTACCGCTCTGATTTCTCTGATGACTTGGATATGGTCCATAGTGCGGTATCCTCCTCTAAAGCGTGTTCTCCTGGCTGGTTCTCGTCTAGTACATATTGCAGACGGTTTGAGAGAATTTTATCTTAGTGGATTATTGGATTTGCATCCTTCTGCCTCTAAGGTAGGTATGGCACTTGCATCTTTATTCTATGCATATCTTGGACTAGGACTTCCATCTCTCTGCCTCCAATAAATAAAGCCTTTAGCATGACGATTCTTAAAAAAAATCATTTTCCCCAAAAATGGAGTTGCATCATTTTGAATAAAATAAAAATAATTTATTTATTTATTAGCTAGTGCAAGTACGTTAAAACCAAAATTTGGAATGATCCTGACACCGGTTAGTAATTGAGGTAATATTAGTACTTTGATATAAAAAGCCGACTGCCAAATATTAACATTTACAAAGTGCTCCAGAAAAATTGTGTAAACTGCTAATTAATTTCGTCGCAATTAGATAAGACGCACGTAGCTTAGTTATTAGAGCACATGGACGCAAATCTTCCTAATGAGTATCGTATTTTTTTCAAAGAGATTTTTTCTAGTAAATAGTTATATTATTAGAGTTGATAAACAACTCAGTCCGTGTCAGAATATTGATCAGCAATATTAAATATATTACCGAAATTACAAATTCTCTAATAATATCCATTTCCCGGAGTGTCTAATTATTGTAAACTCAGTAAATAGCTTACTGTAGATTGTTTCCACAATATCCATTTTTCCTCATAGTCAGCTATATCCGATGACGCAATCTCCGTATAGTAAGCTGACTCAATTACAATAATAATTATTTCCTAAATATTCTTTTCGAGATATTATTTTGATTGTAAGTTCATCAATAAATAGCGTATCATAATTCATTGGAGTTGTCACTCCAATATAAGTTCCTGGTCTGTTAGTATCTTAGTCCCGCACTCCGCACAACATCTCATCCTACCGGGATTCGGACCTCGTAACCGTATTATACGTATTGTGACATAACTACTGTAATATACTCTTGTACAGACTGTTTACGTTGCAAATAAAACTCGCTCCAACATCCATTCGAGCAACCAGCAAATCTCGACTTCTCATCTCTCCTTCTGACGACCTCTTCATGCACAATACCATGACTCCCACTGTGCGGTCATCACTGTTGGTGTCCCCGACGCACGTGATGATCCCACAATTACATATATTTATCTGATGTGTTTTCAAATTATGTATGTTAAATAATAATTTAAATGTGATGTTATTAGATGGTCATATTTTCATCTTTGGCTAGTAATACTATACCTACGTTGGCTATAATATCATAGCAAAGCGATATATGTATTACAGGTGAACTTCATAATCCTTCTGCACCCCTATTGAGTCACAAAAGCGAAGATGGACTTACTTGATTTGAGTACTCCGTTCCCTTGACTCATGATAAGAACGTACCGGATCATTGTTCAGGGTATACGGAGAACTGATTTCCTTAGAGACCTCAGCGTCGCCTGCATAATACATAGCAATATTATAGTAGCTATACCTTACCCAACGAGAGTGTACAAAATTGTAATTCAATTATCAATATAATATGCAACGTTAAGTAAAAATGCAAATTACTACGTTCGATCAGGGACATAATTAACTGCACATTTCAACTAAAACTGTTATCAAGCATTTCTTTATAAACAACTAATAACATATAATCAAATAATCATCTTAATAATAATACCTACACAAATGCGAATTTGTAAATAACTTAATCGATTCAATAAAACTTTCATCATCAATATTTATATTTCGGAACTATCTACGACAAAGCTACGGCTCTGTTCGTAATATATATATTTTTTTAATAGAATATATTATTAATATAATATATTAATCCACAAAGAGAAGATTGCACCTATTAACAGATTTTTTACATTGGAGCTTTCCCAGGATCATATACATATTAAAAACAATATGTATTTTCTAAAAGTTGTGGGCTTGAATTTGCAACCTATACCTTTATATTAATACAAATATGATCGCTTTACAGACTAGGTAAATGGGGGACATGCTCGTCGAAGGTCAAAATTGAGTTTTTTTTGTATTTTAAAACCATGATCCTGGACACTCCTTAAACGTTGTAGATAATCTATTTATATAATTTTGAAGCCTTATTATCCTTTATAGTTATTTTAAATATTTGATGGCTGCATAAAGTATTTTTGTTACATAAAACAGTATTCTTTTAAACCTCTCGCTCTAATGTTTTAGAATATAGTCATATTTCGGTACATAACTGTGCAGTGGTGTTAAGATTTTTTACATTTATTAATTTTTAAACGCATTTATGAAACCATTATTATAATTTATTACGAGATAATTTTTGTAAAATATTCACGATAAAAAATTATATTGATAATCTCTGTGATCCCAAATTTGACAAGAATTAGGCATTTTATTATTCAAAAAATCGGCAAGATTAACACATTTGACGATGATTCTAAAGATATTTATTACAAGCTATGTCTTTGACCAATCAAGTGTGATAAACATCTTATGAATAATGATTGCTTTATAATAATTATTGGCCTAAGAATAAGGTAGTGTTTTTTTTGAAATACGCCATTTCTTTTGTCATTCCCTAGTGGTTAAGCTACAACATACGGCCGTAGCCATAAATTGACAAACTATAATTAAAGTAGGGAGTAAAATTATGTTAACGCGCGTGTTTGACCATGTACCTACCCGAATTTTTAAAAAAAAATTTTAAACGGTACATGTTCAAACACGCGCGTCAATATCATTTTGTTCCCTATTTTAATTATAGTTTGTCAATTTATGGCTACGGCCGTATGTTGTAGCTTAACCACTGGGGAATGACAAAAGAAATGGCGTATTTCAAAAAAACACTACCTTATTCTTAGGTCAATAATTATTATAAAACAATCATTATTCATAAGATGTTTATCACACTTGAATGGTCAAAGACATAGCTTATAATGAATATCTTTAGAATCATCTTGAAATGTGTTAATCTTGCCGATTTTTTGAATAATAAAATGCCTAATTCTTGTCAAATTTGGGATCACAGAGATTATCAATATAATTTTTTATCGTGAATATTTTACAAAAATTATCTTGTAATAAATTATACTAATGGTTTTATAAATGCGTTTAAAAATTAATAAATGTAAAAAATCTTAACACCACTGCACAGTTATGTACCGAAATATGACTATATTCTAAAACATTAGAGCGAGAGGTTTAAAAGAATACTATTTTATGTAACAAAAATACTTTATGCAGTCATCAAATATTTAAAATAACTATAAAAGATAATAAGGCTTCAAAATTATATAAATAGATTATCTACAACGTTTAAGGAGTGTCCAGGATCATGGTTTGAAAATACAATAAAAACTCAATTTTGACCTACGACGAGCACGTGGGCCAAAACTTAAATAATAAAGCCTTTTCTACAATTCGTCATAAGTATGTAAAAATATCAGATAGTAGCGGTGGAGTAGTGGGGTGAGGTGTAGATAGAAGGGTGCGTGCCTACATTCAACCGTTGTCGAATAGAATATTTTCGACAATTCATCGCGAGTTGGAAAAGTCGTTGGATATCAGCGGTTGGATTGGTGAGGTGACGTGAGGGAGATCTCGAAATCTCCTCGAAGATAAGTTGAAGACGAAATTAGCTACAAAAATAAGTGAATTTCATTTGCATGATGAAGATGGCGTTGTTTTTTTTAGAGAGACTAATAAGCCATCTCTGGTATTAGTTAAAATACGCATAAAAGTCCGTTAGATTTAGGCCTGCAGTTATTTTATAAATCAAAGTAAAAAATATGCTCTTATTTTTCAAACTGTGTAATATATAAAGTCAATTTGAAAAATGCAACGGTGTAATAAATTTCTCAAATGCACGAAAAAACTTTTAAGACAAATTTAATAAAACTCCGAGAATATTATTATAGATCATATTTATAGTAACATACTTTATATCAGCGTTTCTCATTTTGTGGGTCGCAGAAATACCTGCTACAAATCGTACTGCCTAATATAAATTTTATAAAATCTTAAAAAAGTTGGACATATTAATTATCTAATTCATTATACATATTTGTTTGTTTAGATAATATGTGAAGTTAATGTTGCAGTTTATTGCTCGATTGTTTTGGGTTTTTTTTTCGAAATGAAAACACATTCAATATCTCGATGCGTAAGATGAAACTGTGAAGAAGTTGTGTCACCATAATATATGTGTGTCATATCTGTATCAAACTTAGTAAACTGTAGCCGACTTCATCTTTCTCAATATTGATGAATGGTTGAGGTAAAATATTATAATGATTAATAACGGTCCAAAAAAATAATGTAAACAAATTAATGAATAAAATTTTCTCTATAACCTTACATTATATCGAGTCTGCTAAACTGACAGGCCGTAAGGGACACTTTGATTAAAATGTTTATTTTTTTAATATCAAATGTTTAGTTTTATGAATATGATAATACTAAGTGGTAGTTTTTCAATGCCTGGACAATCCGGTATTCGTTTCAAGAAGAGCTTTTGTAATAGATATTTTTTTTACAAAAAATGAATGTTAGCCACTTGTTCAAAATATAAAGTTGAATCTATGGGTGCAAATACATATTTCAAAACAAGTTCCCCCCAGACTTTGAGCATCTACGTACCTATAAATTCCGATGACGAAATCAATAAAATACTTTGTTCTCCCGCAAAGTTACGCACTTTTGACCACTGTCCGCAGAAATATGCTGAATTTATTATTTTGGGAAACGCTGTTTTAAAATATGGAAAAGTAAATGTAAAAATCTCTTCGCCAATGATCCGTGTCTAGTAATAAATCATTTCACTCCATTTGTCACGAGCTTTTTATAATAAGAAAGTCTGACAGCTAAACGGGCAGTGGTCAAGCCAGTCAACTTTCTTGAAAAGAAAATCTCATTTATCAAAATATAACAAAATTTTGTTATTTTTGAAGAGAAATTATTTGAGATATATGTCACTACGAAATTGAGAATATAATTTGAAGAATTTATTGATATAATAATATAATATTATGATCATGTTCTTATAAGGGTTTGAAACTCGACTATTGCTTCAATTATTCTCATTATAAACTACTGGCATTACTTGTTTATGGTAGAACTCTAATGTAGTTAATAGAATTATAATGGTCATAAGAACAAAAATTAATTATAAAATATTTGAGTTATGTTGACAACTTACTGATTCCGTTATCAAAACCAGCATCAGAAAAAGGAAAATATTAGTAAATCTAAAATTTAAACATTGGACGTTTGTTAGTTCACAATCTTCTTAATGTTAACACTTCAGAATGAAAAATTATATTAAAAGTAATCTGCCGCGCTTTTTGCACATGACAGTAGCGTAGTGATATGGTTTTTTAATTATTATTTCTTATTATATTAGGTATAAGAATCAAAAAAAATAATGGTTGTGGCAGGGAGAAAGGAATATAATTTGAATACTGTACGTGCAAGACAGTGGGGTAGTGGCGATAATGGTCGTCAACATTTTCTCAATCATAACTAGATCAGTAGGAAATGTTATGATTTGTTAATTGAGACAATATCTCTTGTAAAATATTTACTGCATTTGTATAAATTGGATAGACAATGCATAAATCCTCACTCACACATCGAGTCCATCAGCCGACGCATTACTATTATCACGAGTCCTTCACTCGACATAGTCAACCGTCATTCCATTCGAATCAAGTCTTTCAGTTCATAAATATAATTAATCTCTTGATCACATCGATCTCACCAGTACATCTATATCCACGATTTAACCTCACGCTGTCATCGTTATTAAAGTATTATTATATCGATCACTAAACTCTCCCCCAAAAATCCACACAACAACAACCTTATATCTCCTCTACCTTCATCAACCGCCAAATATATTAAAAATCATACTCTAATAGAAAACTGCCATACGATCTAAGTGAAGAGATCTTTAACAATATAATATAAAGCAAAAAAGGGAAAAGATTTGCGGTAGTAATGACGTAAAAATTTTAAGGGCATCATTATATAACTCCGCTTTTAAATTTATTTATACTATTGAAGGTTCTTTCGCTAATGAGTGAAAAAATTTATACTGAATCGCACGATGAAAATTATGGTTTTTGTAGGCACTGAGCGCAGTAATAATTAATAAAAATCGTCTCAGGTAAGCACCTACTTTAACTCAGCCACGAGAGCCTTATTAATCCGATGACCGTACTTAATTGCGAACCAAGACTTACCCTCGTCTTAATTATTTGAATAATTAATTCGACTTTAATTTACAAACATTGTTTTTTCTTCTTTCTAAAGAGAGCTTAAAAAATTCTTAATGAACGAAAGAAATAGTACTAGTAAAATTGCAGTACTTGAAATATCTTATTTTTATTCAACAAATCGGAATTTTTCTGCATCATATTAATTAAAATATCATTACTATATTCAATACTGAATGTTATTATTTAAAAACATATTACATACATAATTTTAAAGCATCGTGTGATGTGTCGTTAGTGCGTAGTATTCTTAAATATGGGTCAATCATCTGGAACCCTTAAAAAGTTTCCAGAACGCGTGCAAAAGAAATTTCTTCGATGTATTTATTTGAACATTGTCAAACAATTACTTTCCGACTGCCTTTCTTCAAAGTATGCTCGCTTTTTATTCTCTTGAAGCTCGTAGATCACTTTTGCATTTTGCCTTCTCACGAGGGATGGTTTCCATAATTTCCATTTCCATCAGTTTATTCTACCACGTGTTAATCGCAGACGGCAATCTCTTTGAATAAAAATGTCATAAAATATTTCACAAAATTGAAAAATGCAAATATTGAGGCATTACAAATTAAATAACACTTTTTTTTCATCATCACAAATAAAATACCCATTTTCCCATTCGACGTGAAAATTATAAGTTTTTGTATTTTTTGGGAAATCATTGCACTCATCATCAAACTATTATACTACTATGCAAAGAGCCTACTATACCTAAATCTAAAGCGCAGAGTTTACATCGTCTCTTTATCTCACTCCTGCGGCTGGCCGTGAGTGATGCAATTCGAATAAAGTAATACGATGAAGTCACATGGGCTTTCTTATTGTTTATTTGAAAACGACTGACATACGAATGATCAGTTTTTACCCGTTAAATCTCAATGAATTCATATCATAATAATTACGACAGCTGAATGTACATTTTTTTATATTTCTATGGGCCTATGATGCAAATGACAAAATCAACCCTGAGATTAAAGAATTTTTACTGTACAGCGTATTTTTTGAGGTATTTTCAAATTATGTATAATGTCATATTTATTCATTTCATTAAAATATTCAACACTTAAAAGCATTAAAATATCGCATTGGCATGTGCAAAACGATGCATTTTTATCAGATTGCTTATTCGAAAAACTTTGTTCGATAAGGATTTAAATTGATATAAAAGCTTGCTTCATTGCCCTATTATTTGTTCAGAAAACTTTCTCGCGTACTAAAGAAACATTATTTCTATTGTCATACTCCATTTAAGAAGCTCCATTGCTTTTTCTTATTTAGATGAACGTTTTTATTATTTTCTTTGTTCATCGGAAAAAAATCAATAAACCCAGGTACAAATTTCGTAAAAACATAAATGCGCTTTAAGAAAGTTTTATTCTTAGCGACGTAAATTTTCATGGCTTTTCCTAATGTAGATTCTTATTACACTATTCATATACGTAAAATACTTTTTGCCTATTTTGGAACAAAATAATACCAAGTATGTTAGAATATTTAGAATTAAGTCAGTCTAAAATATATCAAAATCTATCAAAGACGAAAGTCATGTTTAACTGCGTTGTTGACTGAAAAGATATTCTTATCAATGACACTCAAGTCGAACAAATGAAAAAAATGTACTTATATGAAACAATGAGTTAGTGTATATAGATGAATGTATTTTGTTCGCATATCAATGTTTGGCTGGGAAAATGTTCGTATGCATGTATTGTCGTATCACAGTTCACTGTGAGCTTTTTCAAGGAAACAGACGTCCATTTTAAATTAATTTCTGAATAAAACACTTAAAATAATCGTAATAAAAACCACAAAAAAGACAGACGAATATAATTTTTTATTATTTTTATTTGGTAATAAAATTAAAAATTACTGTCTGCAATGCTTCACGAACAACGCGTCATATTTTGATCTTAATTCAATACGACCATCTCTTTCTTTTACGACACTTTACAGTTAACTGTAATACGAACAATTTAAATGTGACCTCTTAAGATAATGTGTTGTGATTATCTCATGGACGTTTATTTACATTAAAAAGTATTCTAAATTGAGATTAAATTTAATTAACTCTTTTTATAATTAAAAAATACTTACTTAAGAATAATATAATAAAAATCTTAATTATCGATCTCGCTGTCGGAATATTATTTTAAATGGGATATGTGATATTGCATAATATATTGGTGGACCTCGTATTAAGCTTAAACATACTTAAAGCTTTTAACTAACCTAGTGTACTACCAGTTGGTACTCACGTTATACATGGGACCCTTAATTTAAAAGAAATTAAATGACTAAGAATATCGTAACGTGGCATGGCGAGGTGCATGTTGGGCATAACGTGTAAAAACAACAAAACTAACCAAAGGATAACTAGGCAAGTAAGTGATGGTAAATCCACAACTCCGTGGCAGGTGAGGTCCTTCTGCATGAGCAGATAAAACGCTGCGGTTTACCCGCAACCAATTATTATAACACTACCCGTGATCATATAATATACTTTTCAGTAGGTATCAAACAGTATTATTTGTTGTGTTTGTTTAAAGAAACGCGTTGGAGCGGAGCTCGCAGCAGAAGCACGGAGCAGTGGAGCAATCGGCTTTTACCTGGAGCAGGAGCGGAAACGAAGCACCGAAAATTTGTAGTGCTCCCACTGTTTTGGATGTTTTTTTTATTATTATTAAATTTTCGTCCTAAAATCGAATGACAATTTATTATATTTTTTGGTTTGCAATACTGGAATTATTTGAATTAATTTTATGTAAGAAGATGTAGATGTATGAAATATAATTATTAATGAAAATTACGTATAATAAACATTATTTTAAAACTACTTATTTTTTCAATTCATTTGTATATATAGATATATATATACGATACCTTTTAAAGCTTTTTATCCGAAGCGGAACAGACTCTGGAGCGGGACTGGAGCAACTCAAAAAAGTGTCCGCTTCAACTCTCTGGTTTGAACACAACCACTGTGACTAATTTCGCATGATGCAATGCATACTACTGGTGCGACGGGATATTAATCTCCGGTAATTATTTGGTTCGCCGTTTTTCCGCGGTAATAACGCCTTCGCCGCTCGCGTTCAGATCGCCTTCTTTTGTGCCCGGTAAAACGTTGGTGTAGATAGGCTAATTTTCAACTAATGATCCTGGTTAATAGCACAGTTGGTAGAAAGTGACCCAGCAAAGACCAGCAAACATCCATGCCATTAAATACATAGCCCCCACAAGGGGGGGCTGATAGGTCTCAAGCCTGGGCACCATAGCTTATAGCAAGGGCCGGCGCGACGGATTGACTAGTTAAGTAAGAACAACAGTTATTTAAACTAGGTAATTTAATATTTCCCTTAAAGACTATTGACATTTTAAAATATATGGCTTTGCGGTGCAATTTTATGTGATTTGATGATTGGTATACTGCCCTTCTAAGGAAGAAGGCAGTAACTGACTATCACACACTTTCGAGATAAATGACATAATGTGTTTTTTTTCAAACTTTAGTACTGTGAATTAATAAAAAACAGTGATAATTTTTATTAATAGGATGTTAAAATACAAACAAAGTAATAGCAAGCAGTAACTGCAATGAATAGGTGCAATTACTGCCTTTTTGCTACAAAAATGTTTTATTTTAGAAGATGTCTATTTTTCACTAAGGATTTTAACGGTATTTTAGTGATAATACTGATTTTAAAGTGAACAGAATATATAGCTTTCAAAATTACCTAATGGATGGCATTTATAACTCAATTTCACAAATTTTGCGAGTTATTGCCTTCTTCCTTGAAAGGGCAGTATAGGAATTAACTGATAATTCACGTGTTATAAAATGGTTACATATCTAATATTATTATGGCGAAGGGCTGCATGATATTTGGTTAGTACCATAAAGGAGGTTGCGATCAGTGACTCATAATATGACAATGAGTGCCAACAACTCATTAAATAAACTTGCTGTATATAAAAATCGCTGAAAATACACAGAATAACCTTAACTCCGGTTCCGGGTTCCGTGGAAACCATTTCAGGAACACTACTGTCGAAAATTAAAATACCCTTATCTTAGCGATAGGTAGGGGGGCTCACCATACATCATGGCCTGGCCATCAAGATGTGTGGGCCATGATTAAATATAACCATGGATTTTGGAAAAAAGGCAGCGATCAGAACGCATCGGGAGGGGTTAGCGAGCATTTTCACGCTGTTCTGGTAACGTCAGTGTCAGATTAACCAAGTTTTAACACTCCCTAACCTCCAGAATGACCCTAAAGCGCGAACCAAATTGGACAAACATGTCTTGGACTATCACGTGACGTCACAGTAAGCTGCCGCTATGGGAAAAGTGTGTAATGTCTTTGTTCTTGGTGTTTAAAATATTATCAGACTGATGCTCCTATCCCGTAGCATATTTTTAACCTTTAAACTAACATTATTAGTTGGAAAAATCTGCCGAAATCACCAGAACAACAATGAGGTCACCTCACGTTGAACTGCACTGCATCGACATCTGCATGACTCAATGAACGATTTTATCATCTTCTATATGCCTACACTTTTCGAATGTCATGTCAAAATCAGGTTTTTTGTTTTTAGCGGTTGGCATTATGTATTTTTTATGAGAATGTTGTCTATTATCTATGGTCTGCAGGTTGGGATCTGTTCAAAATATTATCTATGGATGTCAAGTCAGTTTAACATACGTACACGTAGAAGCTTAAAATTAATTGAAATTAGTATGAATAATTCAGATTAATTCAAATTACTAATACATTATAGTTGGAACTCTTCATCAGTGTCATTCTTCGGTGAATTTACGGAGATGGTGCTCGTTTATAATATTCTGCAAAATGACAAAACCATAGAAGTATTAAATAAAAAGTGGGGCAATGAATCGGCTTTCTCATACAACTGAATGAAGCAGGCCAACAATAGCCGACAATTTACGAGAAATAGCGACGCGATAAAAAAACATGCATGGCATCACGGAGGATTTACTTTGGTCATTATAACGTACCCATATAATATAATGTTAAGGTGCAAATTTTGCCGCAAATTGATTACCAGCCTGCCTCACCATACTTGCCTGCTTCACCATATGATCATATAACCTGCCGCCCCTAGGACAAAACTAGAGACCAAATTTGTTGCCGCGACAGCGTGACAGTAGGCGACATGCACCATGACATGCACCTCAATTTAATTCACGCTTAAGACGCTGCGATTTAATTCCATTCCACTCCGTTAAGTATTGTATCCGTTGAGTAATGAATAAGGATTTTGTAGTGGGCCATTTCGCCGCCAAGATATTATTATTTCGTTGTTAAAATTAAACATACATCAAATGAATTTAACTGTCGAATTAATGTTTTGAATGGATTATGTACCATTATTCTTTGTCGTGACACAATCATTAATACGACATTGTGCTAATACAATTCCATTTCTCATTTTGTTTTGGTCTTTTGTCGAGCACAATGAATAAAACTCAGGTCCTTATATCGTAATCAATCTTATTATAAAATACCCCGTTTTATCTTTCCTTTAGAGTGTTTTCTTCAAAGATTATAATATTATTTCTTCAGAATCTGTCCTTACTTTTCACATTGCTCTGAACTGCTTTCAAATTATGAAAACGGGTCGAATAATTTGTCTTCATGCCCTCATTCTTGTTAAAAAATATTTAATTTTGTACGTCATTAAAACCTCATTAGACTTTGCATATCAATTTTCTACCTTTACATTATACATTATTGTTTTGTGGTGTATATAATATTAAGTTCGATATATTATAATCAATACAATGGTTGCATATGAGAGTCTCGTCCAGCACCTATATTTTTTTCTGTGTGTGTTTTAGAATTAAATGAAAAATATTATTATTGTGTTCTGTTTCAATATATGAGTATTTTGCTTGCTATCCCGTGCTTCTCTCTCATAGTTGCACTAAAAACTTAAAGTTAGTAAATTCAGTAAAAACACGCTTAAGCCAGTCTTGGGTGACGTGATAGTTGGCGAGAAAATCCCAAGCATAAAAAAAACTATAGATGCCTCACATCACAACTTAAGTACTCCTGATGCACCCGATAGTATAGGTCAGGGTGTGGTGCAGGGTAGATTTGTGTAGCTGATAATATAAGATTGCTAATAATTTGAATGTGCGGTGCGTTTTACGGATACTTGTATTAAATATTATATATATAATATTTTTAAACACTACACAGGACATGAGACCTAATTCTAGTAATATAGTGAAATAGGAATGCAGTAGTAGAAGCGAAACGATCATATCAAGAAAACCACATAAATTAACTGTGAACTCACCGGGCTCGAGCCCGGAGTTTTATGCACTATACCATGATGTGTCCGGAAATTTTAACGCATGCAGTTTGCCGTACCACACTTTACCGTGAAATCTTGTATCGAAAATTTATATGGTCGTATATTGAAGACCGTCCAACCTGTTTGGGTCGTATAGTACTGAGATAAAAGTCATGTCTAAATAAATAAAACACGGTTTTTGTCGGTATACTTTACAGGAAGCCAACGGCAAACAAATTTTGAAAATAGCCGATATACCTACTGGATTATTAATAATTGTGAAGTTAGAATAGGTTTTCATTTTTGAATTCATGAATTTTTCCAAAATCGGCCATGAAAATTGGCGCGTTTCACGCCTGGCTTTCTGTTAAAAGATTTGTACCTAAAACACTCAAAAATACGTAATAAAAACTACCGAAATACAAGGAAAAGAGGGTAGAAATAGGTATGTAATTAAATTATAAATACAGAACAACGCGTAATTTTTTCATCTCGATGCTATAGCAATGACCGTATAGTATACGGTCATCTCTTTCTAATATGAAAGCTCATGGTGAACTGTGCTACGGTGAAATGCAATACGTACAATTTACATGTAACCATAACACGAGGGAATCAATATACAAAATATTTCTTTATACCTCGTAAAAATTCATCAATATCATTCAAGCCTCTGAAAATCTTTCTATTTTTAGATAGAGCAATATGTCAGTATTCATGTATTTTAATATTCACGAAATTCACACTGAGTAGGTAACCAATTATGACAGAATAACTAGGAAATGGTCGAATTGGTTTACCTTGAGCCGGGTTCTCTGATATCAGGACGAATTTAGTGTGATCTTAATAATAATAACATATCATTTTCACAATAGTGAACCCTTTTGCAACCCGCACTAGTTCGTTTGGTATATCGTTACCTATTGTATTTCAACGAGATAAATAATTACATTACTGGTGATGAAGTAAAATGTTTTTTCATATACCAGAATAGCGTGTGTTTATTTTAAAGATGGTACGAGTATTACAGAAATCTACAATGATATTGTTGTTCAACGTATCTATTGCCTATTACGTCGGTAATATTAGGTATAACATTTTAAAGTATCTATAAAATCCGCTACCACTAGTTTTATCACTACTAGGGATTCCAATCCCGGAATCCCGAGCTATATTCGATACCTATGAATCCCGGGATTGATAAACATAATCCTGAAACTTTCGGGATTGATTTTTTATCAATTTTTATAATTATAATAATAACAAAATAAAAATGAAAATATAACAGAAAAAATACTTTTAATAACAAATAACTACATTAGAAATAAACTGAGTTTGATTGAAGTTTGGTTTATACTCATGTGTAAGTTGCCAATTCATTTTATTTTTTCACATAAATTAATAAAAATGAAAAAAATTGGAAAAAACAATGCTTTCCACTATTAACAAGTAATTCCACCATGATCTCACGCGTTTTACGGCAGTTTCATATTTGGCTGACTAATTAGATTTATGAAGCGAAAAGGCCATAAGTACACCATGATTTGCTTTACTATTTTAAATCTGCCTAATCCATTCATTAAGTCTTTACTATCAGAAACAACAATCTCATATTAAATTCACATTATTATTTATATTACAATATTATTTACTTCATTAAATAATGTATTTCCAAGATTGAACGTATACAATATTAACAATAAATGTCTTAAATAGTATAAATTATACTAGATTTATTTTTGACCGATTTTATTAATGTTATTTGTAAATATAAAAATTTTATATTAACAATGGAAAACAATGCCGTCCCGGGATTGTCAAACTGTAATCTCGAAATCCCGGGATCAGAATTTTGGCTCGGGATTGGATTCCCTTTTCACTACTCAGTAAGATCTATTCAGGCAACTTGACTGGAAAAATAGTGAAATCGCATTATTAATCGCGAATACCTTATTAACATGGTTTTTTTTTTTTTTTTCCCCGACCATGTCCGATCCTAATAGGATCATATGGGCCTCCACAGGGTAGAGGTTTGTATTAACAGATTTTGTTTTTACGAGAAATGGATGTCAGCCACTTGCTCAACCTATTAGATCCATACCCTGACTCACACACAAATTGAAAAACAATATGTGTACTTGCCAGACCCAGGATTCGAACCTGAGACCCACGGCGTGATAGTCCAACATGTATGCCGCGCGGCCACCGTGGGTTTAGCATATGAAATATTGTTGTCTTTGCAAACGACCCAGATTAAGATCTAAACAGTATCCAGCACAATTATCTTTGGCAGTATATATTGAGGTGGAGATAAAAATTGTTGTTGCGTGGATGTTTGGAAGAGGGCTTATTGATCAGTACAAGAATACACTGTATACAATTTAAATATAATGATAACGCGAGATTATAATTGCGGATATAGATGTACTGGTGAGAACAATGTGATCATGAGATTAATTATATTAATGAATTGAGACACTTGATTCGAGTGGAATGACGTTAGCTATGTCGAGTGAAGGACTCGTGACAATAGTAGTGCATCTTGTGAGGGAATATTCATGGATTGTCCTTCCAATTTATACAAATGCAGTACATACTATCATATTACAAGAGATATTGTCGCAATTACCAATCATAATAGACCCTATAGATCTAGTATAATTGAGAAAATGCTGACGATTTTTTTTTTTTTTTTAGAATTATTATAACCGCGTCCTTGTTTTTTTCATACAAGGTGGTTATTAGTAATTTTGAACAATCAAAAACACCCAGGCTTTGAGAAAAACACATACATGTTTATGTCATGACCGGGAATCGAACCCAGCACCACGAAAGCCGCCTGACGATAATTATTGCTCTATATTTTTTTGTTTTTTTTATTTTGACAACAAAAAATTTTCTCGTTGGCCATATCCGCCCTTTAATTGGAGCATATGGACACCAAGCGGCGCCTCCAAGAATCCCTGTCGTTCGCCAGTCTTCTTGCTTCATTCCAGGTCAAACGAGCATCCCATAGCTCCGCCGTATACACTCTGTAGATAGTATTTAGCGGCCTAGAACAGGCAAGCCAGGTTGAAGTTCTCTTCTGGCATCCGCAGCACGTGGCCGAGCCAGGTCCAACGTCGCCCATCACTCGCAGCATGATGAGAGGCTGCTTGGTACGTTCTCTTATCTTCTCGTTACATACAACATATATAATATTAAAGTGGGTCACTCATCTAATGCTGACAGGTATGATTGCTACATATCACATGCCTCCGAAATGGATAAAAAAGTGATAAATATGCTATGTCGTATTCAATTATTATCCCCGGAATTTAACTGTCAGGTGTAATGGTTTTTAACAAGGCCGCACATGACCAAGTTAACCGCTAGCTTTCAATTAATGTTGTTGAGTAGTAATGCAATATATTTTAATTCAAAACGCATCCGATTACTGTAATACTAATTATTGTACATATAATTGTGTCGCTAGATTTCAAAATCAGCCAAGTCCATAAAAGATGAATAGGAGAAAAACAGCTTTTTGTTTTCTCAAATACACAGTCACAAGTAGGGAATCCAATCCCGAGCCAAAATTCTGATCCCGGGATTTCGGGATTACAATTTGACAATCCCGGGATCCCGGGACTGGTCCCGGATTGACATTTTTTTTTTCATTGTTAATATAAAATTTTCATATTTACAAATGACATTGATAGAATCTGTCAAAAATAAATCTAGTATATTTTATACTATTTAAGACATTTATTGGTAATATTGTATACGTTCAATCTTGGAAATATATAAGTTTAATGGAGTAAATAATATTGTAATATAAATAATAATGGAATTTAATATGAGATTGCTGTTTCTGATAGTAAAGACTTGTAGCTGCAGAATAATAAGCGATCGAATACCTATTGTTTATAAAAATATCAAATTACTTTGCAGCAATGTATTCCCAGCGATCTTCCAGTAAACAATTCAGCTAGACAGCAAGTCGATTAGGCGAAATAAGAGACGGTGTATTATTACATCATATCATACATTATACCATTACGGTGTATGAGCTGAATAATAAACATTTCTCATAGTATTTTCTTACAACTGTATTAACAAATAATATTTCTTTTCGCTACTAAATTTAAAACGCTGATTCTATATTTAGTTTAATATGATTATGTAACAGAATTTAATGTTAATGTACTAACTTTTATTGTATAAATAACGAAGAACAATTTATCTCAATGTCACTCGAATCAGAGTACTTAGTTAGTAACTATCATGTATAATATACTATTGTACCGATACGCTGCTAATAAATCTCGCCCTGCAACATCGTAGACTTCGTCATTATCATCCTCTACTTACACATCGAACACCACACACTAGAGTGACCCCAACAGACTTAATGAATGGAAAGAATGAACGAGATTTAAAATAGTAAAGAAAATCATGGTGTACTTATGGCCTTTCCACTTCATAAATCTGATTTTGAAATGTAGCGACACAATTATCCCTTATATAATTGTCCCGACTGATATCCGTGACGCAACGGAAACGTGTTATCGTCATGACTAGTTAGAATATCCCTGCTGGAGCTTGCAAAGGAAAGCCGCAAAGTAGGTTTAAAGATAAATGTCTCACTGACCAAAGTAATGATGAACTGATTTGCTGACCCAAAAGCGATAACCATCAATGCCATCCAAATTGACCGGATCAAAAACTACATGTATGTCAGATAATAAATGTCAATTAACAGTAATAATATGTACATATCTTCAGAAGTGACACGTCACTCTGTCTTAATTGTAAAGTATTCAATCAATGTGTGCTACCAGTACTCACGTATGCATGTGGAACATCAACCTTTAATGATAAATCAAAAAATTACGATTAGCGCAACGTAGTATAGGTAGGTTCACGTTGGGCATAACCTAGAAAGACGAAAGAAATCAATGAGTAAGGAGTGAAATAATGATGTAATAGAGATCGCTAAACAGATAAATAGTAATGAATGGGCTGGGCATGTCGCTCGGCAGATAGAAAACTGCTGGACAAATACCACCGTAATAATGATACTCAAGTGGCACTAAATGACAACTAGGACGCCTTAAAACCCGGTGAATAGACAAACGTATACCTACAATTTATTGGATATACATTTTAGGAAAGAACTAGGAAATGAGAAAGGTGGAAAGAGCCAGTGGAGGCCTCCATCTAGCAATGGATTGACCTCGACTGATGATATTATGATATAATGATATGATCTGTACAGGCATGGAAAGCTTTTTTAATGGTAAGAATATTTATTTCATGGTACATATTAAAGGTTTATAGAATATGCGTCATCTTCTCATATAGCGACAATATGCAAAATAAAATAAAGAATTTCTCACTTACTTACATCAACATAGATGCAAAACGTCTCTCAATACTTATTCTTTTAATGCCATGTTCTATTAAAGGTTGGTGACCAACTTGGTGGTACACCTTACTATCTTGAGCCAGTTGTATCAGATCCCCAACTCCCTTGGATATTGAACTACTTACGTTGTTTGAGTAGTCAAGAGAAACTGCTTCCACCTACGCTCCTGCAGCCCTATACCGTTTCCTATATTATTTGTTGGAGTTAATAATACTTCTCATTGTAGAAAATATGGCAGAAGACTGCTATTGGCCGCTACGGTAGCTATCAAGGGTAGTTTAGTATTCAAGTGTATTAGCACTTATTATAACAATTACAATAAGTTAATTGGAATTGTTATATTAAGTGATATGTTTTAACAGCACTTTTATTGAGTGTGCTAAATTTTAGAGCGAGATAGACAGTTTTGATTGTTTAGAGCTTAGATGGCTAACTTATCATAACAATTATAATACTTTGATACAAACATATGAAAAACTACTCTCGATAGCTGCCGATGGCAGTCTTGTGTATAGAATAGATGCGCTGATCACCTTACATCGAATGCCCAGAAATATGTCTCAAAAAATGCAACGCAACTCGTAATGCGGATTATTTTTATTAAAATTGTCAATTTAATATTACTAACATTCTGGAGATTTTAATATCCTCGATTCCTTACATTTGGCAGCATTAATTATTAAGTAAAACTTTAAAAGCCATTTTTCAAATCCTACTAATAATGGATACAGTAACCCGTGAGGATAAGCAGGTCATACGGAATATGGTAAAAGTCACAAAATGTAAGAATACAGAGCATTCCTACTCGTACTATTATGAACACAATGCCGAGTGGTTCGTCAAAAATCGATTAAACATAGAGATACTCAGTTTAGATACAAAAATATACAGTAATTTACTTTTTTGAAAGTTAAAATGAGATTTCTTCAACATAATAGTTACAAAATACTAAAAATAAATAAAACAATTTAAAAGCAATTTATTTAAATACATAATATTATATTATATTTTAGGATATTATTAAATAGATGCATTGTTACCGTGTTTTATAATACGCAATATTATTTATTTAATTAGCAAATAGCTTAAAAACAATGGTTTGCACATAAGTTTGATCATATTACTTTTATAATCAAAAACATGTTAAGTATAATAATTTGATTTTCAATGAGTATAGATTAATAATATAATTCCTTTTCGACCCAAGATGATGGATATTTTCTAATCAGCAATCTTCTCACTTCATCGGCTATAATTATAACGATAACATACGGCAAACCAGGTAACCACAGCAACCACGGGACAGGCGCAGTATATAAAAAATGATTTAAGATCGGTACATATAGTATGACAAAAGATATCCCAAGCTCCACAAAGATCCCCACATTTAACATATGATTAGTCATGCCCTGGTGCCTGATGCTGACCCGCCGAGTCTTGCATATAATCAAATCAGCAACCTGAACCAAAACGATCGCCGCATAGTATGTGGACTGGCACAACGTTTCCAAGTATTTCCGCTCCTCAAAAGACCATTCCTGTCCAAAAGAATCAGGAAAATCATTGTTTGAAGCTGAGTTCCAAGCTTCGCGAGTGAACATTATATCCTCTGGGAAGAAGCCGTGGCAAGCCATGGCCACGAAATATGCAGTCATCGCCGCCACCATCTGGATGACACCGATTTGGAAATAAGCCATGCTGATCAAATTACCGGTCACGAGGCGTTCGAAGTATAAGTCTCTAGGTGGTTTCTTCATTATATCAGACTCTGCTTTTTCATAAGCAAGACTAATAGCTGGCCACAAATCAGTAAGAACGTTGATACATATTATTAACAAAGCATGAAGTGGCAGAGGTATTCCAATTGTTGCATACAATATAAATGGAATCATTTCAGGAATATTAGAAGTCAACGTAAAAGCGATGCATTTTTTTAGGTTGTCAAAAATAAGCCTTCCTTCTTCAACGCCTAATATTATTGACGAGAAGTCGTCGTCTAGGAGTATCATATCGGCGGCTTGTTTGGAGACATCAGTTCCTGCGATGCCCATTGCGATTCCAATATCAGCACGTTTAAGAGCCGGAGAATCGTTCACGCCATCTCCTGTGACTCCTACAACGTGTCCGACTCTTTGGCAAGCCTCGACTATCAGCAATTTCTGTTGGGGTGTGGTTCGCGCGAATGTTATTTCTTCCACAGACTCTATCAAAGAATCTAAATTTTCCATTGTCATCATTCGCAAATCATCTCCTGTAATAACAGCTGCGTTGTAATTCAACAAATCGACATCCTCCATAAATTTTTTCGGTTCAATATTCTTCTCAAATGCGTGATCGTACGGTGTTACATTTTTGGGTGAAATAATTCCTACCTTTCTTGATATTGCTAGTGCCGTTATGGGGTGATCTCCAGTCACCATGAATACTCGTATTCCTGCTGATCGGCATTTTGCTATGGCACTTGGAACGGACTCTCGCGGAGGATCGATCAGTGATATCAATCCCAAAAATCTAAAACCAGTGATTGGAAAATTTATATTCTCTGTATCAAACTGAAATCCTTCAGGAAAGTCTTCTTGGGGCAAGTAATAGTCGCAATATCCTAATACTCTTTCACCTTTGTGACCGAGATCCGTGCACATGCCTCTTATCAAATCTCTTTCTTTGGTACCCATTTTTTTATCTTTATTATTTACGAAAAGGGTATTGCACAAATCGATTATAATTTCAGGAGCTCCTTTCATTACTAAAAGATATGTCGGCTCGTCATCAAGCGAGTGTATAGAAATCTGATATTTATTCTTTGAATTGAATGGTATTTCACTAACTTTTGGATTGGACTCTCTGATGTAGGTAGCAGCGTTTTTTGTCTCCATGTATCTGAGAACCGCTGACTCTGATGCATCGCCTTTTATCTTTTTTTGGTCCACCGTAAGTGGTGGATCGGTTTCTATAAATTCTGCCCTAAGACATAAACAACATGCACGAGCAAATGCGTAGAAATGTTTATCATTAGTAGATATATCCTTTTCGTGGCCAACTATTTTTAAATTGAAAGCCATATGAGAAACAGTCATTCTATTCTCCGTCAAAGTTCCTGTTTTATCAGAACAAATACATGACATTGCTCCCAAAGTTTCAACAGATTGCAATTTCTTAACCAAGCAATTTTTATTTTTCAATTTTTGAGCTGTCAACGTCAAAGCAATTGTCAATGTCACTAGTAATCCTTCCGGTACATTTGCGACTATAATTCCAGTCATGTAATAAAACCCTGCAATCCAATTACGTTGTATAAAACTGACCATTACAAAAAAGATAGTACCAAAAAGCAATGCCAAAGCACATAAAATTTTAAGAAAATACTTTATTTCTAATCCGATTGGAGTCTCATCCGCTTCTACGTCTGAGGCCAATCCTGCAATTCTTCCAATAACACTTTTTTCACCTGTCGCCACCACAATGGCTTTAGCTGAACCATCAGTAATCATGCATGAAAAGAAAGCTAAGTTTTTAGTTTCTAGTGGATTCTCGTTTGTGTAAAAAGTATTTCTTGACTGCGGTTCTGCCTCACCGGTAATGGATGACATATCAATTCTAAAGTTATTGACATAAAGCAGGCGGACGTCAGCCGGAACCATTTCACCAGCATTCATTTCTACAATATCACCAATAACTAATTCTTCGCACGGTATCACTTTTATAATTCCATCTCGTATTACAGTCGCTGACTGTGGTATGAGATCTTGAAAGCCTTTCATCACTAAAACATTTTTAGCTTCTTGATAAAACGCAAATAGCCCAGTAAACAGTATCACGGCTATAATTATACTGCCCAAATAAAGATTTTCATTTGAGAAATGACTCGAGTCGGCAAGGTATTGAATAAAATGTATTGCAATAGATAGAATGGATCCGACCCAAAGCATTGAAGGAAACCATCCAAATAAATTCGTGAGAAATATTTTCAGTAGTGTCAAATCTTGGACTTTTTTTATAGAATTCGGTCCGTCTGTTTCGAGCCTTTGTTGAGCTACCACTTCTGTTAATCCACGCTTAAGATCAGTATCGAAGATCTTCACGAGTTGTTCAGGAGACAAGAAATGGGCAGCAATGGCCGTCTCCTGACTAACGAGCTTTAATTCTATGGAACTTCTTTTGGATTGCAACATAGATGACGCACTTAACCGCCTGGCATCCTTTCTGTTTTCGGAATCCGTAAGGCCACACATTGAAAAACTCGTTCTCCGTGGTTTACGGAGAAGTTTTTGTTTTGTAGACATTTTTGCTAATGTTTCTAAAACACCAATTTAATTTGCACTAAATAAAACAATCATGACATTTCAATAAGCACGTAGAAACAAAACTGATTATCTTTTGTTTTCCTGATTTTAAATGTCAATTTGTGTTTTTAAAAAAAGAATGTTTTTTCAAATATTTATGGTTATAAAATGCATTTATTATTTTCAAATTTCACCAAATAAATATATTTTACTAATATTCTTTTTACAATCTAAACATGTTTTATAGACAATATTTACGAATTTACGATTATTCTGAATCAAAAATTTTATTTTATATTCAACTCTAACTGGCTAATAAATATGTAAATATGTTTTTGGTCGATTATCAAGAAATTCTACAAGATAGTGTGAGAAATATTCAATTGAAATACGGTACCTATTGAAGAAATTGAATGTTTTTGCATATGTACTACTGAATTTCATAATATACGTTAATGCACACATTAACTACAAAATCACTACGCAGTATTATGTCCATTATGCCTACATGAGATTTCATTAATCTCAGCACGTTTCAAAATAAACATGTTTTAAAAAATAATTGTTTATTATTTTACTATCATTCAAAAGGTGAGGTATAATTAATTATACTGAAAATATCTAGTGACGAAATTACAATTCATGCCATTAAATACAATTAACTGGAACTGTACCTTTCGAAAAATTTTAATGAACTAATACATGCTTATGTAAAAACAAAGGAAGACAAATAATTATAAAACTACTTTAAATACTAACACTTTGCTAAGAGGGCTAGCTATTCAAATAGACATGGCTTGAGCAATATTCAACGTAATGCGGAATGTCTGAAACTCGTGAGTGTATTCGGTCAAAACTAAATACAGCTTATTTGAATACAAATTCTGACGGTGCTACTTTACGGAGTGATGTGACTCATGGCATCTTACGAAGTATACATACAGATGTTTGCGGCAGATACTAAGTGAGTACTGAGCAGTAGTGTAACTTTTATGGTCACGAGGAGATAAGAGGGCAGACCATGCAGCCTCTCATCATACTGATAGTGAAGAAACGACGTTGGCTACATTCTTCAGATGCATAAAGAGAAAGTCAAGCAGATTCCGGCGTTCTGAAAGCCGCTCAATACTATCTGCAGAACGTACACGGCGGAGCTCTGAAATTCAGGCATGACCTGAGAAAATACAAGAAGTCTAGCGAGCAATATATAGATTCTTGGAAGCGTTGCGTAGGTCAATGATCTCTTAGTGAAGAATATATATTATGGTTAATTCTATACTTCAGCTGAGGCATGGTCTAAAAATATCGTGAACTACGCGACATGCAGATTGTGCAAATGACGCGTGCCGAACAAAACATAATTTTGTCATAAAAATTCAACATGCGTCCATTTAATGTTATATTAGTAATAATAATAATATATCCATTTTCATGTTTTCTTTTTCGAGTAAATACGTAACGTTTTTAGTCATCTTACACGATTTAAGAATATATTCCTCCGACGCCATCACAAAACAAATTGACATGCTCACAGCTTGACTATCGCTTTCTGATTGGAAACGAGTGCAAAATTTCATCCCACCTATTGTTGAAAATTATTTGCCGTTTCACTGATGTACCTATGCTCTTAAAGAATAATGAATAAATTGTAATAGTTTCACATGTGATGCCTCCACCCAGTGAGGTCCCGTGGGGGTAGGCAGATTTAGTGTCGCTTAGGGGCGGCAGTTACTTGAAGGGCGACAAATCGAGGGGAATCATTAAGTATATAGATATAGAAATAGGTACCTAAACTTAGTACTTAATAACAAAAATATCTTTTTATTAAAAAATTCAGCCCACTGGTTGGAAATAAAATGTATTAATTAACATAAAAGGTTTAATAAGACTGTATTTTTGTCGGGCTCGCGATGTCTAGTTTACTTCCGTTGTTTTTGACGTCACATCCTTGATGACCAATAACTAAACGTACAGATTTGCGAATTATATTTGAATTACCTACATAGTTACCTAAGTAATTAATTTATTAATTATTTTTGCCAGTCACTCGCGAGTTTTGAAAGTTGTCAGGTATATTTTTTTATGTATTTGAAACTGTGGACTCGCAATATTGTCTATTAAAGTAGATATGGTATTTAAATTAGATTTAGTGGTAAGATATTTTGTTAGTAATGTATCCATACAACCATTTCTTAGATATTGAAGTCATGAAAGGATGATAAAAAATATTGTAAAAAAAATAGGGCGGCATTTTGTCTAGGGGCGTCACTGCCTCCATCTAAGGCAAGCACAAAATATATATATATATATATATGTTTTTGTGTTCCAAAATATGTCAAATGGCAAATGAAGATAAGATAATCCAGATTATTACACTAGTCGACTAGTCAATAGATGACTGGACATGGTGGCTTCGTTAGCAGGCTCTTTGAGCTTGATTTGGTTACCCGTTACGTAAATACAGTATGCAAACTCCTCTGGGCATGTCCTAAAATGTTTACGGAAAGAGCAGAGCTGCTCAAGTTGATTCAACCAGCTGTTGGGCCCATCAGACCGTCCGACTTGTTCGCCATAAGGTCAATTTCGTTGCATTTAAATAATTTACAGCGTCATACTGCCAACGTGAAGATCTCTTCACTTATAATGTTCGGCATTTTTGTATTAGTCTTTGTTACTTACTACAATTTTTAATATTGCCTTTACATGCTCATCTCTCCCATATAGTGTACACTTAACTTAAAGTCATGTACATTCAGTCAAAGCACATTTGATTGCATGGCGACTCCACTCTTGGGTAACTGCTCCTGAGGCATTCTGAGACATAAAAAAATGAAGATTCACATACAAACGGTAGGGTCCCGTGATATGCCCGATTAAGACCGGGTATGGTTTGGTGGGGCGATTAACTTAAATGTAAAAAATATACAATATTTATAGTGCGCTATGGTATAATAGTATATAGGTACCGACGTATATATTTTTTCTAAATAAGGACTAAAAAAATATAATAAATTTAATAATGCAACTCTCTGTTCACCGTGTACTTTTACTGGTGTATCAATCTACTTTAGATGCGACAGGAAGTTTTATCAAAGATGCCTCTCAAGTAAGCTGTATCTCTTCGATTTTAAAGCCATCCCATATTTTCAAATTCAAGCGGGGATATTTTTCCGTATTGGCAATATTGTGATATGCAAACACACTCGACATTTTATTTTGGTTTTAAATGCAGTTCTTTGCATTTTCTATTTACTAAATAAATAAAAATATGAAGCTTATGAAAGTTCAGTCGTTGTTTTGCTTCTTAAAATAAAAATATAATAATTAAAAATAATACATACTTGTATTTTATAAGTTTTAATAAAACGAATAAGTGTACGCTACAAAATATAATTACAATACATTTTCAACTATCAACTCTCTCGTCATGCAGTGCTTAAGGCGCTGGCTTTTCATCCGCGAGCTCTGCGTTCGATTTCCGGTGAGATCACAATATATTTGTGTGATTATTTCACTTCCGATTACTAAATACACTACTGTAATTGGCCCTCTTGGTCTGTTGTAGTATTATAAATAATAAAGAATATAATATTATATGTTTACATCTATATATATTTATAAATCTGTAATATAATACAGGTAATAAAGAATAAAGAAAAATAATAATACTACACCATAATCGTGATCATAATATATTTAAATAAATCGCACCGTGATTGTAAAACCAAGGCATCTGCAAAAGACATATTATGCATATATTAAAATTTGAAGTCTTCGTTTTGTTAGGAGAAATAGGGTTTCTAAAAAAACCATAATATTTGGTATGTATCTACATTATATTGGATGTTCTTTCAGTTACTTCACTTTTACATTATCAAGTTCACGACTTTTGCAGTTGTTTTGCATTTAATCTCGAAATTGAAAAATTTGCAGATGCCTTGGTTTTACACTTACGGTGCGAAATATTTTAATGTATTTTATGAAATTATTACTAATTTAATTAGACATGCCATCTGACTTTTTTAATGTTGTAACTCACGCTTCATAGATATATTCCGTGGTCAAAAGGAGAAGAGGTATATATGTCACAAAAGTGTTATTTTGCAGGAGAACTATTTTAAACTTATATGTGAATAGTATTAAAATAAATATGTTTAATCGGATCTGACTGTACATCAAGTACATTTAATCAATTATCTACTACTTTATCCTTTCCAATCGAAATCATGTCGAGTTTTGTACTATTAACAATAAAGTTCCAGTAGTTACCTACCTATCTCGAAATTACAAACTTTGCTTTTATCATAATTTGCTCAAAAACCACAGATAGGCACTCTTGTAATGTTCCCCGCTACAGAATAAACCTAATATCATTATTGGACAGTCTCATTTATTGTGATATTATTTAAGAACAATTCGATTATAAAAGAACATCAAAACACACTTTAATTATACAATCTAGCTAGAGAGAGATTCGCTTTATAGTTGAAACAGTTTCCCAACTAGCATTTTCGTGACTAAATTTATAAAATAAGTGAAAACATAATTTTCTAAATTGTATTTCACTAGTAAAGTGTACAATTTTAAGTAAATACTCACAGCGAGAAACTAAAATACTTTGTTTTGGTTAGGGACGATACTTGTTTTACTAAGTTGGAGAAATTTTACTACTAGATACGTTTTGTGAGTATATTACACTTAGGTATTATTCTTCCCCCAGAGCTGGTTAACCGCAAAATACATTTAATGTTCGGTTCCAGATTCAGTTATAAAGGAACAATAATTACTTGGGATACGGTGCCGTTGAGTGATGTAGACAAAATTAAACTTCGGAACCTCGGTTTTGAGGTTTGGTTTCAGTTCTAAAAATATGTGCACCTAGTTATGATAATAATAAAATATTGTCGTTAGATAATAATATCTACTAAATAGGCCACCTTTAGAGGATTAGGTTGGAACCAGCGTATGATAATCTCATAGTCATTAGTCAGTTGCAATATGGTGTAATAATATTGAGTTTTATTTTATATGACTTTAAAAAAAATTACTGAAAATTAATTAGCTGGCCAAATTCCAAGAAGGTAAATTGAACACTAGGAATGATCGGACATTATTGCTTGCCAAGTTTTAATCTTCTTTAAAATTGTTAACTTTGTAAATTATCAAATACCAGAGGTTGTTGATCATTGAGTTACGTTGCAATAGTCTTTCTAGTAGGTAATTTAGTTATTATTATTAGGAGTATTAAATTAATGATGTCACCGGTTCCAAAATAATGGTGATTTATAAAGTAGGAAAGTAACTTTACTTTATAAAATTTATAAAGCAAGTTGGGGAGTTTTATGTAAACACAATGGAAATGTTTTTAAAGCCCCTACCGCCCACCATGAAAGCTGGAATGCCCACTAGTGGGCGGTAGGGACTAAGTTGACTACCCCTGTAATGCGTTATGTTTTTTTTGTGTTGTTTATTTTATATTATTACCTAGCTAAGTATATAATATAATATTATATTATATGTGTAAATAGTGTTTTATTATTTTTTTCATTTATGTTGGTATACTAATAATACGAGGGTGGGTCAATAATTCCTTAGAAAAAAGCATTAAAACAGTTTTTATTTTTGTATTTTTTTTTTATTTCTCAACATAATCTCCTTGGAGCTCAATACACTTGGTTAGACGTTTCTCAATTTTTTTAAACCGTCAGAAAAATAAGTTTTCGGAAGGTCCTCAAAATAAGCATTTGTCCGATCGATGACTTCTTCATTTGAAAAAAAACGTTGTCCACTTAGCCATTTTTTTAAGTTTGGGAAAAGGAAAAAGTCACTGGGGGCTAAATCTGGCGAATACGGTGGTTGGTCGACCAATTCGAACTTCAATTCTTCAATTTTAGCCATTGATCGTAAACATGTGTGAACACGGGCATTGTCCTGATGAAAGAGGATTTTTTTCCTGTTTAAATGAGGCCGTTTTTCTTCAATTTCGTTTTTTAGCTGGTCCAATAAAGATGCATAATAATCCCCTGTTATTGTTTTTCCTTTTTCCAAATAGTCAACGAAAATAATTCCACGTGCATCCCAAAATACAGTAGCCATAGCCTTACCAGCTGATTTTACGGTTTTCGCCTTCTTTGGACATGGTTTGCCTTCGCAATCCACTGCTTTGACTGTTCTTTCGTCTCGGGAGTATAGTGGTGTATCCATGTTTCATCTACAGTCACAAAGCGACGAAAAAATTCATCCGGATTGCGTTGCATGAGCGACAACAGGGCTTTAGAGGCCACCACCCTATTGCGTTTATTGTCGACTGTGAGCAAACGCGGCACCCATCTTGCAGAAACTTTTTTCATGCCCAATTTGTCATGTAAAATAGAAATGACGCTACCTTTTGAGATCCCTGTAACCTCAATTATCTCACTCAACTTTAATCTTCGGTCACTTAACACCATATCGTGGATTTTATTGATCATTTCTGGTGTAGCCACCTCTACAGGACGTCCTGAGCGTGGTTCATCCTTTGTTGATGTACGACCACGTTTAAATTCATTTAACCAGTTATAAATAGTTGCAAGTGAAGGAGCAGATATGCCGTGAACTAAATCCAACTCATTTTTTATTTCCTTTGCTGTTAACCCTTTTATATTAAAATGTTTAATAACAGCTCTAAACTCAATTTTCTCCATTTTTGTAAACAAGCAATTTTTTTTTTTAAATGTACGAAAATAAAAAACAACAACCCGACCAATCTGATTGAAACTTCGCAGCATACTGAATCGGTAGTGCCGCTGCATGAAAACAAACCGCTTACAGTACTAGTCGCGCCACCTGTCGGCTTTTCTAAGGACTTATTGACCCACCCTCGTATAATATTGTAGGTATATTTTTTTGGGTAAAAAATAAATTAATTATTAATTTAGATTTTTTTAAAGTATATTAATAACCACGGCCTTGCTCTTCGTACAAGGTGGTTGTTAGTAATTTTGAACAATCACAAACTCCCAGGCTTTGAAAAAAACACATAAATGTTTTTGTCATGACCGGGAATCGAATCCAGAACTCTCGGATGGAAGGCCAGTGCCTTACCCACTGCACCACGAGAGCCTACAAACTCAAACATTAAAGATACCTGTAAAGGTACAGGTACAAACGTATATAAAAATACTTAAATCATATCCTTGTTAGACAGCATAATATAATTAATACCATAACTAATAGGTAGCTACTTTTACAACGACAAGCTTAAAAACTTGTATTGACCATTATGATGAAGTGGAAACTTTATCATCCAATATGAAGAAGGTTTCTGATATAAGTCAGTACTTTTGTTTATTATTTTGTTTATTATTATACTAAGTAATGGTTGCGATTTTTATAGTGGACTGTAATTTGGGATGATTGTGAATTCCGGATCTGGGGGGGGGGGGTTATATGTAGGATGCATGCACTATCCTTGATGCTGTTCGGCTTTATGGCCGTAGCTGGCCCGGGTCATGTACTCACGTACTAGTAGGCTCTCGCATGGTATACACTTATAAATGAATGATGAAGACAATTTTGTATGAAATACTCCTACTGTGCCGGTAACATGGCTTGATGGATTATTGACTGAGTTTTAATGAGACTCGAGTTGAATTATTAGTTGGATGACCGTCACACTGTAGCAAGTTGACCCGGCCATGGTCTACGAATAAGTAAGTACCTTTATATCCATCATAGTCGACAGATAACTCGTTAAATAGTTAAGCGCCTGGATGACAACAATAAATGAGGATAATAGGTATGAAATATTTGTGCGGGTATAAGGATTAGATTGAGATGATAATTGGCCCAATCAAATAATAATACTATACTAAAAACGGTTAAGTAAAAATAAATTTTAAACTAATATCATCGTAAAATAATAATTGTAACAACGTGGTGACAATTTTAATTAACCTTCATTTACATTTAAAAAATAATGGAACCTCCGGGTTCCGTCTTAGATTCAGTTCAAAAATAAGTCAAGGGTTCTTAGGTTTCCGGGGTGCATTTCCGGTTTTATTCACAGCACTGCTTTCTACTTCGAACAAATTGTATGTAATGCTCTGCCACTTAGGCATTACGAGCGACACATTTGTTTTGCTCTACCTTTACGCAAAGGTTAACTTTCAATAGCATAGAAACGTTTTCTATAGAAAAACTGGCTGTAAAGAAAATATATTTTTTTACAGTTTTTTTTTCCCACCTACAATGTATTTATCAATAGACTATAATTTTCCAAGTGACAATGTTTAAATAAAGTATAATATAAATATCAATAAATTACAATATAGGACAACTACTAAAAATATATTTTCTATAACAGGAGTACAACAAATTTACCGTTAGATGGTCGTCATTTATTAGAGAAACTGTCATTCATATAATAATAAATATTTTGACAATATTTTAGTAGTTTGACGTTGGAGTAGGTTGGACGATGGGACTCCGGGCACTTACCTTTGTGATGATGAGTATAAGAAGTCTTCCTGGACTTTTGAAGTACTCTAAGATTCCGGATCACTCATTAGCATAAGTATTATGTTTACATGGATGGATCAGCACTTATCACACGCGCACACGGTCATGCTGTATTATTAGTGTGTATTGGTTTTTATTTAAATGATTTTCATCATCATAATCATCATCAGCCTGAATCTATCTGCCTATATACTGCTGGATGAAGGCCTCTCCAAGTTGATTTAAGTTCTCTCGGTCATGTGCGTTGCGTTGTGACGTACTTCCGCAGAACTAAATCATTATATCGACCCAGTGGCCTCTAGGTCTACCTTGCGGATATTTTGTACCTATTGAGTACCACTAGATAATGATGTCCAACGATTATTCTTTCTTCGAGCTATGTGTCCAGCTATTTACATTTGAGGTTTTCAGCGAACTCTATTACATCGCAAACTCTTGTCTGTTTTCTTATCCACTCATTCTTCTTTCGCGTTATGCCCAGCATGCACCTCTGCATACAAAGTTGTGCTACTCTAAGTTTCTGGATCTCTCTTTTACTTAGAGTCCATGTTTCATACACATATGTGATTACGGGAAGCACACACTGGTTGAACATTTTGCGCTTTAGGCACAGTAGTAGGTCACTTTTAAAGACATTATTCAGGCGGCAAATTCAAAGCATTCTAGCCCAGCTGTACCCTGAAAAAGTGATGTTAATCTGATGGCGATCAATTTAGCACCGGTCCTAAATGTGCTCGGGAGGTATATGTTTGGAAGGTGGAGTAAAAATAGAGACAAAATTGGCGCAAATATATATATGAATTATCATTTCGACTCATAGAGAAAGTCCATATTATTATAGATTTTCATTTATACTAGACGCCATTTTCACATTTTTTACGAACCCTAGTTGAGACATTCTTTCAACCCATTGAATCCATGTTCAGGATCCAAACACTAAATTGTATGCAGATATGCTAATAACGGTTTTAAAGATTTTGTTCACTACTCTACCGCTGCCATTGTTGTGACACATTTGTAGTGCACTTATTATCCAGTAACGACACTGGATGAATATAATATTTTCTTATATTAAATTTAATTTCAATCTCAAACCATGTCAGTTTATTACTATTTTACAAAGTTGTTCTTAGGTCGTATTCTTATTTGTCTGGTGGTTTTTTGTCCGGTACAAATATTGCAATCGATTTTTAACTAACTTCTCGACTAGCTAGACATTTGAAACTTTTAAAATGTATCAAAACACGATGCCAATGCATTTTTTAAATACTTTTAGCCATCTTTAAGCAGAATTGAATTCATTTTCAGTTAATTCTGTTTTGTATGAAAAATTATTTCGATACCACTATTGGTTGCTAGGGTCCGGGGTCCTAGCAACTAAATTATTAATATATACGTGCGTTACTATGGAAATCAATATCACATGTCAAGTACAAATTTTTTTGATCGTTTAAGCTAGTTAAGTCAAGTTTATATGGTTCAACAGAATTTAAAAGCGTTGTATATTAAAAGTTCTTTTTATCTTGTAATTATTTATACATACAAACCTAACTCCCTTTTTTATTTGTGCACCATATCTTTTTTTAAACGTTTTTTTTTTGCATGGTAGCCTATGGGATGTATTACCCCGTGCAAAAAGAGAATGGGGTACATATGTAATTTGATAGATCAATAGTTTTCTTGGAATAATTATTTTAAAAGATTGTATGTAATATTATATACCTGTATAATATATAGGGACCTAGCTATATTAATTAAGTTTTATCAATTGAGTATCTATTTCCATTTGAATGAAAGAAACTCGCCCTGTTCCCTTGGTAGTATTGAATTGTGTGTTCCTGGTAACTATCTTAGAAATCGGGAGCATCAGTTGTTTGTTCTCCCGAGGAGCAGAACTAACCTGCCATTGGTGATGCCAATTGGGAGGGCTATAACCCTGTTCAACCAAATCGCTTCGGATGTTGATATAATTCATCTACGCGAGGATGAGTATAGGTGGACGTTGTTTTATAATATATTAAAATAGGGTCTGCTTAACTCATTCGGTGTACTTCCTTATACCTATATACGTAATATTTTTTGTATTTACACATGTCTACTGTAGAAAAACTTAATACTGACTTATCTATTTTTTATGTACCTAATACTATTTTAATAATATTAATTCTTTGTTTCTTAATGTCATGTTGTGAGCGTCTTAAACATATAATTTGTAATGTCCACAATATGTAAAATAAATAAATTGAAATTGAAATTATGGAATTGTAACATTTTTTTTGTTTTTACGAGAAATGCATTTTAGCTACTTACTCAACCTATTAGATCCATACTCTCACTCCAAACACAAATTTAAAAACAATAATTATATTGTGTATTTGCCAGGCCCAGAATTCAAATCTAGGACCCACGACACTATCTATTAGCTGTCACATTATCCAGTCAGGCATTGTGGATTAGCGTACTATTATTTTTATGTATTTTATTTTTTAAAAATAGGTAAATAAATTATATGTATATAAGTATAAATGTAATTTTCTCTAAAAGAATTAATTATAAAAGTTTTAACGCCATTAATGGGATCTAATGAATATTCAATTGAGGTGTTCCGAATTATGTATGTAAGTAATGATAAACTTTTGTGTTTTATTCATGGAATAAAAAATAATCTAAATATTTTTTTAACATAATATTCTGTTTCAATCTCTCACACTTTGTCATGTTATGTACTTATTTCAATGAAAATGCTTCGCATTCGAAAAAAAATCTTGTGTTTACTGAGTCTTGAATAAAAATAATAAAAAATTCTATTTGTGAAGTGTCTATAATATTTCTCGTTTCATCGTTTCTTCGTGAGCAACGATGGAGAAGTTTCATCCTAAAAAGGCCGGAGAATGTAACAGCTATTTGGGTGAATGTGTATAAGGTCCGTGATGTTAAATTATCGTCCGACCAATTTCCTCAAAATACCACAGCATTTGCGCTTAATGAAGTCCCATCGAACAAGGGACGATGAGAAATTTTCCTTATACGCTGCCCCCATTCGTGTACAATAGGCTGTACGCCGATGTGCGTGTGTCCTTAATGGAGATAAGTGGGGGCAATAAATATACGTGCTTTGGCAATTAACGCATTAACAGGGCGAGATAAGCCCCTCCCGGCGGCAGCCACTGGAACCCGGGGTGTCGAACGATACCAGCCCGATATATCAACGTCTATTGATTCAAATCTACATTAAATGCCTACATAATATTAGCAGTAAGTACATTATTACTATGGGTGGCAACCCGGTCAGCAATAAACCGGTTAACCGGTAATTTAATTGTATAATTTTCTCGGTTTTACAGTTAATTATTTAAAAAGTGAAAAATAAAAAGAAGAGACTTAATCATCATTGTCAGCCGGGGTTGACCCATTGTTAGATTAATGCCTCCTCTAGCTCACCCCACTCTTTTCAGTTCCTAGTTATTCACTACCACATACATCAACCGAGCTTTATATTTAATCTATCCAGCAGGTTCAAAGGCATTCTTCTGGTTATTTAGGTAGTACCTGAAGAGTACCACTCTTTATTATGGCAGCATTTGTTCAGCGGCTGTCCATACGCCGAGCGTCATATTCATTTCATTACCATTTGAACTTTTCCGGTACAAATCTTGCAATCAATTTTTAACTAACTTCCCGACTAGCTAGACATTTTAAACTTTTAGAATATATCAGAACACGATGTCAATGCATTTTTTTATTATTAGCCATCTTTAAGTAGAATTGAATTAATTTTCAGTTAATTCTGTTTTGTATGAAAAGTTATTTTGACACCATTATTGGTTGCTAGGGGTCCGGGGTCCTAGCAACTAAATTATTAATAATAATATACGTGCGTTACTATGTAAATCAATACATGTCAAGTACAATTTTATTTGATCGTTTAAGCTAGTCAAGTCAAATTTATATGGTTCAACAGAATTAAAAAACGTTGTATACAAAAAGTTCTTTTTATCTTGTAATTATTTTTAGATACACTCAAAAAGGGTCATAAAATTTTATAAATAACTTTACTTGTTCGCCTTTTCAATATAACTACGGGCCCTTTTATTAATACTGCAGGCGAAAAACTAAAAATACAATGTACTAGTTTAGTGTATCAGCTCTTCACATATACATACACCGAAACACATAATTCATATAGTATAAAGCGACTGCACGGCACACGTTTATTGTGTCATTAAAATATAGTATATGAATTACACATTACAGGGCGGCAAATAATTATTGATTGTCATTCCCGGATCCAATGATTATATATGTTTTTTTTTTCCACGAAGAAATTAACAGTAAAATATCTACGTATTTATAACCGTTATATATTATTATTGTTCCCAATATACAATAAAATTTATTAGTAAATTATGATCTGTTAAAAGCCTTATTATTTTTCTCAAAATCTTTACCAAATTCCACATTCAAACAATACAAACTACCTAGTTATACTCGATAAATTTACAGTGTTTCTATCGGCCAATTTACGGGGACATAACGGCTTATCAGTATGCCTATGTAATGTAGACGCAATGAAACAACGGCACATCCTACGGTGAGGCGATCCCTCATCCAATATGTATGTATACAACTTGTGTTCACTGACTGACCTAACCTCCAAATCCCGAGCGGTCAATATATATTTCAGTTGTGCCTGTTGACATTGATTTATGTATCGCAAAACAACGATGCCGAAAAACAGCTCTTTAAATTATGATAAATCAAGTGTAGGTGATATTGTTTTTGATATTTTTCTTCAATTTGATTTTAATATATCAATCATCGCTAATGTGACAGGTGAGTTTTTTTTTATGGTGCCATTTTGAAACGGTCTTCTTTTTGTCTTGTCATATTCGGACATAATATGAATAAGTACATTTAAAACGTACTTTTACGGCTGTCATTTTTTTATAAACACAAAGGTTTGAATAAAGGTCTCTTCTAGATTCTTTATAGCAACATCTACTCTTGAAACTTTTTATTAATTATATGACAAAATAATCAAAAATAAAAAATCAAATAATAGTTCAAAGCATTCTGTGTTATGTAAAACAAAATTCGGTACTGTTCGGTTATCAGGAATACAGCGGAAAACACATTTTGAAGATACCCGATATACTGGATTATTTGTTAGTTTGGGTAAGTTTAGGTTAGGTTAGGTTGAGTTAGGTTAGGTTAGGTTAGGTTTGGTAAGGTTAACCTAACAAATAATCCAGTTTATCGGCTATTTTCAAAATGTGTTTTCCGCTGTATTCCTGATAACCGAACAGTACCGTAAATTCATATTATCTAATTATTATAATTTATTTTTTTACCATAATATCCAATCATAAAAAGATCGTTGTTTTAACAGATTTTTTTAAATAAATAATTATATCCATTTAATAAATAATTAATCAAATAATTACCTATTGTATCCATCAGAAAAAATCTACTAAACTAGCCGTCAGATGTTCCTAGTGTTTTAACCCTTTAGTTGATGTTTTTTAAAATACCCAATGAGAAATATTACCATTTATAATAATTGAATACGTGTATTAAATAAGGCTCTAAGAACCAAAAAGTAGTATTGCCTGTAGATACAAAATACCGAGTCATTGCAGTAAAATTTCATGAAGCAGACCTTTTGAAAAATGTAGTTTTACAGTGTGAAGCAATCACGGCAGCTTCTATAATTTTAGGTATTAAGAACTCGAAGTGTCAACACACCATCGTCAGCTATTTTATATTGAATGCCGTTGACCACTGCAGAGCTACTTACACCATTATAAATAAAACACGCCAACGGACTTACAATGTCGACAGGTTTAATTATTTTGCTGTATTTTTTTGACTTGCTTTAGGCACTTGGACTATATTTGAAGTTATTGGCGTTGGTATGTAGAACATTTTTCTACAAAAATGTCAGTTTTTATTTTTTTGGTACTTACAGCCTTAATTAATACACGTATTCAATTATACTTAGTAATATAAAATCTTTTATTAATTGTGCGGGAGACTAATAACAACGATACTAGTAAGGATATTATTTTAGCCCAGAGATTAAGAACACTAATGGCGCACGTAGTTAATTTGATCGTTTTATTGACCATTCAAAAATATATAACGAGGAAAGTACTTTCTTGGATTCACCCATCTAAAAATAACTTTAATTTTTAAATAAATAAATCACCTTAATTCTTAACCACAAACAAAGTGATAATAATTACAAGATAAAAAGAACTTTTTAAATACAACGTTTTTAAATTCGTAACGCACGTATATATTAATAATTAAGTTGCTAGGATCACCCACTTAGCAACCAATAATAGTGGATTGTATTACGGATTTCTTCCGAAATAACTTTTCATACAAAACACAATTAACTGAAAATGAATTCAATTCTACTTAAAGATGGCTAAAAGTATTAAAAGAATGCATTGGCATCGTGTTCTGATATATCCTAAAAGTTTCCAATGTCTAGCTAGTCTGGAAATTAGTTAAAAATCGATTGCAAGATTTGTATTGGATAAACAACCACCGGACAAATAATAATACAAGTTAATAAAAACGTTGTAAAAAGTAATTTAATTTGAAAAGTAACGCAGAAATAACGCACGATTTATCAATATTGTGCAGCATTCAAGTGGTTAATATAACAAATACCTTTCCGAATATAATGTTAGTAGTTGTTTGTGGTTATTTCAAATAAACTTTAATAAGTAAGTAACTACATCTTACAATCTTTATTAATATCAATTCTATGTTTATTGACGCTATATTATATTATTTGTAACGAGCTAGATGAGTAGTTGATCAACCCACCTAATATAAGGGTGGCTCCGCAGTCTTTTAGTACTCCTTATGAACCACTCTATTACTACTGCATTCACTCATCAATTTGACAAATTTATATTATTGAGCTGTATAGTAATCTACTCTTGCCCACCTTTGTATTGATTTCTTCTTTAATCATTTAGAGCCTATTTTAATACCTAGATAATATCGTCAAACGTGACTGTAATCATTTTTACCACGTTTTTATTAGCTCGTATTCTTGTTTGTCCGGTACAGGTTTTTTCTTGTGCAGTATAAATTTTTTCTTCTTTGTCCAAGATTTTTAACTAACTTCCCGACTAGCTAGACATTTTAAACTTGTAGAATATAATATATCAGAACACGACAACAATGCATTCTTTTAATACTTTTGGCCATCTTTAAGCACAACTGAATTCATTTTCAGTTAATTCTGTTTTGTATGTTTCGGAAAAAAATCGTTAAAAGTAATATTTATTACTCACTATTATTGGTTGCTAAATGGGTCCTAGCAACTAAATTATTAATATATACGTGCATTACTATGGAAATCAATATGAAATATCAAAATGACATTTCTGTACTCTATAAGATTTATTCAGTATTTCTATCAAGTACAATAAAAAGTTTTTAATAATACATAGAATTGTCAAGTTTATATGATTCAACAAAAAATTTAAAAACGTGGTAGGTATATAAAAGGTTCTTTTTATCTTGTAATTATTTATAATAATTAAATATTTTTTTATATTTATAAGTAGGTACTTAATACTAAATACACACAGATTCGAGATTATAAATTATAGAAGGTATTTAAAAACCTCAGATACATGCAAGTACCTTTAAAAAATCGTATCTTTAAAAAAAGATAGAATAGTACAAAAACATAGTTTAAAAGTATGTATACCAGATACCTACTTACTACTATATCTGTATCTTATTAAGAAAAATATTCACCTTTCTGTCATTAATAAAAATGTTTTAAACAATCTATTTAAAATTTAAACTAATGGATCAATGTTACTCAACTATTTATTAATGTTTTTTGTTTAATTTACTAGACAATAATATTAACTTAATAAATATAGATATGCAATTCAATTAACTAATCTTCTATCCATCACTTTGTTTTCTTTTAAGACTCTTATAATCCGATATTAGGATTATTAATGGATACAAATTTGACAGACAATTTTCTATGATACATAAACTATTTTCAAGGGCAAAAAGTTTTGGCAAAAAAAGTAATTAATTTGTATTATATGTTACATATTCATAATATTATAATTATTATACACATAGCTCAAAAATTTAGGGACCTAAATGGTCAGAATCGGTGACATACTATCACGTACCTACTTATAAGCTTCAGATATTTAAACTTATCATTTTTACAATAAATATTGAATTGTGTGTGAAAAGAAATGTATAAAATCATAATTATTATCTTGATATCAATTTTGTATAAGGTTATAACTTTATGAAATTTGATCTTCATGTAATTTTTGTAAATTATACATTAATTTACGCGCTTCGAATTCGATACCAACGTTATGTTGTGTAAGAAGTTAAGCTATTGAGATAGTAGATTGTTTTAGCTCAAACTTGAATCACGATTAGGCATCATTTTTTTTTTTACTAAAATATAATATGCAATATGTACAAATATGCATATAATATATACAAAAATGTAAAATATAAGATTTTTTTTCAGTAAAGCCAAAGACGAAACGTAGTTCAAATTCAAATCTCGTAAATATGTTTGTTTTATGAGTGTGTTACCTACCCAGCCTACTTATCTTCAACAGGCACCCTTTTTTCACACCTTATGGGAGTGGTTTCCAAACTTTATGTTACTACGTCTCCCTTTTAAAAAAATCTAATCTTGGTGCCTCCCCCCATTTAGTTTAAATACAGACACCCTTTTAAATAGTCAACAATGTACTAATATAAAAATAAAAATAAAATATATAAAAACAAACAAGGTTTTACTACATAAGTACTTATATTATATTTATTTTTAAATTAATTTGTTTTTCATGCGACGAATGTGCTTGTTTATTAGCACAATCAATTTCAATAATAGTCAATCATCATCATCGTTCATTGACAAATGGATTCTATCATGGGCCCCACATCTTGAAGCGGGCCTCCTGGCCAGGATCTTTCAACCACATTTTTAAAATATTTACTAATTCCGAAACAACGCAGTGCCGCATGCGACTTTTTTTACTATTAATAAAATAATGTGAAAAGTGCATTATCACACTTACCAAGAACTCAGGAAATAGATTTTTGTTTGCTTCAATATATCTGGCATAGAAATCATTTAAAAGTGAAGACAAGGCGAACTTATTTTTTTTTACAATTTTGATTTCCAAAGCTCCAATTTTTTATGAATGCCTTCACTTTGTCTTTTTAAATCAGTGAATGCATTAGTGGTCCATGCATTGATTTATTCAATCAATATTTTAAAATTTCAACCAAATAGACAAGTTTCACAACAAAATTATCGTTCCTGAACAAATTTGCCTCAAATTTCAACATTATGATTTGACCCTTTTATTTCATTTTATCACGAGATAGCCAGCGCGCTTCACAATAGTATGGAAGTGAGGTATTATAAAATTAGACTCCATATTTTCAGACAGGTTTGCAAACAACCTTTTATAGGACTGTTCTTGTGTAGTTTATAACTAGCGGCCGTTTTATAAACTATTCATTTTCAAACTGCAAACCTGTGGCTACATTATTTGTGTTAAATTTACGCGCCTCCCTTTGCAACACTCCGCGTCTCCCAGTTTAGAAATTGCTGCCTTATGGTAATATATCACGAAGAAAAATTAGGTTTGTAAGCTTTTTAATGGATATATAGATAGATAGATAAATAGATTCTATTAATTGTATGTAATTTATTGAATAAGTTTTGATCTATCATAATGATCTATTTAAGAGAATATAATATTATCACATCTTTTCACAAGAAATACATTATTACATTTGCAATGGTGTTTACTCATGAAGGTTATGGGAAGGTAATTATAATAATACTAAATATTATAGTTATCCTTGTTAAACTTAAAGGCTTATATAGCAGACTGATAAGACGATACATTATTATTATAAGATTAATAAATTGCACTTATTTCAATAGACAGCCTGTAGTTAAACTCAATCTTTCATAACCGCCGTTGTTCAATGGATTTAAATCAAACAAAAAAAGACATTATTTTTCAAAACAAAAACACACAGTGGTGAGAACGAATCGATACATTATTATGTCGTGAACCAATTCACTCGTAAATAACAAAACGTAAGAACCGATATAATTTATAGCGCTTACGGATTATTTTGCCAGAACATTAATTTTATTTTCGCTTGTTTCGTACATTTTAGCAAACATTGAGATGCCTTATTTATTATGAAACTGTTTTTTATCAATTGACAACACTAACATACTAAATATAAATTTATTATTCTAAGCCGATAATAGCATCGTATCTCAATTAGTTTAGTAAATCATTTATGTAAGCAAACCACGCCTTTCTTACTGTGTCATAATTTACGGATAATTGACCGCCAAGGACAATAATTGATCGTAAACGATGTACAACAATATAGTATTTTGATTCCAGCATGTCTGTTCTTATCGGTAATTACTTTAGCACGTTTCCGTAATTTTCATTATTCCAAATTAGTACGGATGATATTCTATACATTAAACAGTTATTGGCGGCTATCTCTAATTCGTTGAGCTAAAATTTAGGTTGGTAGACATGTCGGTCAAATTTGAATATGTTTGTGCTGCCGAACCCAAGCGGATAAGACCGAACACAGGCCGAGAAAGCCAAACCAGCGCCAACTAGTAACCTCTTTTTTGATGTTAAATGATATGTTAAAATAGGCCTGCGAGTTATGTGACGTAAAACTTTTTGCAATACATTATGGGTGTGATGATTGGCAATGCCTCATATAAAAATTTAAAGTAATTTAAAATGATGATCATTTCAAATCTATTCAAGAAATCACAATAAGGTGACCACAAAACAGATTAATAAATAGAAATGTAAAAGCCATCGCCATGAACCAAAGTTCTGAAGCAGGGTAGTAAAACCCAAGTAACAAAAACCCCGTCGACTGTTCTCAAAGATTGAAAGCACGTTACATTAGCGTGACAAACTGAAATACATATTATGTATTGAATATTGAAAATAGCATATTCTTTAACACCTTATTCCATATATTTAAAACTCAACATATTTAGTTTGTTATACCACACCTAGTAGAGTAAGCCAGTTGCCATTATTTTTTTGTTCCCTGGAGGTGACGTTTTTTAGGCAATAAATAACACATAAAATCTATATATATATATATATATATATATTATGATTTTAAAATGTAATACCTAATAAGTAAGGGAGGGAGGAGGGGGGGGGGTAAATTATGCAATCAAAAATATATCAGTCAGTCACCCAACAAGATATTATAACACGATTTGTCTTTGCAAGCTCTAACTATACGTGTGTAAACAGAAAAAGTACAATGAAGAGTGAAGTTTCGTACAATATAATATGAGATAAAAATACATCCAATTTAAAAGTAAACGTCTACAGAAAAAAATAAAACGATACATAATATAAAAAGGTGCCACTTACAACAGCAAGACGTTCTAGACTCAAAGCCAGAGATTGAAAAGTGAGGCCACTCGCGCTAACAGCGACATTACAATATGTATAGATTACACTAAGGTCACCAATGATTACAATAACAAAAAAACCCTTAACTCTACCTTATATAGTAAATCAATACAATAAAGTAGGTAAAACTCCATTACCTACCTATTAAGTCAGAGGTTACAACAAAAAATACAATAAAAAAATTATAGGTAATGGAGTTTTTACCTACTTTATTGCATTGTTTTACTATATAAGGTAGAGTTAAGGGTGTTCGTTGTCAGGGTGTGTTCCTCTTTGGTGAGTGTACACGACGCCTGAAGATGCCTAAAGGCGAAACCCGGGTCTCAAAAAACGACTTAAATGGAATAGTACAGAGCTTGAATCCATTAGAATTTAAATTCAAATTCCATCAAGTACATTCGGTCGAAAGTATTAATATTAGGTATATTTTTTTCGATATATTACAATATATTATGGTATCATTCAAAAACTTATAGTGACACCTATCGGTTTAATTTATTATTTTATCTTATTTATTACTTTTAATTATGAGCTATAATATATAATATATAAGCTATAATTATGAGTCATGCTTTGACAGTGCATTAATAAACATGAATTAAAAACAGTTCTGTATATTATTCAAGAACCTATTCAAGTATAAAAACGTACATTAGTAGTTGACTAGAACGACTATAAACTAGTTCAAATTAAGTATTTACTTTATAATGCAAAACTTATAAGGGAAACGGCATGGAATCATAAAAATGACAGTTTTTCCATTAATTCTGTAATTTAAATATTCAATTATTAATATATCAAATTGACCTACTTTCCACTTCTAATACTTCCCATAATCTGGGAATACTGCACACTTATGTTAGTGAGTGAATCAAGATCTACAATAGCATGGAGAGGGGTAAAATCTTCAAAATTATCGCTGGCATTTATTTTTATTTAAAAAGAGACCATTATTTTGTTCCCCAAATATCTATTGAAATATAGTACGGCTCCTCGAAAAGAGATTCACGGCCTCTCAGAGGGCCACGTTCCTCTATTTGAAGAGCAATAATGTAGATAGGTATTATAAAACATAATAAATTAAGTACCTACTTAGTTATGTTGGAAATATTATATTATCTATATGAAAAAGTAGGTACGTAAGTACATAATTTTTCACATGTACTTGCCGGAGGTACCAGGTACTTCAATTTTCTCTCCAATTTGTAAAATATACAAGGAATATAAATTGCGTCCCTTACGTTTAGTGGAAGTATTATTACAGAGATATGACTGTAATACTGTGACCATAGTGTTACCTACGGGAAACGCTACAATATTATTTCTCAAAGAATCGCGTACCTACCATGTTATTTTTTCATTTAAAATACTAATGGTGGATACACATTTTCACAATTTTTAGTTAATTTAAATTTATAGAACACTACATTCTCATAAATGAAGTAAATATAAATTTTATAGAATTTTAAAATTATGTGAACATTTCATAACTCCCGGTACTGCTCCCTACCGGAGCAAATGTGCTGTGGCATAGGACTACTAATTTAGTTAGTAAAAAAAATAGGAAAACGGATTATTTAAATTTTGATTTTAAATAATTCATCATCATCAGCCGGGGTCAATCCACTGCTGGATGAAGGCCTCGCCAAGCTTTTTCAATTTTCTTGGTCCTGTGTCATTTGTTGTCACGTATTTCCGCCGAAGTTTACCAGTTCGTCAATCCAGCGGCTTTTAGGGCGACCCTGTGGCCGTTTAGTACCCATTGGGTAACACTGGATGACAGCATTTGTCCAGCGGCCGTCTTTTTGGCGAGCAATGTGCCCCGTCCATCTCCATTTCAGCTGTTTGGCAACGACTATTACATCGTGTACTCCTTAAATAAATAATATGGAATATTGCTATCAATTTGTACATTATTATGTTATGTTAAATTTATTTAACTAGCCCACTCGACGTCAGTGGGTAATGCGAATGTGACTGCAAATTACACATTCATTTATTAAAATGGACCGAGAGTGTAGTTGAAAAAAGATTATTATAGTATTAATAAGTCATTTTTTACTGCAGATTCGTGTAAAGCAAATATCACACTCGCTCTCTGAGATGCGTTTAAAAATAATTTCCATACAATAAACCATAACAGTTGTACAATCGCGTAAAATCAAAATAGAGTAGAACGTCATCAGCATAACGCCACTTATACTATATTCATAAAGACTTGCGTGTGTTTATAATTTTCCGACCATTTCCGATCCTAATAAGAGTGGAGGTTTGTATTAAGAAATTTGTTTTTACGAGAAATGAATATTAGACACTTGCCCAACCTATTACGTCCATACTCTGACTCATACACAAATTTAAAAACAATATTTCTACATGCCAGACCCAAGGTTTGAACCATGGACCCACGACGTTATAGGCAGACGATTAAGCCGCGCGGCCATCGTGGGTGTACAACATACATAGGAGTAAAACAATGTGTTACCGCGAGATGGCGGCGCCAAATCATCCTGAAACCACGCAAAACACTGCGATTTTTTTTCATTTTACGTTTTTTATAATATATTTTTTTTTTCATACTTTTTGTATCACTTACAACGGTCTATATCTTTAGTTATCTGCGGTTTCTTACATACGTCTTTTCATAAATGTATGCTACTTAAATTTACATTAGTTCGCAAGTAAAATACGTCTATAAGTAACTATATTATTTCTCAGCAAATTTAAACCAAGTTAGTATGTTCTAGTATTAAAATAACATTAGTATCTCGGTACTATGTAGATATACCAAACAGAAATGGATAACATTGTACTTATACACAAATAATATTATGTAAGTAAGTATAATTCGTATTACTTTGATAGTGCAAATTCAAAAACAGCAACATATTTTAGACGTCTATTTTCGAATTCGGGTTATATGTAATATATATTCATTTTTAACACTACACAGGCCAAGAGGCCCAATGACAATGGTGTATTGGAGCAAATTTGTGTATCAAAATCTTTTTGATAAACACGTCCGTATTCCACATACCAAAAAAATGTAATCTTTAAGCCAGCTCTCACATCTAAACTCGCCCGGACAGTCATAAAGAAAACCTTCTAGGAACGTCGATCCGGTGTTGCGTATTATGAAGACCGCGCACATCTACCTAGCGACAGTTGCACGTAACCTCTCGAAACGTATTGATATTTGATAATGAGTAATGACCAATTCGTAGGTTTTTGTATGCGTTTTGCGTCTTCTACTAGCAGCTTAACAGCCGTATTCATACAGTTTCGAACTGCGCTCAATGCAGTTAGTGGTTTATCGGCCGAATAATAAAACTATAAAAATGTATACGTCACGAAGATGCGTACAGGAATGCCTACCAAACTTAAAATGCCGGCAATCTGTCAGTGTCACTTTAATATATGTCTAAAATAAGTTCATCACAACAAGCGTTTAGTAGGTTTAGTTCGTCTTGATTGAAGTTAACTGCCCGTTGTCGTTGGGCTAGATATGAATTCATGATGGTAAAAATGATAAAATTGTAAAAATGTATACAGATATCGAGGATCGATGGAAATGTCAATATTGTCAATGAGCCCGCTAAGCTGTATTGCCATATTATGGAAATGTTTACTGGGTATACTTTTGTGCATTAAAGAGTATAAAATAAATATGATATTATAAGAAATAAATTATTTAAAATTCATGATAATTATTCATTTATAATTATTAAATTTATGTGGTACCGTTTGCACATTTTTCTCAAAATTTTATATTAATTATCGGGGAATCAAAATTTAAAAGTTGGTAACATTAGTCACGGCATGGCGTGTATTACGTCAGCTACGTGACGTCACTATTCAACGGACTCTATTTAGGTTTATGCATGAAAATTTGCATTAAATAGCTTGAATGCAGTTTGATGTTATATGCATACGCCAGTAAGATGCATGCGATCTGTTGGTAGCAGCACTAGATGGTTTTTTCAAACTGAAAAGTCGCATTCGACCATTCTGTGGAGCTTCATTTGGCAACGTGTGATTTCTGAATACGACGTTACATCGACGTATTCCATACCTTACAGATGGGCGAGTTTAGATGTGAGAGCCGGCTAATAGTTTAAAATATTTCAGTTGTAATTTTACATTCAATATCTCGTAAAAACCACACGCGCGTATAAAAAAAGCTGTATATGAATCAAGAGCTCAATTTTCCGACCTTAATGTGTCAAAAATACTACAAAAATTAAAAACATGTGCGAATTTGCAATTTTATAATATAAGTAGAGTTTATTTTTAACTGCATCCATGTGTAACGAAATAATTATAATTATATGAGCAAACCCAGATATCTTGGCACAGGATCAATAACGAGGCCACTTTTATTCTTCAAATGACGTAGGTATCTGAATCAATTAGTACATCAACGTCAAGAAATGTATTTACTACCTAGTCACTTACTCTCCGGGTAGGCAAAAATATACGTACGTGCAGATAAATAAAACTGACATATACATCCCAACACAGCTTTAATGAAGACTAACATCTTTCAAGATATATGAAGCTGAAATTCATATAACGACATAGAATGATGATGCTGGTATACATATTGAAACCTTGTTGGAAAAAATCTGCAGTGTTTGACTGTGTAAATGTCGTAAACGAAAAACGTACTATCTTTTTTAAGTTTCTAAATTACTCACTTTGATGGTTGATGTCTTTATTGTCATTAATTTATTTATTCTTGGTAGACAGATATCATTTTAGTTAAAACAAAATGTAAAGTAGCATAATGTGAAATAATTAATTTAATTAAGACAATCATCTGGACCGGTTTTATCAGCTTCGTTAACTTATTTGATGTTAATGATACCATTTCATTCGTATTTTTTTGTTTTTTTAATAATTAATAACCATGTTCGTGCTTTTTCGTACAAGGTGGTCGTTAGTAATTTTGAGCAATCACAAACACTCAGGCTTTGAGAAAATCACATAAATATGTCCTCACCGCGAATCGAACCGAGAACTACCGGGTGGAAGGCCAGCGCCTTACGCACTATACCACGAGAACCGCCCTATGTCATTTCTTTAATAATTTTATTTATGTAGCAATCTTCTTCTTATTTTTGGTGCCATCTTCTATCGAACATTAGAGACCAACTTGTAACGTATCCTGGAGCAGTCATATCAAATTATCAACACTTTGGATATTCAAGTCCGGAAAATTGTACTTAATTATATGTAGTTGATCGTGTTACAGTAGTTCATCGTGAGCTGTTTTATAAAGTAATGAGATCAATTAATTCACGTTTAGATAAGACACTTGAACACTGAAGACTGAGACCATAATATTTTCTAGCCCGAGTTTCAATCACGGTTGGGCATTGCTTCTTATGTATATTTACTGCTTGTTGTCTTTTGTTCATATAATATATATTATAATAAGGTAAAATTTAATATGTAGGTATTGTTGAAATACTTAGGATTAAAAAAATCAAATTCAAGTACCTACTTACTATAAATGAGTTGGCTAGAGTCATAACTCACATATTCCAAAAATCTAGTTATGAGATAATCGCAAAAACTCACATAGAACTGTAATTAGAAGAAACGTATTTGACCCCCTTAAATATTAATGAGTGATTAAGTCGATTTACATTATTTTATAAAATACACTATAATATGAAGGCTGCAGATGAGAAATATACCTCCCTGATTGGTTAGAAAAGCTTTGGTGACAGAACTTACATTATTTATTGAAAAATGTGAGTTATGACTTCAACAGTTAACTTTGTCAACGATTTTTACATGATGAAAATGACTTTTCGTCGCTGTAGGATTAGTTTGTCAAATAAACCAAATGTAAAATGTTTAGCAGATGAAAAACAAATTACATTTTCCTATATTTAAATTCATGGAGGTATTTAAAATGTTGTTTTTACAGCATATGAATGCTGTTTTCATTTAAAGCAATTTAAAGAAAAGGAAGGTTCAGGTGCATTTAGATACAAAAAATCATTCTGCATTAAAAGGTCGATTTCGACAAAAACGGATATTCAACAAACCAATCATAAAGCAACATTTTGATACCCAACTATTTTTCTTTGTGCATTTAAAATCATTTGGTATATTAATTAACTCAAAATTGTCAAAATTAAAACTACTTTCAATAGGTACCGTTCGCTACTGTCATGTATCAATAATTATCGGCAAATAAATAATATTAACTTACAAAAATAGTCATAATAAATAATGTATTACCACAACTAACGTTTTTCAGTTATGGCACTTACACCTTTGGTTCGTGATCTTAACTTTACATCATGTTTACACAAAAAATCAGTGCTTGAAGTGTAATCTTCTTCATAAATATCGCTAAACTTTTTACTTGTCGAGAGAAAATTCTGTCTATTTTTGTATTTTCATTTCAGAGGAGACACTTATCTCAACTTCGCTTGCGTAACAAAATACGTCACATTTTTACGCACTGTTAAACTTACGTCTTTCAATATTTAAAGTGCTGACGAAGAAAATAGTACATCGTCATCAAATGAGAAGCACATCTTATGTGTCAAGAGCAGTATTTTTAAAGGATGACTTAAAGGGCGTAATACACTATATTAAGGAACATCTAGCACGGCGCCGCAGGATATTCGATTTTTTACATTTTTTTTCGACCATGTCCGATCCTGATAGGATCATATAGGCCTCCACAGAGTGAAGGTTTGTATTGACAGATTTTTTGTTTTTACGATAAATGGATGTCAGCCACTTGCTCAACCTATTAGGTCCATACCCTGACACAAACAAATTGAAAAACAATATGTGTACTTGCCAGACCCAGGATTCGAACCTGGGACCCACGGCTTTATAGTCCAACGTTTAAGCTGCGCGGCCACCGTGGGTATTATTATTTTAGGCCAGCGCTTTTATTCCAATATTCCCAACGTGATTGCTATCGTGTTATGATTTTCAAGTAGTTATCACTTTAGTTACTCTATGCAACTAGAATCAACATCTTTTATTCCATTATTCAAACCGCGAGTGAAATACAGAGCGATGTGATTATTGAGTTATTATTATTTAGTATATACATAATTTGAAAACATCTCATGCATATACACACTAGAAACATCATTTTGTAGAAAAAATACAACACCCGACGGGACTTGAACCTGTAGGTATCTATTGGATTCGTGCCAGTATGCTTTTATAAATAGAATGTTCTATTCTCAGATCTTGTGTCTTATTTTCTGAATAAAAAAAAATACTTTATTAAATTATTGGCATGTACAAGTAAGTTATAAAAAGTAGTAAATTGTATTTTAACTAAAGACAGCAATGATTCTGAATAAAATTGGTTACCTACTTCAGTATGGTCAGCAAAGTAACATCTTTTATTGTGTTAACTGTCAATATATGGTGGAACTGGATTATATTATTGATTAGTTTAATAAAACAAAAAATTAATTACTTATTCCACTTTTATTATTTAATAAATTTGGATCGGTTTCTTCCGCCTCAAAGGGCCTTTTTCAACTGAATAATATTTATAAAACAGGTATTTACCAAAACAAAATCATGAAGGCGACTCAAATAATCTACCAATACATAGCATTATTCATCAAACAGTACTTTGTCACTAACAATTAAATTAAAATTAATGAGATTGGATATTAATATTTCTTACTAGGTACATCATTAAAGACGCAAAAAGAACACAATTAAAAGCAAAAAATGAAGTAAAAAGCATTTACAATAACATTTGAATAAAATATTATAACACAAATATTTATGATTTAAGTCAATATTTAATTACACAATAAAATTGGATTTATAATTCATTTATAAAATGTACAATAAAAATAAACAATAATATCACTTGGTGGACAAACGAATATAAAGAAAAATATTAGTCAAAATTTAATAACAAATAAAATAAAACAATACAAATAATGTACAATCTATAAAGTTACGTTTAATCAACAAGACAATCCCAAACATTAAATGGGATATAATAACGGAGATGACACGAAATTCAAGTGATCATTTAGCAGATTAGAATTAGGCAAACATTTATACCTATTGATCTCTAGGATTTCCTGTTTATCCATTTTTTTCGATTTACATTCAAATGTAGGATTTTAAAATATTTAATTATATTAAAATTAAAGGAATAGTTATTCAAATATATTAAATGATTTCCAAAAGATAAAGACTCACTACCATTTTTTGTCTTCATCAAAATCGTCGTAAAAGAAAACAAATTGTATTATACTCTCAAAATACTTTGATATTTTCTTGTAGTGTAGTACTAAAATATTGCTACAACCTAGATTGTTGATAGGACGTGGCACTGTCACCTGGTATTTTTTCTAATGTATAATAACTATTATAGGCGCGATGAATTGTTTCGGCTGTGATTTTTTTAGATTCCGATAAATGTCACGCGTTTTTACAATGTCGCATGATAATAGTGTGCCATTGAAATTTTGAAGAAATTTACATATTTTATTATAGGTAGGTATTTGTCATTGATTGATTAATTACACGACAGTATTTCTATCACAGTTAAAAACTGGCCGATTCCTAATTAGTTTTAGAGACTCGCCACAGTCTGGCGGCCTGACTAGACTGTCAACATAAAAAAAATGAAATCGAAATATTAGAAAAATAATTTGATAATATTTCTCGTGCCAATGTCATTACCATATTAATAAAAAAATACGCACACACAAAAGTGGTATAGCAATGTGCCAAGTAATTGAACCATGGCGTCAATCAAAATATTTGAAAGTTTATCTTTATTATGTTGTCAAATATTTTTTTAATATTTTTGATTTATATAACGAAATTTCACTGTAATTTAAAATCTACGTAATACAAATGAAACCATAATCAGTGAACTCCAAACTCGAAACAAACTCTCCTCGTTTTGACTGCATCTTAAATTTGGTCCCCAATTAATAATATCTGAAATCTGAACCAAAAGATGTTGGCATAATTTTTGACTCTGCATTATCTTTTCTTTTGCCTCATGGCCCCTATAAAAAGGAAGCTGGTAGGACTCTATCCTGGAGGCCCAAGCTTAAGGGAGGACAAACAGTCAAGTGAGATATACAGACACAACAAATTTGCTCTAACAGTAATTAAGTCGCCTGCACCGCTATTTTATTAAACTATCATCATCATCATCATCATCAGCCTGAATCTATCCACTGCTGGATGAAGGCCTCTTCAAGTTGCTTCCACTTCTCTCGGTCCTGTGCATTGCGTTGCCACGTACTTCCGCAGAACTTTATCATTTCATCGATCCAGCGGCCTCTAGGTCTACCTTGTGGACGTTTTGTACTTCTTGGATACCACTGGATGACTAGATTTGTCCAACGATTGTCTCTTCTTCGAGCTATGTGTCCAGCCCATCTCCATTTAAGGCTTTTAATAAACTCTATTACATCGCAAACCCTTGTCTGCTTCCTTATCCACTCATTCCTCTTTTTGTCCTTTCGCGTTATGCCCAGCATGCACCTCTCCATACCACGTTGTGCTACTCTAAGTTTCTGGATCTCTCTTTTACTTAGGGTCCATGTTTCACACGCATATGTCATCACGGGAAGCACACACTGGTTGAACACTTTGCGCTTTAGGCACAGTGGAAGGTCACTTTTGAAGACATTTTTCAGGCGGCCAAAAGCACTCCAGCCTAGCTTTACTCTGCGAACAATTTCATCAAATATACATCCATCTATAGATACTTGTTGTCCCAGATAGATGTAGCTTTTCACCTGTTCGAGCTGAGTGCCATTGATGAGGATCTCTTTTTGGCCTGCAAAGCAGTTGAACATGACTTTCGTCTTTGTTACATTTATTTTCAAACCTACTTTGTTGCTTACTTCAGCGAGTTCCTGCATTCTGCTTTGGAGGTCTTCTGAGTCTTGCGAGAAAATTACTATGTCATCGGCAAAGCGCAGATGACTCAGGTATTCTCCATTTATGGGGATCCCTTTGTCATTCCAGTCAAGTTGCCTGAATAAGTCTTCAAGGGTAGCTGTAAATAGTTTAGGTGAGATTGTATCACCTTGTCGGACTCCTTTGCTGATAGGAAATCTGCGCGATGGTTTATGGAGATTTACAGATGCTGTTGCGCTACTGTATATATTATTGAAAATATTTATATAGCGTCCAGGGATTCCTTGTTTTCTGAGTGCGTCGAGTATTGAACATTTCTTTATCGAATCAAACGCCTTCTCATAGTCTATAAAACCCATGCATAGTGGCAGTTTGTATTCCTGGTACCGCTCTATGATTTCTCTGACGACTTGGATATGGTCCATAGTGCTGTATCCTCCTCTAAATCCGGCTTGTTCTCTCGGTTGGTTCTCGTCTAGTACATTTTGCAGACGGTTTGAGAGAATTTTTGTGAACGTCTTGTAGAGAATAGGGAGTAGACTTATTGGACGATAATTTGCTAGGTCTTCTCTGTCACCTTTTTTGTGAAGAATGACAATGCTGGCATTTTTCCATACCTCTGGGACATCCTCTTTGCATATGCAGGCTGTGAACAATTGTGCAAGTACTTCATTTGCATCCTTTCCTGCTTTTTTGAGGATATCTATCGTTAAACCGTCTTCCCCGGGGGCTTTCCCACTTTTCATGTAATTTAAAGCATGGGTTACTTCCCAGGATGTAATTTCGGGAGTATGGTCTTCCGAATTTCCATTTCTCTGAAGATCTAAGTCTATAGTCGTATTGTCAGTGTCATCACTGTAGAGATCGCTGTAGAACTCTTCAACTCGGCTTAACAAGTGTTCCCAATTTCTGACGATAGAACCATCTTTTGCTTTTAGTGCTGTGATTTGACGTTTTCCTATCGACAAGCATTGCTTGTTTTTGTTTAAACTTCTGCCTGCTTTCACAATTGCTTGTATGAGGTTTACATTGAATTTACGAAGGTCTTCTCTAATCTTCCTTCGGAGGGTTTTGCAAAGTGATGAAAACTCCATATCGTTTTGCGCCTGTCTATCGCTCTTGGTTTTCCTTCTCTGCTCCATAAGATTCAATGTTGCCTTCGAAAGCTTGGTGGAAGGTGTAACTTCTGAGCTTTTTACGCCTGTTTTTTCTGCACATTGTAGAATAATATTCGTTATATCCTCCGCGTTGGATAGGGAAACGGTTTCGTTCTCATCTAAGAAAGCCGATAGTGCATTTTTGAGTTCATTTTGGAATTCAGTATTGTTCTGCATGTATACGCGAGCATTTGACTTCTTCTGCAGTTTGGATCTTTCTGATTTGACGTTCAATCTTATCTTACATCTCACCATCCGGTGATCACTGCCGGTGTTAAACTGATTGATCACCTTACAGTTTAAAAATGTATATTTTCTGTCAGCGAGGATGTAATCGATTTCGCTGGTCCTTCCTGTCGGGCTTCTCCACGTCCATTTACGTGTAGGTTTATGTTGAAAAAAGGAATTCATGATGTGAAGATTGTTGGTTTCAGCAAACTCCACAAGCATGTCCCCTCTACCATCCCTTGAGCCATGTCCGAAATGTCCGACCGCTACGTCATCTCTTTGGTATGATCCAATACGTGCATTGAAATCTCCCATTATGATGTTGAAGTGGCATTTACTTTTATTTTTCAAGGATGTTATTTCCTCGTAAAACTCTTCCACTTTTTCATCAGGATAGCTCTGTGTCGGAGCATATACTTGCAAAATCTGAATGCGGTACCTAGCATTGATTTTAAGTATCACGCTTGCGACCCTGTCAGAAATGCAGTTGAACTCGACTATGCGGTCCCTCCAGGCTATATTAACATTTTAAAATATGTGGCTGTGCAATGTAATTTTGATGAAGTATGATTGATATATTGTTGTTTAATTTAATAAAACGGATTTTTTTGTAGTACAGTTCAATAAATTAGGACCGGATTCGTCCGCCTCAGAAGGATATTTTCAACTAAACGTTTCAGTTGAAAATGTCCCTCTGAGGCGGACGAAACCGGTCCTAATTTATTTATTAAAAGTGGAATAAGTACATCAAAAAAATTCGTTCTATTAAATTAAGCAACAATACAATGCAGTTCCACCATGAATTGACAGTTAACAAAATAAAAGAAATGATTGATATAATTAAATGATAATTCACGTGTAGATTTTTTTATAATGTGTGTGTCCTGACTAATACAAATGGCTATTTATCCAGTATAAATAATGTTCGTATGTCACTTGGCTACCGTAAAAGGGGGTTGTGATCAGTGCTTTATAATATGATGTCAACTTAATAATTTAAGTTGATTTATTGAAAAGAAAAAATCGCTAAAAGTACATGGAATACCCTTAATAACCTCGCAGAAGCATTGAGTTCCGCGGTATACTATTTAAGCAACTCTACTGTAGAACATCAGCTGAGCTCTTAAGCCCTTAGCTTTGGCGATAAGTAGAGGGGCCGCCAAAAATCCTGGCCTGGGGGCTCGCTTTAAGATATGGGGGCCATATGATGAATAATTTAAATTGATAAACCCTTCAATTATCTATAACACTACACACACCGTCTTGGGAAATAAGAATAAAAGATAAATACTTCTCTAGGGTATTGCATCGCCCTGCTGATATCAATCAGAGCACGTAGCATAGAGCAGTCTGGCTCTGGAATGCAACCGACTACTAAACGAAGATCTGTAACAATTCTTAACTCATGTTTGTATATTATAAATTATCCATATAATTCAAATCTGTCAGAATATTTCGAAAACCAAAAAGTTTACTCACCCACCACACAAAATATGAAAGAGATAGAGGGAAGAAGAACAAAACAATAGTTTGAAGTACTTACCTTTATCAAAATGTCATATATGAACTATTTAATGTATTATAACACTATGTCAATAGAATGCTGGGCACTCAGCTAACAGGATGAGAGAAATATGGATATCGTTGAGAGGATAGTTTTGAGAAGAATCTTTGGAACTGTACACACTTTATAGGAGCGAAAAGATCACGTGGTATATGAAAATGACACTGTAATGGATCGGCCACTTCCATAGAATGGCGGAAGCTATACCGGAGGCGGGAGGCAAGAGAAGACCTGGATGGCCAAAATTGAGACGATGAGGCTGTGTCACATGAGATATTTTAAGAATGATCAGTCAAAGCAACTAGAGAATGTCAGCACTGGATTGTCCAAATTGGAGAAGGTTTTTGAATGAGGCCAAGATCCGCCAAGGGTTGTAGTGTCACAAATGATGATGATTACAAACCTAATTTATTTAGTTATAAATAATTTTATACAATTCATATTATATATTATATAGAAAAGTATAGTAATACATAATTATAATATTCCACTTTCATATAATATTAAATTCATTACCATTTAACAAGTACCACAGCTTAGCAAATTTGCTGTCATCGGGTAGATAATACCTTATATTATCATTGCAAATGTATGTAACAGTTCGGTTGAATAATCTTTACCAAATTAGAGTACCACCTTCTCCATTCCAAATTCTTTGTATAAATCCCATTATGCAATTATGATAATCGATTATTGTTTATTCTACTTGCAAGTGTTTGACTATAATGAAATGGCTGTACAATTTAATACATAATTGCAGATACACTTACATATTTTAAGTAAGTACCAACTTACATGGTTAAGCAGTGTCTTTTACTGTCTCCAGTCGTTAAGTAACAGTAAAAGAATGGGGCATTATTAATTCGACCAAGCTACATGCACGTGTACATTTTGCAAGACTTTCAAAAAATATCTTTAAAAAAACTCATTCGCAACTGATGCAAAAATGGATTCATACAAGGATTCTTATCTTTACAAGTTAACTTCGCATACTTTACATGTAATAATCACGCATTTGTTAATAAATTTCCTATAAGACATTAACAATAAATACATTTAAATTATTATAATAATGAAATTTATTTATATTGATTATTTGTAGGTAATTATGATATATTTTTAATGTATCAATCGTTTTTACTATGTGAAACGGAAACGTACAAGTTCTTGACCATACGTCCCGTCCAATTATAAATCAATTCGATTTTGAAAGTAAAAGTAAAATGGCGGACATTATAGCGAAAGTGGTGAAAGAACACAACACAAATATATAGTCCCTATTATAAAAAAAGACATCTAAAACCTATCAGTTTCATCTCGCTAAAACCGTTTAATAATATTATTTAATGATAATAATGCTAGTTCCGAAAAGGAAGTGTTACACTTATTATTAATAGAAGAAAGCTAACTTATATAAAATAAAATTCTTACTATAGTAAAAGGCAACATCCCTTATACATACTAATATAATTATTATAGATAATTATTATGTCGGTATTTGTACGAAAATACTTATACGAAGAAAGATTGGCCAAAACTATCTCGCCGATTCACAGATAGTAGAAAAGTAATTTGTACGAATATAAAAAATAAGCACTTTGCATGAAAGAAGAAAACAAATCTGCGAATCTAAAAAGGGGAATACTATAAGGCAATGGTTTCCAAACTTTATGTTACTACGCTTCCCTTTTAAAAAATCTAATCTTGGCGCCTCCCCCCCCCCCTTTCTTTCATGAAATAGTACAGAAACCCTTTTTAATAGTCCACAATGTTCTAATAAAAAATGAAAAAAATATATATAAAAATAAACAAGGGTTTTTCTACTTTATATTCATTTTTAAAATAATTTGTTTTGCATGCGATGAATGTTCTCTTCTATTAGCACAATCAATTTCAATAGAAGCCAATTCAAATTCATCATCGTTCATTGACAAATGGATTCTATCATGGGTCCCACATCCTGAAGGCCCCCAGGCCAGGATCTTTGGCGGGCCCACCTACCTATTGCTGAGGTTAAGGGCAGTGTGGTACTCTAATGTAGTGTTTCCTAAATTATACACGAGGGTTATCATTTAAGTATATATCAATCATCATATAGGTATCATATCAAATTGCACCATACCTATTCAAAATATTTAATAGTCATGAAACAAAATAACGTGAAAAGTGCATTAGAAAACTAGCCAAGAATTTGTTTGCTTCAATATATCTGGCACAGAAATTATTTAAAAGTGGAACATGGCGAACTTAATTTTTTGTAATTCTGATTTCCAAAACTCCAATTTTTTATGAGTGCCTACACTTTGTCTTTTTAAATCAGTGAATGCATTAATGGTCCTTGCATTGATTTATTCACTCATTTTTTTCCTAAACTAATTTGCCAAATTTCAACATTATGATTTGACCCTTTTATTTCATTTTTAAACGAGATAGCTAGCGCGCTTCAGAAGAGTATATGTGTAAGGTATTATAAAATTAGTCTCCATATTTTCAGACAGGTTTGTAAACAACCTTTTGCAGGACTGTTTTTTAATGTAGTTTATAACTAGCGACCGTTTTATAAAATATGCATTTGCAAACTGCAAACCTGTGGCTACATTATGAATTGTGTGAAACATTTTGCGCCTCCTTTCGCAACACTCCGCGTCTCCCAGTTTGGAAATCGCTGTTATAAGGAATGCTTAAATTAGCTGCAAGCTGATAGCTTGTATAGTAAAATAATTCACAATTATATTGCCAGAAAACTGCAAGTAGGTATTTCAATATCATTTTAGTTAGATTCACTAAAACGGTAAATTCTATACATATAAATTAACAATAGTCCAGCATCATACATTTGAATCTATTTTACAATTACAATTTTATTGTACCTAGTTTTTTTTTAAATAATTGAAGAGTGCAGCTTATAAACAACATTATTGATACCTATTAATTCCGTGTATGGCGTAAATATGTTGATAAGTAAGAAAACAAATTAACTTTTTCTTTTATTGAACGAATAATTCACAACATTTAAGAATTTACCTTTCTAATTTATTATTGAACATACATAATTTTGAAAAACACTTTCTGAGAGAATTATATATTAAAACCAATAGAAAAAAAATGGGCGTAAACCCGGGAGATGCAGGAATTGATTCGCTGCCGGGGTGGCTTACTTTTTTCAAAAAAGATATTTTCTATTGGTTATAATAATATATTCTCTCAGAAAATGTTTTTCAAAATTATATATGTTCATAAAAACATATATTTATTCTCAAGGCAGTAATTTGTATGTATCTTTTATATTACTTTCTGTGGTGTAAACCAGATATTATTTTTAGACAGTTTTTAGATTTTAGTTATTTGTAAACTTTCAAGAAACTAAAATTTAAAATCATTCACACCATCATTCAAAAGCCATATATACAAATAGGTGCCCCAAGAATTTGTGTTTTTAGACTAATAGACATATTCACGCCATACATGGAATTATAGTAGAATTTCATTTCTATATCTCAAAAAGCTCCAAAGTGTTAGGATAAAACTTCTTGAAAATAACGCATTTGCATCTATTCATCACGACTAGGTAAAGGGGTCAGGTAGCAGTGGTAGAGTGGTGAGGTGAAATGCAGGTAAAGAAGTGCGTGCCTAAATGCAATCGTGACAATGATCGCGTAGGGTACGTCTCTGACGAGACTGGACATATTCTAGAAATGGAATGGGTGTATAGAGGGGTACGTGCCTAATTTGAAGCGTATATTAATGAAAGCAATGTATTTAAAATAAATCAATTTTTAAAGTTATACTTCTTTTGGCACGTTGGGGAAATCAGATCAGAATGTATTTTTGGCGTGTGACATGTCACAGATAATTTATTTCTTCACACGAAAAAAAACGCACTCGATTGGATTCAAACCACCGATTGTTCGGTTATCAGCCGAATGCACTGCCTTTACGCCACATTATGATACTGCAATCGTGACGATTATTCAGTATAATATTATAGTTTGGAATAATTGTCCCTTTGCCTAGGCAGCGAACTTATTATTGTCGGCCATTTGCAATTCCTTACGTAAACAAACGATTTAACGTCAGAGTGGCAGTTGTTACTTTAAAAATAAAAACAATGACAAATAATTATATAATTTAGTAATATAAGTTAAAGTGTATAAAAATAAACCAACGGCATTCCAATAAGCGGTCCTTTTTCTTGAGTGTGTAATTTAACAAAATAATTTAAAGCTAGTCGAAGAATCTAGGTTATCACAAGTTTTTACGCCAAATAAGTATAACTTCTAACGCGCGTACACACACCGATTTTATTTCTCTCTTTTCATTTGTTTATTTTTATATCTGTCTATTTGTTATTCCCCGGATGAAAATGGTAATATTAAGAGAGAACTGCACTGTCAATAACAAAAACATTGGCTGCCGTCTTCAATAAAGTAAATATTATTAACGAATTATTGACAATAGTTTTTTTTAAACCGGTATTTTTTTAATTAAATTATTTATACTTCAGTACCTAAGAGACTATACGTTTGGTACTCATAAAAAACCAGATATTCAGTACATATTAGTTAAGTTAACTCAATATGTTTCGTGTTTCCAAAAAACGTGAAAATAGATAACATGCATGATGATGAATAAATGAATAAATATTATGTACGAAATAATTTATCATTCGCGTCAGCTGTCATATTATATTTCCATAAACCCACATAAAAATATTGTAATATTAACAATTTGTTAGTACGCTGATTGAAGATTGCGCAAAGTGGAATGTCATTCATGTTAATATGTATGCAATAATAGAATTATGTTAAGTAGTTTACATTCACAGATCGTATAAGTCAGCGATGAGCGACCCGCGGCATGCGGCCTCCGGGATTATTTTCTGTGACCAGCACGTGTAAGGAAAAGCTTAAAGTTCTTTTTCTTGAATATACCGTCCACTAACGGAGGTCGGCCCTATCAGAGCGATCTTTGATCCACCAACAGCTGACCTGACAAGTTCGGTGAAGCCAAGGCCCACTATATTCAGGCCATGGCACGAAACTAAATTTTGATTATAATGTTAAGCATTTCTTATAAATACTTCGAATGCAAACTGTTTGTTGAAAATGAAGATTGTTTCATATTGAAACAATGGTAATTATGTTAATTAATACAAACGAAATATGCAATTGAATTTAATGAAAACAGGTTACTGCATTGCATTCCAAGTTGAGCAATAAGTAGTAGGTACTACCATCGGGCTTGACTATAAATATAGCTGTACTTGATCCAATTACGGAGACTCTTAAGCCACCAAATCCGGCGTTGTCCTCTGCTTAGCTCACCGTTGATCTTTTCTTGGATAATAACTTATAATAATAATTGTTGTACTTTATCCTTTCATAATATGGCCGAGGTTGAAGATAGTAATATATTACTATATATTTAAGGTGACTGAATGCAATACAAACAAGCTGCGTCATTTAGATAGCTAAATTAAACACAAAACATATTGAGCATTTTTTTTTGTAACGAAATTCGTTTTTGGTTAAGGAGAAGAAATGTTCCCCATAACTGATGTAAGTGAAGGTATACCAACTGTATTATTAAAAAATATTCTAAGATTTTATACAATATAAGTAGCCCAATTAAAATCTATTGTCAACGTTGGTTTCGGAAATAGTAAATTATAGTGCAATCGATATCGTTTTTCGTAATTATTTAGGTTATTAGAACTTGAATATACTAAAAAAAGTGGTCGGCAATCAGTGGCTCACAGGTAGTATGCAGTTTTACCATTCTGGAATATCGAATGCCCTGCATACTGAATTATTTAAATAGTAAATTTTATATACCTAATTTATTTAAAAAACAAAAATGATGTTACATAATTATAACATTTAATAGGATTTATAGACTTTCTTACAATAAGCAGCGAATTACGATATTTTTAATATCTTTTAATGTAAAAGTCAATTACAGTATCAATCATTTGTAGAAATGTTGTAATGACAATGTCGAAGGATGCATTCTTGTTGGAGAATATGAAACAATTTTATTATTTTTACTGAAAAAAATGAGAGAATAATCAGTTTTTCTTGTCATTGTTTTCTGTTGAATACTTTCAGTCCTATTAAATGTGCCCTGTAAGTGTAATAAAATTGACAGCTCGGCTACAAAAGCATAGTTTTCCCTCATACATTTCACTGATTGGCTGACATTTTAATAACAGTCGATAATTATAATGGGGTACTTTTTTATAATAAGGCACTTACCAAGACTAAAAACGGAGATTTTACAGATTGTAATCCAAGAGAGAATCATTTTTAATCCCAGGATAAAGGGATTGGTATTTTTATAATCACGGGATTAAATAAAAAATAAATGAAATTTTGTAAAAAGTTTTGGTATTAAAATAATAGTAAACAACAAATTTAGTACGTAACACTTTCTTATATAAAATAATTACAAGATAAAAAGAACTTTTCATATACAACGTTTTTAAATTTTCTGTTGAATCATATAAACTTGACTTGACTAGCTTAAACGATCAAAAAAATTTGTGCTTGAGAGAAATAATATTGAAATGTCATTTTGACATTCATATTGATTTCCATAGTAACGCGCATATATATTAATAATTTAGTTGCTAGGACTATCCGCTTAGCAATCAATAATGGTGTTGCAAATAATTTTTCATGAAAAACAGAATTAACTGAAAATTAATTCAATTCTACTTAAAGATGGCTAAAAGTATTAAAAGAATACATTGGCGTCGTGTTCTGATATATTCTAAAAGTTTTAAATGTCTAGCTAGTCGGGAAGTTAGTTAAAAATCGATAGCAAGATTTGTACTAGATAAACAACCACCGGACAAACAAGGATACTAGCTAAGAAAACCATGGTAAAATGGTACTGATCTACAATAACCTACCTTCAATCTAACGTATTATAAAGGGATAAAAATAGTATTTTTTGACAAATCGCTATGAAAAGATACATATTTGTATAACGTATACAAATTGTTTAAATTTGGGCATTAGAGCAATTTGAAACTGACCCATTATTTCATGAAAAAATCATCCTCAGCGATGAAGCTCATTTTTGGTTAAATGGCTTAATAAATAACCACAATTAAAGCATTTGGAGTAATGAAAACTCACATGCTATCCTTGAAATACCTTTACATCTACAAAAATTAAGACTTTGGTCTGGAGGTATAATTTGACCGTATTTTTGGAAACGAAATGGCAATGCATTTACTGTTAATGAAGAACGCTACAGAAATTAGATGTTTTTGATATTGACAATATGTGATTCCAACAAGATAGTGTAACATGTCATTCAGCTTGTGATATAATCGACTTAGTGACAACAAGTTCAGTTACCGTATAATCTCAAGAAATGTCGATATGAACTGGCTACCAATATCCTTATATAACTTCATTTGACTTTTAATAAACCACAAACACCCAATGGCCTTAAAATAAACATTATTAGGAGCATATTATGAAATAAGTCCTGATTAATGTGGGAAAGTGATCAAAAATTGGTGTTCCAGAATCGACTTCTTAAAAAAATCCAGAGGCGGTCATTGATATGAAATCACTTTTAAATGTTAATGCCATAAATAAATAATAGTCAAAAAATGTATCATTGATATCATACCGTTTTGTTTTTATTTAAAATTAAAAATTCTATATCTCATATTTGATAACCCTTTTTATGACAAAGGATACTAAGGCGTTAAACAACAACACCTATTTTACCACCACAAAAAAATACTCAGTTCACCATTCATCGTGAAAATTATATTATTATGTTTTGACCTTCTTTTGAGCACTCGTATATTATACTCGTAATAGTAAAAAAAGTTGCGAAAAGGCGCTTTTTTACAAAAACCATATTAACATTTTAAAATATCTGGTTATGGGCTGCTATTTTGTTGTAATATTATGATTGATATTAAATGATAAATCACGTGTAAAATTTTATTTTATAGTTATTGATTTTAGTGTTTTTTCTTGACTATAATAATTGTGATGCCGAGTGGCAACAACTCAATAATTCAAGTAGATTTATTTGAAAATATTAAAAATTGCTAAAGATAATATATGGAATACTCATAATTATTATTTTGCCTTGCGGAACCAGGGGGTTCCATGGCCATTTGGGGAACACTACTGTAGAATGCCCCACTACCATTAACCTTAGCGTTATGTAAACATCCTGGCCTGTAGGCTCTATTCAGAATGTGGGGGGCATGGTTATAATACTATTATGTCCCGTCATTGTTTTTATGTAAGTACATAATATTATACATTTTAGACGTCAAGAAAAGCTGGTGGATCGGTGGATCATAATGCTATAAATTTATATCTTTTCTTCAACGTTTTAACCTCAAACTTTATGATTTTTATTACATGTTCTGTCGATGCCGACCACTATAATTAATAACTATTACATATCTCTGTCGAAAATTCTTTAAAAAAGCTTTCATAGATTACGCATACGTAATTATAGAATTATGTTATATGGGCCTGACGAGGGGTTTGTAAAATAGCTTTATTGGCTAGAATGATATCATTTTGAGTATCAATGTATGATCCCAAATATATGTATGAAATCGTTGACTATCTTCCATTGATTGTAAGTGGTAAGTTTGAAGAAGCCTCACTAGAAGCCATGTATTTTTTCTGTGCTTTATTGAAAAGTCTCTTTTCTTATGCAGCTCTTTTCATTGAAGTCAATGCCTTTTTTAGGACTGATTCCGATCTTGATTATCAGGATATCTACATAGTCATGGAATGGGTGAGTTTAATAAATTTCTAAGTATTCTCTGTGAAATTTACGCTAATAATAAGAAATAAGATACTTAGAGATTTTATTATAAACATGAGAAATGTATTATTTATCAATGTGTACAATTTAGCTAAGTATAATTGGTAACTGCCGCAATGGGTCATAGTTGGGTAAAGTTTTTGAAGGAGCGAAGTATTCACATATGAAAAAAATACATCAGTCAAACAGAGCATACAGAACAACAATAATAATAATACATTCACTACTACTTCACCATGTTCGATCTTTAGAAGATCATAATGGACTTCCACGAGGTGGAGGTTGTATTGACAGATTTGTTTTTACAAGAATTGGATGTGAGCTATTTTCTTAACCTATTAAGTCTATACATTGAAAAATAATATGTGTATTTTCCAGACCCAGAATTTTAACCTCAAGCCCACGTTATTATAAACCAACGCTTGCCGCTCGGCCATCGTGGGCGTATATTACGCTCAGACTAAATATATAATCAATATAATATTTTTAACAAAATATATTGTATTATTAAATTAAATCAGCATTTTTATATTGTGAACACAACAAAAAATTATATGTAATGCAGTGCTTAAGAGCATGAATAACGGTATTAAACATGTCAATAGAAGAACTATTCAAAAGAAAATGAATCCTTAGTATTGGAGAAGGAATAAAGACGTTGGCTTAAAAAATCAACGTGAAAAGTTTCAATATAATATTGTCTACTATGTCGGGAGGGAATGATGGAATTATAACAAAAATAAATTAAAACACAGATTGCTTATAAAAAAACGTTTATTTAAAAATTAATGATTGTATCCAGAGTAAGCCAATCCATTGGATTGAGCAAGTTTTCCAAAGTACTGCGTATTATAAGACACTTGAGGTTGGGTGTAAGCGACTTGTGGTTGAGCATAAGCTACTTTAGGCGAACTGTGGGCTGAGTACAACTGTGGTTGTGCCTGGTACAGTTGTGGTTGTGCGTACAGGTGTTGGTGAGGAGTATATGCCTGTTGTGGTTGTTGGTAGTATTGGGGTTGGTATACTTGGGCCACTGGAGTAACGAGCTGCTTGGCGACCACTGCAGGCTGGGGGGCTACTGCATAGCTTACCTGCTAGTGGAAGAAAGAAACATAGTTAATATTATGATATTCTATTGCCAGTAATATACAGATCTAGATCTACCACAGTACATGACCCAGACTTTTCTAATTTGCAAGATCACTTGGGCCTGAGTTTAATTCACAGGAAAAACTCAATCATTCACGCAACACTATTCAATAGGTCAAAATTGATATATTGTTGTACTTCCTTTAATTATGAATAGATCAAAATTATTTACATATTAGATTTTGATTAAATAATTTTTGCTAACTATATAATTTTACATTTCCGAAATACGTAAGTCTAAAATGCGTAGTTCAAATTTCAAAAACATTATTTTGAATCTTAAATTATAACGGCATGACAAATGAGTAAATCAAATTAAAATAGTGTTACTATAGTTTACATTACGCACTGAAAAAATAGTTATAGAAAGTTTTTAAAAAATATTCTGGCGATCTAGATGCCTTTCTTAATATTAAAAATTGAGCCTTTTAGTTTCAAAGTCGGTAACCTCCATATTCCGATATTTTGAAATAATCGCAAAAACTTTTAAGCACATTTAGAACTACAAATAGATTTTTTTTTCCTTTTTGCCACGCTGTTTGCAATACAATTTAAAAAATCGAATAGCGCAATAAAATGTCATAAAAATTTATAAAAAAATAAAGTTTAAAATATCATTTAAAAAAATGTTTGTTCATAATTATGTAGGTACCTATCTCTATACGACGGAAAAATAGTTTCAAAATCAAAATCAATAAAAATTACAAATAAAGTAAAAATGAAGATTACCTTTGCAATTAATAGCCTTAATTGTAAAAATAATCAATTCACATATGCAAAACATTTTTACTAGCTGTGGTTAAAACTATGATGGGTTTTTGTACCAAATTTATAAGGGACTTTAAGAAATCTTGAACATAAAACATGGTATTAATTATAGATATAAGATTACGTCAAACATATTATTTAAAAAAAAATCGCTATGCCTAATATTGAAAATCTAACAAAAATTGGATTACTAGATGCATTAAGTTTTTTTAAACTAAAAAAAATAAAATTTACTTATTTTAATATTCTTAAAATGTATTCACGTGCAGTTTTTGCAAAAAAACTCCCTCCCTATTAGAAAATCCACTATTACTGTAAACGTTGTCGTTTTAAAATTGATAATCAAGCCTAATTTTGATACGCACATGCGATGGTTATTTATAACAAAATGTGTGATTTTGTTAGTGAATAGTATTTCAGTTTTTTGGCACGTGAAAAGGTTCACCATCGCTCGTATAATATGCCATTATTCAAGAGCATGATTCTACAAAAATGAAATTAATTTTAAATATTAATATTAAAATTAATCGTTATACAAAATTCACTTTCATTTTCTATGTTACATTTTTACAATATTATACTAGTCACGTATTAATTTTACAAAACAAACAATAAGATTTTTTGTGCAATTTTCTAATCACGTGAAGTCGTAATCATTTAAAATAATGGCTAAAAAATTATGAACGATGATAATCGATAACACAAAAGGCAGTAAAAGGATGATTACTAGTAATGATTTATATTTTGTATTGCTTATGAGCATTATGAGTAATGATTGTAGCGAGAAAAAGCATTTCTAGTGATTGTTTAAAGTAATAATTCAGTAGATTTAGAAATATTGAATTCTTTTATGCTTATCTTTACTTAGAGTGATAATAATTAACTTTCATCTGTATTATATTTAATTTAACGATCTAACTAATAACTATTTTTAAATTTTATATTACGAAAGTTATATATCATTATTTTACGTAATCAGAAGTCATAACTTAGTTAAAAATTAAGATGTATTCTATATAAGTCATACAAAGTGCATTATTATATTATTGTAAAAGTGTTTCACCACATAACGTTATTATCTATAGCTATTTTATAGCGTGAGATACGGAAATGAAAAAAAGACAAATGTACAGAATGAAAAATAGACAGAATGAAAAAATTTACATGTTCAATTTGATTTTTTTCGATAGCGTCGTTTTCATTGCAAAATTTTATATCTGCAAAACATGCGTTTTTGACTTTTTGGTATAATTAAAACCGCAAAAATCGCCTTTACACACATGGAAAATATAAAATTTTACAAAAATTGCACTTTCGTTGAAATTATGAAAACTATTTTTGAATTGATTCAAGTAGCATACATTTTTTAAACTGTTTTTATGCTCCCCTGAAAACTTGAGATTTCGCAGATATACAATTTTGTAATGGAAACGACGATATAACGGTTGAATCTAGGCGCGTCTCATCTGGCCGCACTCCACCTTACCATTCCACCGCTACTATAGAATGATTTATCTACGCATGATTCAATTTGATTAATAACTTCGACACGTACCAGTCGAGTACAAATACGTTATTATAAAAGTTTGGAGACATCTTGGTATCTGTTAGTCGTCAAGGTAATTATTACTACTTTAATTTAAAATAAAAAAACCGACTGCCAAATAATAACGAAATTTAGAGAGCGCCTTAGATAGAATAATAAAATGTAGAAATGATTAGTTAACTTCATCGCAGTTATATAGGACACACGTGGTTTAACGATTAAAACACATGGGAACAAATTCCAGGTGGCGCGAAATCGAATCTCGCTTGGTGAAAAAGTTCATCTTATAATTATATATTTCTCACAGTGTGTTTTCAAATTATTTTTGATTTGTGCAAAATTATTTTTAATTATGTAATATTTTTAGGTACTCACCTTGCCGACTGATTGGTATTGGGAAGGAGAAGAATGACTCTGTGAGAAACTGGCATAACTCACTGCACCTTCACCCTTTCTTGGGCTTCCATGAGTGGCATACACCTAATAAAGTATAATTTTCAAAATATAATATAACTCAACAACCTAATAATATATTTTATAATATAACATGTATGTATAAAATTAGAACCGGTCATATTGTAATTGCATGGATTTAAATGGATATAAATGATTCGCAATACGGCATTTCGCTTTCTAAGAATGCGAGCTTCGGCCGTTAACGAGGTATTAGTATTTATTCGTCTTCTTTCCTTCCACGGAATCCGAAGCATTTGTTACGAAACACCATCTTAAAGACATCAATATCGTACGTAATTATTAACATTTTATAATCCAACTCTCATTACTATAACGAGAGATGAAGAGGACCAGAGATTTGGTAAAGTCTGGTCCATTTTGACATGATTATGATAGGTACTGATTTTCCATATTTCGTTGAAATCTGAAATTGCTCCTTTTTTAAGTCGGCTAATAACCTTCAATTCAAAACTTTGGTATTATTATGTATTATAGATTAACGTAACAGTTAAGTTTGTCACCATTGAATAATTTATGTATTATCTTTTTCCAAGTTATATAACTAAAAATAGATTTACCTATTGATTAACAATAATAACCCATCCTTGTCTCTTTTAGCGAGAGCTTGTTGTATTTACGTTAAAAACTATACCATCCCGCACCACACCCCGTCATGATCGAAACGAAATCGTACATTATAGAAAAGCATCACTTTTTCTTAAAACTGGGTTTGCTTCAGGAGGAGTTACCCAAGACTGAAGTCGCCATCCACTCAAGTGTGCACAATATTGTATTTACAGTTTATAGTGCACTGGAATTGATATTTTTCAGAACCCACCCGTATTTAACTGATATTTCATATTATAAATTGGTTAGGCCAATTCGGACGGCCGTAGTACTCGTACAATAAAAAAAATCTACCCATCTGACATCATGATTATTAATTGTCAGACCGACAATTAATAATCAGTCAGTCAGTCATCAACCGTGCGGTTATAACTACTTATAGCTAAACCATTTTTGACTATCAAGTGCCGCGCAGCAGGTGACCCAATAAGCCATACCGCACGAGAATGGTAGTGCAACCAGGAGTGACAACCAGACCACGGAGCCAGCCTCAATAGCATAAAAGGTCGGTGCCTGGGATCCCACACACAACCCTCCGCATACAAATCATTTCATCAAAATTTACAGTCCACAGAAAAGCGCAGCCATAAATCATTATGGCCGGCTGGGGTAATCATTAAGTGATTATTTTTCGACTGTCTTTCCACAAGGCATGCTTACTTTTCACCCTCTCGAAGGTCTCTTCTGTTTTTGAAACATTTTGTCTGTTATCGCAAGGAATGGTTTCCAATCCTGGTGTCCTAAATAATTTGAATTTCGTTTCGGTGACGTGCTATGTATTTTGTATTCGAAATTTCATTCTTCTGTATAAAATTGTACTTATGTTGTTTTATTATTATTATACCTATATATATATATATATATTCTCTTCTTCTCTCTTGTGAGGATAATATTTGTTATAATGTAAATCTCATGCTGTGAACTTCTTGAATTTAGATTTGTTATGTCCACCATGTTTTGTTTTCTTAAATAAATAAATACATTATTTTCCGCAAAATGTGCCGTCTTGGTAAATGTGTAATCTATAATATAATATTAGTATTTATTGTCGCAATAAACGTGTGCCGCGCAATCACATTATATTATAAATATATGTTTTAACATTGATAATATCTTCGTCTTATCTCTCTCATGTGTCGTGATCCCTCCTCTCCGAAGACTGCCCGAGAGGGTGAGGTGTCAATATAATAATGTAAATATATGAGTGTAATATATAATATTTTTTTATGTGTCAATTTCGTGTTACAAATAATTCAATCTCCGTGACATGGGTAATATGGATGATAGGTAAAGTAAAAAACATATTTTTTACTTACAAGTATTTCGTGTTATGTTAACAAGAAAATTGCAAACATAGAAATATTGACGAAAAAAAGGTTTCTCCAACATTTTCTAATAGATCACAAATTTCCATACCTTTTGAACGTTGATGGAAAACGTTTCGAGAATTTTTCTGCCACTGTGGACTAGATACCTATAGTATTCCCTGGAGAAAAGACGATCATTCAAAGGGATTTCCTTGTCTTTTTTTAGACATATTGACACTGACATATATCTATTATAGATATGCATATGTTGTGTAAACGTAGCGTAATCAACAAGAGGTGAGTACTGTATCGTTTTAATCCTGAAATTAATTAATCATTGAAAATCTATAGAATGTTATTTAGAGGTGATTTATCGTCACTGGCTTATATATATTATAGATTATGGTGTGTAAACGTAGATTAACTAGAGATTATAAGTACTTATGTCACTTTTGAAATCAATTAATCAAGAAATAACTATATTTTTCAAATTAGATGCTTAAAGTTTTAGCCTTTTTTTCATTTAATCAAGAATTAATGAATATTTTATTAATACCATCAACTGAGTGTAATTTTATTGATGAATTATTCCAAATTCAAAGTGAATTGATGAAAATGTCATCCTTTTCCACATAAATCTGTTTTAGAGCCACGAGTTTTACCTTTCAGCACCTTCAGCCACTGTCTAGATTAAATAATAATATAGACGGTGTCTGTAGGATGCTTAACGGCGAAATTCGGATCGCTCAAACTGATTTATATATAATAAAACAACACTTTCATATATTAATAAAATTGATTCTCGAGAATATTCGAGACTAGTTTTTTGAATTACATTCCGACACAGTGTAACAGTGTTGCCATATTATTTTGTTAACATACTCATATAATGAGTTGCCTGTCTGCGAACATTAATGTAATTTTGTTTCTTTTTCTGTGGACAAATTATTAGAATTTACAGCATTGTTGTCTTATCTTGCTGGCGTGCCCGTTTAAATAACGTCACATCAAATTTTCAATGAAGTATCTAGCATATTGCAATATCACATCTTTGACATATTCTACTAACCTGTCTACTTTTATGTCAAGATTTTCTATGTTTATAAATACTCTGGGACTGTTGAGAGGAATTAAAAGTTTTGTTTTCTGTCTCCACTCCTCAAAATACTTCTACATTCGAAATGATGTTCTACGCACGTTTTTGCAAATTTTTAGGCATTTTAATGTTAATAAAACTTTGCGCGATATCGAACACACACTAGATTACGGGCGCGAGGAATATAGTAGCGGTAAAAGTAAATACTGGGAAGGGTTTTAGTTCCAGAAACGTCCGTGGCGTAGAAGACTCAAGATGAAAGTCGCACTGTAACTCATTTACACAACATCTTAGATAATACACAAGAACATCAAGCTCTGAGAAATAGTTTTTTTTATCTATATAAAGTCGACACCTGCCTCACCTGAATTGTACTCGCGATATTTCTATTCACAAATATTAAAATTCGACACTTGATTTCGATTACAGCTGTTTCAGACAGCCCGTAGAAATGACACCTTATATATTTTTTTCTCTAGTAATCCATCAAGATTACCGACATTAAATTTCAAAAAAATGGTCTTACGTTTAGTGAAAATGTTTATCGATATTTTTTCATGATAAAATATTTTTTATTCTATTTAATACGATATTGAGTAAGATTTTAGTTCTCTTGGCAGAAAATTGTCATACAATACAAAGAAGGTTTTAACGTATTTATTAAGACATGACTGTTAGTAACTAATAGCATCTGTACTTTAGAGCCAGACCGCCTAAACTATTTTAGTTTCGTGAAAACGAAACTTAGGGCTCACACACACGATACTGCAGTGGATAAAAAATAATACAATTGGATATTCGAATTGGATACGTCTGGAGTCAAGCATAGAACATAAATTAATAAATAGAAATGTAAAAGCCGTCGCCATGGACCAAAGTTTTGAAGCAGGGGAGTTTACGTCGACTGTTCACAAAGATTGAAAGCATGTTACATTAACGTAACAAACTAAAATACATATTATTATTATACAGACGTAACTATTGAAAATAGCATATTCTTTAATGCGTGTTTAAATTTATCCCATATTCTTCCACACTCGAGATCCAGTAAGCTAAACCAATTTCCATTAACTTTGTGTTCTCTGGAGTCAAGTAAGACCTGCGTCGATGAATGCTACCTGTGTCACGTGTCGTGTGTCTGAGACTTTTAAGGTGTTTATGTCATAGTAGATACCTGTGGCTTTATTGTCGTTATTGACACTCGTAGTGCAGTGCGTAAGACGCTGGCTTTTCGCTCAGAGCTCCAGGCTCAATTCTCAAAGCATGGATGCCTGTGATTGTTTCACTTATATTACTAAATACACTACTGTTAAACTACACTACTATCATTAGGCATCTAGGCCTGCTGTAGTGTTAATATTTATGTCACATATAATAATTTAGGTAAGTACTAAATCTGTATTTATTTAGAAATATACAACAACAAATTGTACAGAATGTTTTTAATTGTTTTTTCTGTTTTTATGATAATACAATAAAATTTACGCCAGGTTTAGGAGACCACATCAAAGCATTTTAGCATATGGCTAAGATAGATGCAAATATCGCTTTTTCGCCTTCGATTTGACGATTAAATGACTTATTCCACTCATAGTCAAACTATACTCCTACTATTCAAAGAGCCTACTGCGCGACAATAGTCGTAAATTACACATACGCTTAATTGAGCAGGGATTTACATTTCCTCTTTCTTTCACATCTGTGACCGGCCGTGAGTAATGCAATACGAATTAAGTCATGCGGGATTTTCCTCATGGTTAATTTAAAAAAATAAAAATATGAATGAGTAATACTTCATCTTCAAAATTTCAATGAATTCTTATTATATTAAAATTAAATTAACATGCTTTATCTACTGTCACAGATAAACTCATATGGGAATATAGTACGATCGACTAAATTTCCAAAAGACATTCCTGCTCTATGTCATATTAAATTTGTAAAACTTAAACGTAATTAAGATATTAGCTTACCTGTTGATGTGCAGGTTGTGCATAGGCGACTTTAGTTAATGCAGGTTGAGCATATGCGGCAACTGGAACTTGTGGCTGCTGATAAGCAACTTGGTGTGTCTGGTAAACCTGTGGCTGCTGTGTATAAGTAACTTGTGGTTGGTGCGAGTATGCAACTTGCGGTTGGTGTGCGTAAGAAACCTGCGGTTGATGTGTGTATTGTACTTGCGGCTGTGTATAGTGTACCTGTGGTTGTGTATAGTGAACCTGTTGTTGTGTTTGGAGAAGTTGTGGTTGGACGTATGTTTGCGGTTGGGTGTAGTGGTTAATTTGTGGCTGTGAATATGTGGAGTAGTGAGATTGGGGCTGTGCTACGACAACTTGTGGTTGATGGACGTATAACTGTTGTTGTGGTATGATTTGATGCTTCGAATATGCAAGTGTGGATGGGATTGGTGCAGAAACAGCATATGTCGGCGATGTTAATCCAACCTGGAAAAAGAAAATAACATTGATTTAGCAATTTTTTATTGTTTTTTTTAATCAACGATTTAAAACTATTAATACATATAATAGTAGGTACATTAATAATTTATTATTTTTTTTTAGTATTTATGAATTTAATTACTTCCTACCCTATAATAAATTAATACTTTATAATCAGATAAATCTCACCGCCTAGATCAGTGGTCTTCAAACTGTGTTCTGAGGAACTCCTCTTTGGGGGTTACGCGAGTCAAAAATTTAATTATTTTAAGATATATTTTTCTAAAGATGGGATGGGGTTCCCCGAAAAAAACTTATAATTCTAACGGTTCCATGAGTCGACAAAGTTTAAAGACCACTGGCCAAGATTATAATGTGTTTTTATCTAACGTGTAAGTATATTTCTTAGATTGTGCCAAATTATGTATGTTCAATAAACTAATTAATAATTATTAGTTATATAAATTACCTTAGTGTATTCCGGTTGATAAACCTGTTGAGTTTGGTAAACCTGATTGCTCAAATGTCCAGAGTATGGAGACTGTCCAGCTAATACTGCATCAGATATCTTCAACAAATTTGGCGATGGTTTTGCATACAACTGTAACAAAGATAAATAAATTCTGTTAACACGTAAAGAATAGTTAAATTATTTTTTGTTCATATAAATAGTGCAAAAAATTTTGTTATCTCAGAAACGTACGTCTTTTTATTTACATACAAATTTATAGAATTAAAAAAAAAAACAACAATTTTATACGCAGTTAATATGTCCACATGTTTGTTACAATCATTAATATCCACTTCAATATTTTATTAATTTTATTAAGAATTGTCTCCGTTATGACACAGAAACGTCTAAAAGAGAATGAAGAAGAATGCCCGTTAACAACTCAAGCTATTTATTATAAAATGGTTTTAAAATATTATAAGTAGAATAGATGAAATTGTCTTTACTGAAAAAAATCAATTCTATCTTCACTTTACATAAATATGTATATTTTTATATATATGTTACACCGAATGTGCGAAATTGACTATTACATGAAATGGGCAAAATTTTGGCTAATTCATGTAATAGTCAAGCCTGTTGCCTTATTCATGAATTAGGTAATTTTTCTGCTGAGTACATGAATTCGCCACGGTATGGAATTCTTGAACTGTCAACATGACAAGAAAAAGTAAATTTAATACGGATGGTTTTATTAGTTATAATTGGACATAATATAATATTATTATTATTAGGTTAGTTTGGGTTAGGTTAGATTAGGTTAGGTTAAGTTAGGTTAGGTTAGGTTTTGTAATTCTAAATTAAATTATTCAACTGTATGTCCATTTTGAGGTTAGCTATCAAGTGTCAACAAACTATCACAAACATTCAATCGACCATTGCATAATTGATACCCAAGCGCGAATCGAATCGCGAAAATACTTTTCAATTAAATTCTTCCGTTATCATATTATTGATTGGTATATTTTTATATTATAATCAATCTCATTTGACACATTTGTTTAGTTGCAAAAAACACCACGGATCGCGATCATCTATTTTGACCATAGATAATATAAATGTACATTTTGACCAATGCATGAGCATTTGATACATTTAGTTTAGTTGCAAAAAATACCACCGTAGCGCTACTATCTAATTTGTCCAAGACATGAAGTAGGCAGAAAAATTACTGCCGATTTCACGCACTCTCCAGATATTTTGTCTAACTCATGAATAAGGCAACGGGCTTGCATTTTTCATGATTTAGGCAAAATTTTGCCCATTTCATGTAATATTCAATTTTGCACATTCGGCGTAACATATATATATATTGTTGTATTCTCTTCACCATTTTCATATATTGTGTTTTGATTAAGTAAACACAATAAGTAAGAAAGTATTTCTGACCGAGTTATTACAGAAGGCATGTATGTAAGTTATTTTTAAACCAGTTTTAAACGAGTATAAATATAAACAGCGAAAGGTATTTGGTTCAATTAACTATTTTTATTGGAGATTTGTTTTTTGCTGTTATCTCAATAAGAAATACAAGAACTTTTTTATAGTGATCCACAGTTGCATTTAAAAAGGTATATTGTGATAACCTATATTATTTTCTTGATGTAATAAAATTATTATGATTAGTAAATCAGCTAAATATACAGTACAAAAATAATAACATGACAATAGATGCTTTCATGTTGGGTCGGCCGGCCAACCGTGTACTCGACTCAATAGAAATTTTATATACTTCGTCTTTACATATTATTCAAATGTCACATAGACTGTTATTTATATATCTAACTGAAAAGTAATTCTGTAAGTATGTGAAGAGCCCTAGTAAAAGTAAGAATGAGATGGTTTACATTTACAATATTGACAAAATCGGTTCACAGTTCCTATACGTTGACTCTGAAGATAAAGAAAATGGAGACCAAAACAACAAATAGTTAACTTATGATACGTGTATTTCCCTTCCTCCCTCATCTACACCTTTTATATTCATTCAAAAACGCACGATTTAATATTCAAGAATGTTGCATTCTTTTTTAATACAGGTAAATAATTTCGAACACCTTGACATCTTCTTTCATTATATTTTTGTTTTGTTATTGTTGAAACTTTCATAAAAAATTGAGCGATTTACGCGGTTGGCTGAATGACCCAAAATTAAATCTATATACCTCGATCACCCATATCTTCCATCTTTCTACACTTCATGAAATTGTTGTGTTTTCTTAGTTGTCATATTTGCTACGGCTTTAATGGTGCAGTTGGTAACGCGCTTAGCTATCGTCCATGCACTTTTTTTTTATCGTGAATGACGGTTTTTTGTTACAAATCGGCGGGATTCACCATACCGATAAAATTTCTCTACCGCGCGTAATAAAAATTTCATTCAAAAAATTACAAATATATTTTTATTATAACATAATAACATCAATCACAATTAGGTATATATTTACGACTAGTTATGCAATAGTTAATTTATATGAATGGGTAAAACGAGTTTTACAACATCCAGTAAGTATCACATAAGCCATAAGTGATATTCTGATGTGCGCTACATACTAGTAAATGACAATTTACGAGAGTTACGTACATGGCGCGATGCAGTACTACTGATAATTGTGATTATAAAATAGTAGAGTGTGACATATATCCCGCTATCGTAACATAGATAATAACATTTGGTATGAGAGCTTTTTATTATATACTGGCGAGCTTTTGACGAATTAATTTTATCAACTTGACGTATTTTTATTAGCTTAACAGATTACTAGTTATTTTTCCACCCATTGAGTGGCAATACTCATAAAAATACTACACCTTAATAATACACATAATATTTATAAAACAATCCATTAAATTAATAAAACACTGTTTTTGCCAATTGCGTCTAAATCTTCACGACACAATCCAAGAATAAATCCATCTATATTTCTCCTGGGAACCTCATAAGCCAGTGATAAATTAAATAACAAACCTATAAACACAGACCTACATGGTGACCGTGCCCGTAAAGACCGTGCGCATCGAAGTCACATAACCGTGACAGTTTGTATATGAGTGACTTGGGAACCCATAGTACAGGACTTCCTTTGCATTGTCAATTCAAGGATAGTGCCCAGAGTTTTCAAGTCCACCTCACCCATCCATACAACTGTAGATTACAGTATACAAAACTATCTCCTCACACATAAAAGGTACATTATAATAGCTAGGTTTTAAAAAAAATTATCAATATTTTCCGACACACTTTCTTATGAGTATGCCATCAATACAATCCTTGTCTACCTGAAGAGAGTTCTTTTTCTCATACGTTTTCTCCATGGGCTGATTTCCAATCACTTCATACCAATTTTCCATACCAGCAAGGATTAATTGTCATATCCCCACCGATATCACTAACTCTGCGGTCTTCATGCTACCCCATAATAGTATGACTGTGATGTTTCGTGATGCTGTGTATCGTACTATTAACTTAGTTGATGGCACCATAAAGAATGGTGTTATTTTCAGTGGTCAGGTAAATTCTCGTGTTGTTTTTTTAATAAATGTACCAACCAAATAGTTTGAGCATCATCACGACGTTTGACATACATTTTCCGCAAAAAAAACTGTTAATGCAACCTTCACTCTGTTAAAGCCTATTATATTATAATTTATTTCTCTCTGCTTGAAAACTTAATAAAAATATGTACTTTTCATCGTTATATAAAGAGAGGTTTTTGAACAAAACGTATTTTAATATTCCAAGTTACATAAATGAATTCTCGCTTAACTGTAGTCAGTGCCAATAGTTTGTGAACCAGCCAAGTCAAAGGCAAAAAGTAGTTTACTTACTGCCGGGAAATTTTAAGTCGCCTTCGAGTATGTAAAATAAATTGAAGTCACTCCACCCATAAATGATGTCTGACATTTAGTCTACGTCTTTTGAAGTGCACATTAGCTTGCTGTTACATAAAACTTAAAGTGTATAAATATTATCGATAAATAATACATACATAATATTAATATTCAATTTACATATTGTTATCAATATCCTCATATTCAATATTTTATAATATACTAGCTGAAGAACCCGGCTTCGCACAGGGTCGCTTTGTGGTTATATTTATCTTAGATATTATTTAAAAAATAATAAGAGGTAATTATTTTTTTAATATTAAAATATCTGTGTAATACAATATGGCAATATGAAAATAATTCTAATATGAGCGTGCGCACAACAACTGGTCAAAATTTCATCGCAATCTGATGAATAGTATAAGAACGCATACGAATAGAAGAAGATATAATAGAAGAAAATGGTTGTATCAATTCAGAAACCTTTGCGGGCGTGAGCACAATACTTGTTCAAAATTTCATTGCAATCGGATGAATGATATAGGAACGCATACGATTAGAAGAAGAAGAAGATGGTTGTACTAATTCAGAAACCTTTGTGGGTGTTGGCACAACCACTGACGAAAGTTTCATCGCAATCGGATAAATGGTATAGGAACCATACGAATAAAAGAAAATATAATGAATAAGAAGAAGAAAGTGATGATTTTTCTAATTCAAAAACCTTTGCGGGTGTGCATACAACCACTTACCAAAATTTTATCGCAATCGGATGAATGGTTTAGGAACGCATACGGGACAGACAGACAAACAGACACACATACAGACAGACATTCATTTTTATATATAAGATATAGCCTATACTCTTTGCGCAAGTGCAAGCAATAAGTTGACAAAGTTTTATCGCAATCGGATGAACGGTATGGCAGCGCATAAAAAACGAACAGACAAACAAATATTGATTTTTATATATTAGATAATAGTATCTATTGCTGCATCTGCAATAAATACTATTTCTTTTATTCAACGAATAATCCACATGATTTAAGAATGTAACATTCTATGTTATATTAAACATGCATAATTTTAAAATATCTCATGGATACACCTACTAGAAAAAAAAATAAGACATTTAATTCATACACACCTTGATTTAATATACAAAAACCAACAGCCAACATTATCAACGTATTTCATGTAAGAACTACTAGTTAAATTCGTCGTTATTAAGTAGGATGCCCGGAAAAACACACTGGTGCAAATCCAACGGTGACATGTTCAAGTCTCGCCTTTTTTTCTAAAAATAAGTTTTCTAGTGGATATAATAACTATGCATGATATGTTTTAGAATTATGTATGTACAATAAATACGTTGACAACAATGCAAGTATTACAATAATACTTTATGGTATTGTGAAAATTAATTGGGATACGTACATAACGTCTTATTGGTTATAAACAAACATGGAGCTCTTTATTACTACATCTTTATGTATGAGATTTTGCAAAACACACGCCTAAACATCCTTTTGTTGATTTTTCTAACACTCATCTCGATGTATACACTTTCTAAACATCTTCAGACTGAATTGAGATATTTTTAAATCCATTTTCTTACCTCTCTATATTATTCGTAAACTTACTATCGATCTGTTAAAAAATTGTATCATTGTCTGTTGGGATGTTTTACTACGTTAAATGTACAGATGATTCGGAATAAATGTTTAAATCTCGTGAGAGCATATATTATCAGTGCAATAAGTTTTAACCTTTAAAAATGCGCATTTAGTTAATCACTACGCAGATATAACAGATAAACAGACAGCACTGATAATTCATATACTAGATCAATATGTAATACCCCGTTTACACGTGCATGGATTTACTGTGCACAGTAAGAAAATATATGGGGAAATGTGGATTATCCTGCAGTTGGCAAGATTGCTTGCACGAATCAAACAAGTTTGGAAGCTTCTGAATTGTTCTGATTTTTTATGCACAAGTAAGAACTGAGCCTGCGCAGTAGAGCGGTTATGGCGAACCTGGTGGTAAAAAAATAAACTACTCATTTTGAAGTTAACCGATTTTCAATACATCCTGTCAGAATAACATTCTAACATCGCGTCTCGCTTTCTTTTAAAGAATGAGGTTGGGGAGACAGTCAGCACTTTTAGGTGTAAACAGTTGTTTTAAAATTAGCACTATTTCTAACATTAAATCCATGCACGTGTACAGGCATTATAAATTAATTACTGCTGTCCATAATATGTCGGTTACATGTCTCTAACAGCGTAGAATATTATTTTCAGTGACTGCTCAGTGCTAGAAAAGGAGCGATGGGCTCTCGGCGTTCTCTATAGACGACAACATAATTACGAAGCTAACTTTACAAAATACTAAACAACAAAATAACACAAGGACACTACACAAATCGAATAAGGGTATCTACACAAGGACACCACACATTCGAATCATTAAGAAAAATAAAGAAATTAAAAGAGGAACATAATTAAATGCACACTCCAATATTTTACACTTGTTTTAATATCATAGCCTCGAATGCGAATATATAAATATAGTAAGCATCTTTGCGAACCATTTTATACGAAAAACAAATGACATGGTTCGTAATAAATTAATTTGAAAAAAATATTAGATAATCGGATGCATGTTTTGTTTTTACAAATTTGAAATTGAAATAATGAGAATATTGATTTCATCACATCAATTTGATGCAATGGGAAGTAGTCACTATTGGCATTAATGTATTTTGTCTCTGTTTTAGCAGAACACACTAACTGGAGATTACTAGTTTTTAGTAATTTGACTTTGAAGTTGTTAAAATGTTTGAAATTGTCTACCATGTGAGATTATTAAGTAATCGTAAAAAGGATGACTTTAAAATAAAGACTGTTTATTTATTAAGAAGGTTTCCAGACGGTAAAGTTTGAAATAAGGAACATTTTGGTATAACTAACTCAATATGTCATTTTTTCGAATTAGTGTCTTCTGCCAGAACAGTGACGATTTATTGTGTAAAATAACAAATTTATTTCTCATAGTAAGCATGAAGTAAAGTCGGATTTATGTTACCATCAATTTGACCTGTTATTGTTATTATTTATTATTGATGTACTGTTATTATCTTTGATTAGAATAATATTTTTTTATAAATATTTTTTTCAATACTATTTAAATATAATATAGAGACAGTGTATAATATGTACAGGTAGAAATTACTGCGGATGTAAAGATTTTTGGTAGTTAAGTATAATTATGTTATTGGAGAGCATGTATTTTGAAGAAATCGCAATAATAATAATAATTAGGGTCATGTTTTTATAAAAGTCGGCTGTAGATATATTTCTAAGAAAATATATCAAATGAAAGATCAAAAGGAATAAAATTTCTTTAAAAAACGAGTATATGAAAAATCTCTCCATGGCGCTCATTTACTTGCTCTAATTAAACCAGTACGAAAAATTCATTTCCTAATTTAATTAAATAAATCTCTTTCAAAGCAAGCTATCCTTATATCTATATAAGAGTAAATGCTAACATTACAATGACGATTATCTGATCTTTCCTTTATCCTCGTGTCGCATCTCCGGGAGGCAATAGGACAAAATAAAATTCCAAAGATGTCTAATTGCGCAAAATAAATTCAACTGAGGAATGTTGAAATTGGATTAAGTTGTCTTGGAGACGATGGCAATGAGAAATAATTGCAGGCAATTGCGCCTGACTTCAGTAGAAAGTAAAGGTACCCTTCTTAGTAGGTACTTCTATTGTTTTTCGAAAATAATAACATTTTCCCAACGTTATATTTCTTTATTTTAAAATACATATTTTGAAATACCCTAAAAAGCAATGCAAAGACTCCATACTATGCGATTATTCAAAGCCTACCTTTTTTATAAAAAGAACATTTAATTACATATTAATATAATAAATGAATAACTTCATTATTTTATATTCTATAAAAATAATATAATTGGCCAACCCCATCTGTCTATAGGTATGTATTACATAACAAGCTATGGAAATATATAATCAAAGAAGGTTCTTAGTGATTTCACGCATACAACACATACATACGATTACACACATAAGTAAAAAAAAAACACACACACAATGCCAAAATCAGTGACATATTATGACGTGGCCCGAGTATAAAGGTATTTAAGCCTAACAGGCCATCCGTTGCTTACAGCGATTTAATTTTTGTAAATAATGAAAACCTTCAATTAGCCGTGCTGGTCTCGATGTCAAAATGACCAACTATCGTGACAGTACAATTTTCAAATGCAAGTATCTACTGTAAATATGGCTATCCTATGAGATTTTTTCACTTATCTACAATACCCTACCTATCATCATCAAGCACCCTTCTCCACTGTCAAAAAATATACCTTGATATACCTTTTTTCTAGATATTTTCTATTGTATTTAAAAATTACGTATTTTCATATTTAATAATAATAATTACAAGATAAAAAGAACTTTTTAAATACAACGATTTTAAATTTTCTGTTGAATTATTATGCTCAATATGATCAAACTTGTACTTGATATGAAGTAAATAAAAAACAAACAAACAAACAAAATATAGAATACTGAAATGTCATTTTGATTTCCTTAGTAACGCACGTATATATTATTAATAATTTAGTTGCTAGGACCACCTCTTCGAAACCAATAATAGTCTTTTACTTTTTACGGATTTTTCTGAAATAACTTTCCATACAAATCAGAATTAACTGAAAATGAATTCAATTCTGCTTAAAGATGGCTAAAAGTATTAAAAGAATGCATTGGCATCGTGTTCTGATATATTCTAAAAGTTTCAAATGTCTACCTTGTCGGGAAGTTAGTTAAAAATCGATTGCAAGATTTGTACTGGACAAACGACCACCGGACAAACAAGAATACGAGCTAAGAAAAATGTGGTAAAAAAGAGGTAAGATTATATTTTATTTAGTTAACAAAAATGCCAGCGGACAAGCGATGTTGATAGGATTTTTTTTATATTTCAGTACGAATTTGCGTAAAAGTACCAAATTTCTAATATGATGTCCTCGATCAATTAATAATATGAATCAGTGTATTTCTTCATCTAGTGTATTTTGTATAATTTTTCTACATAAATTTTACTTGAAATAAGTTGTGAGCGATCTTTAGTATACTTTAGTAATATAAAACTCTATCAAAGTGAATCTTTCTAAATTTAATGCAAATATTCATAAGATTGACGTTATCTTATTCAAATTTAAAAGAAAGCACTGACTCTGTAGGAAATAATGACTTGTTTTAATCTGAATTATATCTTCTTTTTCTTTTTGGTCGTGTACTCGTGGCTGAGGATCGTGACCACATTTGAATTTCCAAGACTTTCCATCCTTCTCGATCTTCCGCTTCTCTCAGGGCAGGATGGATGATGCCCCCCCCCCAGTCAGCTCTTTCACTCAGTCGCTCAAGTGCGAAGACGCTCTTCCTCTACTTTACTTTCCCTGGAGGCCACCCAAAACTACCAGTCTCTCCAGGTTGTCTGGTCGGCGCCTGATAATATGTCCAAAAAACTGCAGAATTCTTCTCAGACATTTATTGTCCAGAGCCGTTCCTTTATCTTCAGTCTCTGTATGATTGATTGGTTCGTCCTGTGCTCCAACCAAGAAATTCGAAGCATTCGTCGCCAACATCACATCTCAAAGACAAATTGCCTTCCGTTCCTTTGCCTTCAGGGTCCACGACTCGACTCCGTATAGAAATATCGAGAACACTTATGTTTGCACAAGCATCATTTTTATGGCAATTGAAATTTCCCGATCCTTTCATATAGTAGTAAGGCGTGTCATCGCACTTTTTTTCAATCTGTGTGCGCCTTCTTATTTCCGCTTCGCATCCGCTCTTTCCACTGATGGTCGATCCCAGATATACAAACTCGTCGACTTTTTTGAGGTTTTGGAGTATACTTGCTGTTGGTAGAAGGTTAACCCGATCAACAACCATTAACTTGGTATTATTCCTATTAATACTTTGGACGCGGAAGACGCACATGGCGCGTAATGACGAGGCGGCCGATCGATGTAATTAACGTGCATTTTAAAGGGGGCAATTAAAATCTCATTATCTCTTCAGCAGCGAAAGCGTTAATACGGAGGCCGTATTTGCCACTCTCTTCTTATCTTATCTGAATTATATATGTATAACAATACGGCACAATATAATATTATACTCCACATTTAGTTGTAATTCGATAATTAAAAGATCATAACTGAATAGATGTTCTACTGTAAAGCTCGTTTAAAGTAAGTACATACCTAAGTATTTATTAGTTTTATTTAAGTCTTAGAAACTTGATAAAGCAGAAAATTCATTAATGATACGATCGTTAAAAAAAATTGAAATGAACAAAATAGATTGATGTTCAATTACTAACAAATACATTATCAAACAATAAATGAGTATTTTTAGAATAATGTATAACGTATTAAGATTAATGACGTATCGTCTCACTATATTTCGTACATTTTTTTGCACCGAGAAAATCTAATAAAAACGTAAACAAGTGAAAATTTTCTCTATACAAAAAAATATCTGTAAATAATACACGTTCTTAGAATTCTATAACGTCGATGGATATATATTTTTATTGTAAATCGTTAGAATGATTAATTGATTGATTGTCTAAAACATGGGTGGCCAACCTTTTCAACAGCGGGGCCAGATTCTAAAAATAAAATTTCCTACCGGGCCGCACAAACGATTTTTTTTATTATACAAAACAAAAAAAAATATTTTATATATATTAATAAAATAAAATAAAATAAAACAAAAATGTGAATCAAAGATATTTATTAATATAATAATAAATTTTAGTGAGAAGTTTGATTTTGTGTGGCAGAACTAAGTGCATCAATATCTAAATCGAGTGAGGTTCCTATAGGCAAACAGTTTTCCAAATGCACATCAGTGATCCCTGATTTACTCGGGATTTGATATGTTTCATCCGACTAAAAATTCACACGTTTGTAAGTGTTTCCAAATAGCGAAGTCATCATTAGAGCATGTTTGTAAAATGCAGGATATTTATCCTTGTCCAAATAACGTTATGTAAAACTCTTCCAAACCAACCTGATAGAATTTCTTCTTTAACCGTCATCGCAACATATTTTACAATATTCCATTTGTAAATTTTTCGGTAATAAATTCACATCTACGGAGAAGGGCGCTACAAATGCAGCAAAAATCTTGAGCCAATATCAAATCTCAATTTGCGAAATTAGCACATCTAGCGGCAGCATTTGATATTATTTTTATTTTCTCACTGCTCCACGGGCCACAAGTTGACACCCAGTAGGTTGGCCACCGATAGTCTAAAATATCTCAAAATCTACACCATATAAATTGGATCATATTTACAAATCAAGCAAAGTATTCTACTAAATAAATGAACTCTAATTCCTTTGTACAGTGAATTAAAAGTTCACAATTATTATATTATTCAATAAGTTGACGTTCGCAATACTTTTACAGATGTTCTGACTATAAATAATTCATCTTCGAAACGGTCGACTATATTATCTAAAGTTATAAAGATTTATCTTTAGGTTAATTGTATTATTTTAAATTATATAGAGGGTATAGATATTGTCCCAGCATATCACTAAATTTATTCATTTTTGTTATTCTTATGGCACTCATCGCCAGACAATACAAAAACGCGGTAGTCAATATTTAAAGAAATATCATTAACTTATTAATTATTTATATCATTTATTTTATTCAAAACGATAGACTGCACTTCTAAAATAATATTGAAGTTTTTCAATTTTATGGATCAAATCAAAAGGTTAATGTCTTTTCTAGACTAGTTATTGGTACACAATATGAGCATGCCAGAGACTAAAGCTACAATCGCTAAACATAAGTGTAATTACTTTATATTGATAAATAAATGTATAAAACTTTTTTTATGTTTTTATTAAAGAAATTTTAGCCATTTTCCTTTGCAATTATAAACAAAAACAGTCTTTGTTCAAGACAATGAGAAAAAAATTTACAAAAGCAAAAACTTTCCGTACTTATTTAGAAATGGCACTTAATACTTTTTACGTCAATTGGTGCTCAGTTTTACAGTTAGGTCCTTAAGTACTCGTTTATAATACGGTTTTGTATTTAAAGCATCGGGAGCTAGTCTAAACTCAAGTGGAGTAAACAAAGTAGTAACAAATTATTATGTTGTTTGGGTCATAAACATAATGTCATAGGTGTTGCCGTAAAGTTACGTCGACCATAATTACCAAGTATAACTTTTTATAGCCTCCGTTACATAGGAGAGATTAATTTCAAAACGCTATACCGATTAGTACATATATGTGGGATATAGGGTTAATAATTTACATGTTTTGTATCAGTGATGCCCAAAGTGGGTACACGCTTGGAGGATGGTAGAAGCATAGGTGCCGCAAATATAAATTATATGCAATGTATGGCGCAAACGGTCGGCTGAATCGAGGGATGGTCACATACCATCTTGAATTTATCTTTTTGTCTAGTTGTCGCCCCTTGATTTAGCAGTCATCATGATTGATTCATTCATTCATTTCAGAGTATTAAATACAAAATTTCAGGATGCAAAAATGAATTCAATATACTGCGTCTTTATTTTTATATAATATATTATTATATGTATTAAATATCACAATATTTAAATGGTTTTTCACCCGTATAATTATATATATATATTATAACATTGTGTTTTTTAATGATGATACACTAAACATGAATATGAATAAACATCAAGTAACTGAGATAAACAGGCATCACAAATTCGCTCTAAAAGTGAAAAAGTCACCTGCAGCGCTACTTTCCTTCTTGATCATAAAATTTTGAAATAATTACCTGACGATGCGATATAATTTTTGGTTATTGCGTATGATGCATTAAAATACAAAAATCGCTAATAATACACTGAATATCCTTAATTTTAACTTAAACGCCATTTAGAAAAGACCATTGTAGTGCTTCACATTGCCTTTAACCATAACGATAGCTAAGGGGGGCCGCTAAAGGATGTGGGGGCCATGATTATAGGATACTATGAAAGGGTTTCGTTATTTGAAAAAGTTTTGGAAACCTCGCTTTATGTCATGGACCGTGTATTGCGGTCGTATCGACCACAAAATGTGGTTCGTGCTACGAAAGCATTAGATAGTACACATCCATATCTGATGATGTAAGTCACGTCGCGTCGTCGCGGTTACTATGTATAGCAATAAACAATAAAATAAATTTAAACTTAAATTATTAACAAAAAGAGGGCAGGAATTGTTTTAACAAGTATATTAGGTATTTGATCTCAACAATAAATAATTGCGGGGTGTGGCGTTTGTATGACACTAACTACTAACAACAACGAAGAAATAAAAACGGAGCGTGCAGTATATCATCACATCAAAGGCGACGATCCAACGTCGGACCTGCTACGAGTGCCTCAATAAAATCTCAACCAGGTCTGCCTTTTGTTCAAATCAAACAGATAACGGTGTCCTGGAATGCCACTAAATACCATCCAACGGGAGTAAATAGCAAGATCCAATTCTTATACTTAGGTACTTCAGGATGTGACTGAAGAATGGAAAATGAGGTTTTAAGAAGGTTTAATTCTCGACTGTGGAAAAATATGAGATAAACGTAAGAAAGAATGCAATATACATTCGAGTTTATCACGTAAACAAAACGCACATTTCAATGTTGATAATACTTGAGAATTTTCAGACGGGCTTTGTATTTCTTACGTGTACCATTATTAATTAAATTAAAGTGGCTTCAAAACCTGCGTCTGAATACGGTGAATGACTTTCGTTTTTTCATTATATTAATCTGTTTCAATGCATGACGACCTCTGTTTCTGGTAACTGGTCCTGGGGAATTTCCAGTTTTAAGAAATATATGCTTCACACCAAACGTAGGATCATCGGTTAAACCCGATTAAAACCGGGTGTGGTGCGGGGTGAGAATGTTTTGGTGGTGTCGTTAACTTCTCTAAGCGGACATAGAAAAGAATTCGATAAGTATGAATAGCCCTATATTTTAGGGACAAAGTTACTTTCCCTTTGACAGGAGAACTTGAAAACGAAATTTTAATGTGCTCCAAAACAGAAATTATCAAATTTTCAATAGTTTTTTTTCATATTTGACAAATAATTTACTTTAGCAAAAACTTAATAACTACGGATTTATTATAGTTATTCACTATATTTTATTATACCTACATACGGCTTCAAATCTCAAAGAAAAAACAAAGCTGCATTTTTACGTAATTAGGTAGGTACGATATAATTGTTACCACTGTCTTAATAATAATAAAATCTGCTTGTGCATAATTTAATAGATTTTTTTTTCAATGGTATCCCCTGAAAATATTAAATGTAGGTATAATCAAACGGGTAGTATATTGATAATGTTTACCCAATTATAACAATACATCAGTTGATAAGCATTACTGAATTAGTATTATATTGTGATACTTAGAAGGTAAATATTATATTAATGTATTTAAAAATAATCATTTCAAAAAACTATCGCCCGTGGACTTAATTCCGTTGTGTTGTAAGTCTCCCACTTTATAATGAACTATAATTTAGTATAATATAATAAGTATATGTAATGTAACCAATAATATATGCATAATTTATATAAAAATAATAGCTGTGTAGTTCTTGACAAGTCTTTGGCAAGCCTAGTGTGAAATAAATTAATTAATATTTAAAGACAGCTGCTGTGATTTTTGTGATCTCGTCAGTTAGTTAGAAAGTTCGATGCTCTAGGCACGTAAATGACTCCAACATTTTTCCGTCGATAAATCATACTTTCGAAGAATGATTTTGATTAAATTGTATTGATATTAAGCTAATTATAAGCTGATTTTTAAGTAATTTTATTGCTTAGTATATTAGTGTAAAAGTGAAAATTATACTGTCTGATAATTATATTATAATATAATATTATGGGTAAAAATAAAAATCATTTCTATATCCAAAAATTATGTCAGCTTAATTATAATAATTATATTGGCATGATTCAACATTAACTCATAAATACTGGTGTAATTATGCCGTTACCATACTAATACCGATACCATGTTAATGTGTATGACACGATGACAAAAACAGCTAGTTATTTTTTTTTTAATTTAATAATTTTTGCTCTTTAAGATAAGCAAGGTTCGACAAAATACCAATAGACGCCTGCTTAATCGCAGAGTGGCAGTTCCTCCAAATATTGAAACCTATTTTTGGCAGTCAATAGTAGACAACTATTAAGTCATTTTTATTATTTTAGACCAGGAGTCGGCAGAACCGGCTCTTTGCATAGACGTTTGGGGCTCTTCAGGCATAAACTCCAATTTCACCTCATCTCAAGTAGCCTTATAACTTATGAGTTTTTATTTCTCAGCACGTGGAGAGCTATAAAACAACTGCCTAAGAAACAATAATATTTGATACATGGAATAGTTTGCCTGAAACATATTATTATAACGCGTCAAAAAACTGACGTTTGGAATTCTCACAATTTTTGGCTCTACATATTATTATATATGCGAACAAATATTCTCATCTATGAACCAAATAAAAAATAAACTTAGAAGCAGAATATTGGATAAAAATTTACAATCATGCATTCAATTAAAAATAAGTAGCTATTTACCAGAATAGATAGTAAAGTTAGCAAAAGTGATGCACGGACGCCGTTCTAATTATTTTTTTTAATGAAAAATCTTGAAATTATTCCCTCTCCTAAAAATCCATATACGTATGTATATATATCATATGCGATGCGGCTAATTTGGCTATTCTCATTTGATAAACTACCAACCCCTGTTTTAGACTAAGGAAAGGTTCAACTACATCCGTACCAAGCTTTTAATTAAAATTTCTGTTTAATGTAAAAATCTTCAAATAAAATAAATACATCCAGTGAGATCTCAACTATACATTAAAACCCGTTACCATTCATCATCCTACTTTTTGTTTGAAATGAAATCACAACTGATAGCTCTTTTTTGTCCATTGGAAGGTAACCGGGAGTCGGGTTTGGGTCAAAATCCCGAAGGCCGGAATCCCGAAGGCCAAAATCCCGAATGCTGAAATCCCGAAAGCCGAAATTCCGAATGCCGAAATCCCGAATGGCCGGAATCCTGAAGGCCGAAATCCCGAAAAATAAAAAAATACAACAGTAATAATTGCGCAATTTTAACATTTATGTTTTTTTGGCTCTATTGTCTGTCTTGTAAAATTTTCGTGTTAAGATTGCGCAATTTTTTCAGGAGAGACATAACCCATTTTTTCTACAAAAAATGGTTTTTTTTCTCTCTTATAAAATTTGTGTAATTCAAGACAAGTGTTAAGATTGCGCAATTATTACTGTTTGTATTTTTTTATATTTCTGGATTTCGGCCTTCGGGATTTCGGCAATTCGGGATTTCAGCATTCGGGATTTCGGCATTCGGGATTTCGGCCTTCGAGATTTCGGCTTTCGGGATTTAGGCTTTCGGGATTTCGGGCATTCGGGATTTCGGCCTTCGGGATTTCGTCCGGCACTCCCGGAAGTCCAAAGGTTACACTACGTATAATATTATAATATTCTTTATAATATAGCATGTATTTTTGTTAAATACTTCATTAGCAAATTTTTGCGAATTCTCGAAGATAACATTCAATATGAATAACATGAAAAGGTATAATATAGTCCTCAACAAATAATATACCTGTTTATTTAGGTTGCATAAGCCCTTTTGTAAGAAGACATCACGTGGAATCATTAACGTATTTCCAATGACGCAATCGATAGATAATGGCAGCCTTAGGGCAGGTTGTATCCCATGGAATTAATAATTCTGTGATGCAATGTCCTGTTTACGCGCCAAACTCAAATTGCGTGATCATAGCGAATGTTCACACGGCCGAGTTATATGTGAATTTGTAGAAAGTAGTTTGGAAATTAAATATATCAATACCCACGTGGTCGGTGCACGTGTGAACTAATTATTTTATAGTGAGTCGATTAACTGCTCGGCTAATTTGGCCATTAATCTTGGCCGTTATTTTGGATTATGCAGGAAATAATTTGTTTTGTAACGTCATTTTAGTTTTTCACTTAAGGGACTGACTCTCGTTTGCACACTATTCGCACTAACATGTAACTTCCAAACATACAGAACTATAACAAACTGATAGTAATAAGTTTCTTGATTATATATAAAATCTATATACCTTACTCTTCTACGCACTTTTTTACTATTCATAATATATAACTTAAAATATATTCTCTATTAGACGGTCAACAGTCACAGCTGTTTTCGGATTTAGCCAAAATGTTCTTATGCCAGAAACGTTTTAGAACTTAATAGTAGTTTTATAAATATAATTATAATAATAATTACAAGTTAAAAAGAACTTTTTATATACCATATTTTTAAATTTTCTGTTAAATCGTATAAACTTGACAAACCTTTAAATTTGTACCTACTATGAAATTGAGTCTGTCATCATAATAATACCTAATATACGTTGTATTCACATACACAGTTAATTGGGGCAGCAATGAAAAGTGATATTATTATAATAAATGATATTTTTTAAGAAATAATGACAATATACTATGAAACTCGAAATAGATTTATTTATTTATTTAGAAAAGAGTATTGTGGCATTACAGCGACTGGCCAATGCGCCATAACACATAATAAATACAAATTATAAAATTTACTTATTTACAAATAACAACCAAAATAACAAGAAAGTATTTTGTGCTTATGTAGATATTAAAGTAAAATGATAACTAAAATTATAAATTTAACCTATTTAACACGTCCACAAACATGATATAGTTAGTAAAAAATAAATTAACCTTTGTGGTGCCATCAAATAAGTTACTTAATCGTACGATACACAGTATCATGAAACATCACATCCGTCCTGCGATTTTTTTCGGTTAGGTACATGTTCAAACACGCGCGTTAACATGACCTTACTCCCTACATCATTTATCGTTTGTCAATTTATGGCTATGGCCGTATGTTATAGCTTAATTACTGGGAAATGCCAATAGAAGTGGCGTATTTAAAAAAATGCTACCTTATTCTTAGGTCAATAATTATTATAAAACAATCATTATTCGTAGGATGTTTATCACATTTCAATTGTCAAAGACATAGCTTATAATCAGTTTTTATAATTTTCTTCAAATATGTTAATTGTGCCCATTTTTTGAATAATAAAATGCCTAATTCTTGTCAAATTTGGGATCACAGAGATTATGAAATATATTTTTTTATCGTAAATATTTCACTATATAATGTTAATATTAATTTTACTAATGGTTTTATACATGCGTTTAAAAATTAAAAAACCTTAACACCACTGCACATGGATATACTGAAATATGACTTTATTCTAAAACATTATATCGAGAGGTTTAAAAGAATACTATTTTATGTAATAAAAATACTTTATGCAGTCATCAAATGTTTAAAATAAATATAAAGGATAATAAAGCTTCAAACTTATATAAATAGATTATCTCTGATGGAGATTATGCTCTGAAAATACCATAAAATTTCCATTTTGACCTACGTGGGGCATGTGGGCCTATAAAAGAGCAATCACTCTTCGGGTGGTCAAGGATTGCATTGATTGCATACCCTGAAGAAAACTAGTCGGAAAATTCATTTTATTATCATTAGCATAAGGAAAAAATCCATATTTCCTTAAGTAGAGAAATCTAAGAAATCTATTGTGGACTCGATCCAACTTAATTGCGTGGATGGACCTGATAGGACTCCAAATGATGTTGGCATATTCAAGAATACTCAACACAAATGATTCGTATAATATACGTACGTAGCAGACGTTTTCAAAATGATCTTGAAACTAGATACCTACAGGAAATATTTTTTTTTATTACAAAAAAAATTTTAACACCGTCTTCCCGCTTTTAATCTTTTAAGGCGGCGTTTTTAATTTCTTTGAGTGCTATTTTCTCCAATTTTTTTTCGACAGTAAAAACGTGTTTTCGATAGGATTATCAAAAAAAGAGTAATAAATGCTGTACTCAAACCTGAAACAATAAAAAATCCTCTCCGCATAATCAAAACTAACAGCAACGAATGGTGGTGGTGGTTAGGGATTGCAATACCGAATGAAAATGTCAATACCGGTTTTTCGGTATTTCTTATTTAATACCGGTTTTCGTTAAAACATTAAAAAAACAAAAAGTACCTAAAAAGTAAATATATCTAGGCATTAAAATATAAATATAAATCTTATTATGTTGCCATTTAAAAATATGTATTGGTCATAATATTGTAGAAATGTTGGTTTTTAAAAAAAATTTGAATAAGTATATTGATAATTTTAACTAAAGCCCTTAAAAAAAGCTAGTGTTCATCAAGTGCAAATACGTCCGGCTGCAGGAATAGCTTCTTAAATTCAAACGCTTGTACACTTATCCATAATTTTATAGAATAATTGAACATTTGTCACGGATGTTTACTATTTCTTAATAATATTATGATAATTCATCGCGTCAATTATATAATTGATATTATCATACATATTTGATAGATTTTGTTTTTTCACTATTTTATATCGGTTGCATTTGCACATAACTTATAATTCATTTTCAAAAACGTAAATTAGTGCGCTTTCTTAATACCGAAAATTCCGGTATTTTGGAATTTTAAAACCGGTATTTCGGTATTAATGAATACTGGAACACCAGTTTTCAAATACCGGTATTGGAAACCCTAGTGATGGTATCATTTAAATGCTGAACGTTTCTGTGTTGGTGAGATAAAACCATTGTATTGAAATAATGTTTTTTTAATCTGAACGGTCACTATAGTGTTTTATAGTAACATCAGTTTAATTCATAAAATATTATTTTTATAACATAGCACATTTTAAAACAGCGTTCAAACATACTATAAAATAGATTTGATTTTATGCTTATTAATGTAGATAGGCATCTATACATACCAGTGGCGAAGAGTAGAGATATGCTGTTAAAATTCGTCATAAATAGACACTAGACTTTGCCAGTCATACTTATTTGTTTTCATAGTAAGTTTTTGCATCTAGATGGTGCTGGTTAGTTTTTAAAATTAAATTAAACCATTCTTTAAGGTATGCTATGAGCGATCCGACTAAAATAGTGCACACTTTGTTGTCATACTTTTTTTTCGTTGAATTAAGAATATATACAAATTTAACTCTGCTCATATCAAACCATAATCGATAAAAAAATATTCTTCTATAAAATATCGAAAATTACGTATAAATTAATGGCATAATTTTAGATGTTTTATAGATAAACGAATATTTTTTTTACTATTATCCACTATTGCATGGATTAAGCAGGGCTTAATTGAAAAAAAAATAAAACTATGTACACATTGTAACCTTAGTTCAGTTAGTATTTTTATATACAATAAAACACCGTCAATAAACTTATTTTGGCCAGCTTCAAGTGAAATGTAATTAATCATTATTGCAAGACTAATAAAAATTCATGTCGGCCCTTAGAAAATGTGACCACATTTCAGCAGAAACAGCTCAAACAGAAACAACATATTATGAAAGATTATAAAATACTCAATAGGTACATTAATAATTAATAGTCTTCAAAATAGCAATGAATAAATCTTTACACCCTAATAACAACATAGAAAGAAGCGATTTGAAATCCCCCTCGTACCCTCACCGCATCTTTGCATTTTATTAAATTTTAAAAAGGGTTTTATTTATTATTAAATTATAAAGGTGGCGAATAAAGTTTGCTTGAAGAGGTGACGTAAAATTTTTGCCCGCTCAACTTTCCCGAAAACGACTGTTTGAGTTGTAAAACAAACTTTTTTTTATAGCATGCACCAAAGTTTTTGAATTTCAGATGTAAATTTATAAGAAATGAGCGGCTAATTGATTTTAATACGTAATATACTTTACATTTTTATCGCTACAAACCATTCACAAAAAATATATAATTAACTAATTTAAAAAAATTACTTTGATTTTATTATTATATTCATAGGGACAGATGCTTAGTAATGGCTCCACCATCAAACAGTGGCAGAGTTATGGGTTCGACAACGAGGATCCTTATCAATATTCTCCGATTCTTTGGATCCAATAGAAGATGATAATCACTAATACAACTGTAATGTCAGTCTTCAGGTTACTTTATTTTTCAGTATAATGGTAATTAATAATTGGGGGGAAAAATCAAGAGTAGAGCTGGGTCAAGTTGATTCAAATTGAATGATATTACAATCATTTACAATTATTGTATAGGTAGTTAGTAAGTAACGCACATGTATTAGAAAAGAGACCTAACTTAAAATCTGTCGATTTTCAATTATAATCACCACTGGAACCTCGCTAGCACCATCTACATGTGCGTATATGCGAAAGTAATTTATTTTATTTTTTTATCCCTAGATTTCACAAGTGTCACTTTTCCACTGGGAAAATTTTAACAGTGACATTTTTTTAGTTGTGTCGCTTTTTCAGTACGCATATGTGAGAAATATCTTCAAAACGTGAACTGTTTTTGTTTTATTTTTATTTTTGTCTCATTGTTTTGAAAATACGGAGAATCAAAGATCGAATAAAAATTAAATAAAATTAACTTCCATGCTCACTGGTTAATAAGTCAGACTGTAATTATTCACAATTCTTCACTTGTTTTTTCTGGTCACCAAGGACGTCGAAAGATAAAGGAAGTAAAATAGACATCGCGAATCTGACGAAAAATTACAGACTTGTTAAACCTTTATGTAAATTAATACATTTTTTCCAACCAGTGAGCTGATTTTTTTTAATGGAAAGATATTTTCGTTACTACTAAGTTTAGGTAGGCAGGTATTTCTATATACTTAGAGCAAATGATTTTCCTCGATTTACCGCCCTTTACGCTCAATCTGCCAACCCCCACGGGACGTCACTGGTCTAGTGACATCTTTCAAAATAATCAAATATACCGTACACTACGGTTAAATTCGGTTCAAAGGGATGAGATTTTCAAGTCGATTCACCCCTCAGTTTGACTGATTATCAGCGAAATAAAATTTATCAGTTTTTTATAAGCTTGAAACATTTTTACGATACGTGACAAAATATTTTCTTATCGCGGATCGACCATAATATCGCACAGTGTGTCTAATGCAGGGATGGCGAACCTATGGCACGCATGCCAAAATTTAGCCTGCACGTGAAAGATTTACTAGTTAATTTTTTATGCGTAGTATTTCCGGACCCTTTCATTTATAATCACCTTTCCGTACATCTATATATTTTTAAACTGGGCAATACTCTAAACACTGGGAAATCGTTGAGTGATTGAAGAATATATTATTGTAAAAAACATGGTTAAAATGCTTCCACGATATTTAAAAAAATTGTAAATAAGGAAAATATTATTCAAAGAATAAAAGATATGCCTTTGGCTAGAAACACGGTGAAAGACAGAATCTCAAAAACTCAATTCTAATATTTGACCTTTTTCAGTATTTTCTTTTTCATGAAATCTGATCGATACGTCAGACAGTCAAAAAATAATATTTCTGAATCTTTGGCACACGCACATAAAAAGGTTCGACAATCCTGGTCTAGTGCATGCCCACAAAGGTTGTAGAAAATTGCTTTTCGGACACCCCCAGCGCAACATTCATTACGTTACGGTATGCTTCTGCATAATGTAAAAGCAAATACTTATGTCGTTTATAATTAATGCAAATATAGTACAGTGTTATATTTATTTATATATGACATAAAGTGTAACTAAATACCTAATAATTTTTCACGAATTCTCTGTACGATGTGTTATTTTGACAGCTGTTACTTTCATTTCTATTTTTTTAATATGCATCGCTAATCAGTAAACAACTAATTTCAACCGCCTAACCTTAAGCCTTAAAATATGATTGTTAATGCCGCCATACATCCACGCAGATTTTAAAGAGAAGATTATTAACGGTTTAGATAATGAAAACAACTAATACTATTAAAGATAAATGTGAACGACAAGTGATGGATGTAATAGATACTACAATCTAACAAATAGAATTAGTTTTACCTGTTTACATTTAAATAGTAGACATATTAAAATGTCACTATTGTCATTAAATATTGCATCAAAGACTAGATTGTATCACAACTATAATAGGTATATGTCTTAGTATGTCAAATAAGCAGTAATATCTAAATATTTATTTTAACTTGATATTTTCAGTAGTATTTGATAGAAAATTAATTATTACAACAGAAAGTTACTAAATGTATCGAATTATTTATATTTTATTCGATAAAAGAAATTTTACAAGATTGCAAGAGATTTAATATCGAAAATATAAAATAATTATAAAAAAAATATTGGAATAATAAACTACTAAGCATAGTTTTTTTATATGTATACATTTGATTCATAAACAAAGAACTGTTTTACGGTTATTTATTGTTTTATATCTCTTTTAATATTGCACGATAGAACGGATTTATTATTATGGTAGTTTTAAGTATCTTATGGCCAAACTCTTCATGCGAGAAACGATTATTCAATTGAGAGGCTATTTGTGAACTGCTTGATTGAAAGGTTTGATATCGACTACTCCTTATAGTATAAATATATATGTATAAAAGTTTGGTTAATGTCAGTTTATGTCATCTGTTTTAGTGACGAATACTTCATTATCGACTGAGATCGTGAGTTCTTTTTTATGTGGATTGTTGGTTACTATGGAATAAATTCTAGAAGAGGGTTAACCAAATGGGACTCGACCCTCGTCTCTTCCACTGTCTGGATGAGTCTGAAGGATTCCTTTAAACTATCAGTCCGCGTATAACTCATGCGAATTAAACGTATGCCATCAGACTTTCAAACTTTCCAAGGCAAAACGACTAGTTTTGTGATTAAAATCGACGCAATGATATTACTTATACGATTTAAACATGACTCTAGACGTTGGCCTAAATTATTTATTACGTCTTTATACTTGTGAAAAATCATTAAATTATACGCAATAATAGCTCAAAGGATGAGACCACTCACTCGAACAGTTGTTTGTAAATTTATAGCAAGTATACTAAGTTACTGAAATGAAACTCACCTGTGATGGAGAAGCTGCTGAAATAACTTGCTTTTGTGGAGCATAGATGATACCAGGTGTCACAGCTAATGCAGGCAGCACCGTTGATCCATGTGAAACTTAAAGTAGAAGAAAATGCAGTATTTTAAATACGTACAATGAATATGTATTTCAATTTAGTTTTAATGCCAAATCAGGAATAATTGAAAACAACACTTCACCGACAATGTCATTTATTGATACATTTATATTTTCTGTAAAATCAGTTTTTTTAAATTTAAATAGTAGGTACCTACTTATGGTTGAGCTGATTATGATCTCAATTCCATCCTAAAACCCGCAAAAATATATCACACCTACTATCCTTTTATAATAGTTATGGGTCATGAATCGACCGTAATTGCGAAAAACATTGAGTCAGCTCAAGAGAACGAACAGTTGTGTGTTGTCGCACCGCGTTTTACAGAGTAATTCAAAAGTTAACTCAAAACATATCTGTTCGACCTTCATTGCACTAAGTCTGTTACGGTTTGAGTGAACGTCGCGTCCATCAATAATCCATCCTGAACTTATCGTCATCATTCATCAACCTCATAATATAAATGTATAAACCCCCCCTAGATCTGTAATCCACCAGCATCCTTCAAAATTACAGTCCACAAAAGCTCAACAGACTTATATCTTTAAAAAAAGTTTTATGACCTCCTAAACAACATTTAAAAAAAAAAAATATTCATAAAATACGATAAACTGAATAAAATCGGACTTCTAATAAATTCACATTTGGTATCTATCGTTTTTTAATTGTTTTCAAATTCGTATTGATTGTTTACGCTCGAGCGGTTACGCGTCAAGACGATAATTTATCGTGGGTCTGGAAAATTCATACGTATGTGTTTAGCAGCGTTGCCAAATTCAATAAACATACATAGATATGGACCTGTATAAAGAATCTAACTCGCTGAAATCTTCTATTAATGTAATTGCAAAAAAAAAAAATGAAAGACTCAGCTGCTCAGAAATGGCATCAGATTTTCAAGTTATTCCCGGAAAAAGAAACTAAAAATATTGTAAAGCTAATTTAATTTATTTTAAGCTTACCAACATCTAATTGCTATACCGAAACGGGTATTTTCATAGATGAATTTATAATAGTCAGATCTAAGAAACAAGTGTTTCGACACTGATATACCAGTATTTTATGTAGTAAGGAAGCATATTATTGTTATTGTTTCATTACTACTACTATCTTATATATTTAATTTAGTACCTATATAATTGCATTTTTTTCTAATAATTCTATAACTATTGATCCACCGCTGATAGTACATCCAACCAATGTTGAATTTAAGAGAGATTTTTCTATACCCGAACGTATAGTATTTATAAAAATTAGCAGTTTTTCATAATAAATATAGGTAGGTACTTTAGGTTACCATAAAATAGTTTTTTTTTTAAATAGATTTTAATAGCTATAATTATTGATAGGTACTTCTTTTTTACCACGTTTTTCTTAGCTCGTATTCTTGTTTGTCCGGTGGTTGTTTATTCAGTACAAATCTTGCAATCGATTTTCAACCAACTTCCCGACTAGCTAGACATTTGAAACTTTTAGAATATATCAGAACGCGATGCCAATGCATTCTTTTAATATTTTTAGCCATCTTTAAGTAGAATTGAATTCATTTTCAGTTAATTCTGTTTTTTATGAAAAGTTATTTCGGAAGAAGTCCGTAATCCAATCCACTATTATTGGTTGCTAAGCGGGTGGTCCTAGCAACAAAATTATTAATATATACGTGCGTTACTATGGAAATCAAAATGACATTTCAGTATTCAGTATTTTTGTTTGTTGCAAAATAGCAAAAAAATGATTCGTTGACAATTGCCTTATTTGTCCTAAATTATTAATACATAGAATTGTCAAGTTTATATGATTCAACAGGAAATTTAAAAACGTGGTATATAAAAGTTCTTTTTGTCTTGTAATTATTCTATCATATATTTTGAGGAATACCGGTATTCGATAATAAATACCGATTTTGATAATATATTCAATCGGTATTGCAATCTCTACATGGTATACTTACATATTATTTTGTAACACAAGACATCCGACAAAAACTTATCATTAATTGTCTGATTCGTTTTATTTTCTATAAACATATACTTACTCATGTTTATAATTACTTTTCTTTACAACGGAAGTGAGCTATTTATAAAACGTTAGTAATTGCTCTGAATAGAAAATGAATATAACTAAGTAATTAGAAAAAGTCTTCTAGCAATAAAATAATGCTTTCTTTAATTCAATACCGGTTTTATATGTGTATAAAGAACACTTTATTTAAATAAAGAACTAGGCAAGTATAAGCATTTATTCTAATTTGTTTTATGGCTAATATTCACTCAAATATTATTATGACTTACATTCTGGGCTTATATCCCGAGATATAAAAAAACTCTTCCTTACAAGATTGGACGTTATTTTTGTGTTTATTGCCAACCATTTCGGTATTATTACGTACATTTGTTTTCATAACACAATATAAGGAAGCACCTACTTTACATATTATTATTACCCTGTCTGACTTCTGCGTACGAAATCATCTTTTGCAATCATTTTCAGTTATAATAATTTATTCATTTACATAAGTGACTTTGAAACGTAGATCTAAACAGTGGAGAAGTGAACAATATTCAGATATGACCTAATTCTAAAAAAAAAAATTAGGTGAGTTAGGGATTTATATCTAAACACAACCTATTAAGACCATCTTTCGTCTTGATAAATGTATTATAGTCGTGATACACACGCATGAGGTCAAGGTTGTATTCTGTGAAAACCAAAATGTCGTTTGTTCAATGCGTGCGTGTTACCTATGCTCCTGTATGGCTGTGAGACATGGCATTGTACTAGGCTTCAAAGGTCTTGGCTTTTGAGCTTTGAGAATCGATGTCTCCGCCGTATCTTAGGGGTACATTGGTACGACCGCGTTACAAATACTCGAGTTCATGAGCGGACACAACAGCCCTCGGTGATTAAGGTAATCAGGAAGAGACGCTTTATACATGTGTTCCGGATGCTGCCAGTGAGTGCGATACTTCTTACCCTTATGGCACAGCCACAAATGTTCCGTCCCTCACCTTGCAGTGGTACTACAAAAGTGATATACGCGATGCAGGTCTGGCATGGCAGAAGGTGCGAGAGACGGTGATGGACCGAGGGAAGTGGGGCAAACCTGTGCTTGCCTATACCCAAATGCTGGGGCATGACAGAGTGAAAGAAGACCCACACATTGATGAAAGCTGACGGTAATGGGTTCGAACTCATGGCAGGTCAAAAAAATACATCCAAGAACCCGATGAGTTGGTCGATTAGCTTTTAATAAAATGGCAAAAAAAAAAATTAATACAACCTCCAGTCTTCACCCTATGGAAGCCTATTATAATATGATCCCCTTAGGAGTGAACATAGTTTTTTACATTTTTTTTTCATATTTATAATAACAATTTTTTTTTAATATTTGTATTATAATTACCCACTGGTGTTGGCTATGGTTATAATAACTAACTTCAGAACAATACAAACATACTTAACTAAATCTAATATAATAATACCGAACATGATGGTGATATTTTTAAATCCAATTGCCGTTTTTTAATAATTACATAATATTTTGACAGTGTTACCAGTGGATGATTGATTCCATTCATAGTGTCAGTAATAAAATAAAAATAATTTTGTAGGCACCTATACCATTTTTAATGTGGTACTAGTTTCGTAAAATATCGACATAATGTGTATCTATTTCCTATATTATATTAATATTTCCTACAGTTTTTTTTCATTTACTTACTTAATTATATATACATAGGTATATATCTAGTGCTTAAAGTCAGACAACGTTATCTACAAAAAAGTGTTTTTTTTTTTAGATAACGTTATTATACATTTATGGCTACATGATAGTCAAACAACGTTATGTCAATCTTTTCTAATTTCTTATTAAATTGTCAGTAAAGTTTAACGCTAACTACATAAGTTACCCTTGTTTTCATATTTTTTTAAAACTATCCCAATAAATTTTAACATCATCATAAGCAAGATAAATGTACAATACACAATCTAATATATAAAAATTAATATTTGTGTGTTTGTGTGTTTGTTTGTTCGTATTAGATGCGCAGCCATACCGTTCATCCGATTGCGATAAAACTTTGTCAACTTATTGCTTGCACTTGCGCGAAGAGTATAGGCTATACTTATATATAAAAATGAATGTCTGTCTGTCTGTCTGTCCCGTATGCGTTCCTATACCATTCATCCGATTGCGATGAAATTTTGGTAAGTGGTTGCATGCACACCCATGAAGGTTTTTAAATGATTTAAATGATTAGAAAAATCATCATTTTCTTCTTCTTCTTCATTCTATCTTCTTTTATTCGTATGGTTCCTATACCAGTCATCTGATTGCGATGAAACCTTCGTCAGTTGTTGTGTTAACACCCGCAAAGGTTTCTGAAATAGTACAACCATCTTCTTCTTCATTCTATCTTCTTTTATTCGTATGGTCCTTATACCATTCATCCGATTGCGATGAAACCTTCGTCAGTTGTTGTGGTAACACCCGCAAAGGTTTTTGAATTAGTACAACCATTTTCTTCTTCTTCTTCTATTCTATATTCTTCTATTCGTATGCGTTCCTATTCCATTCATCCGATTGCAATAAAATTTTCGTCAGTAATTGTGCCAACACCCGCGAAGGTTTCTGATTTAGTACAACCATCTGCTTCTTCTATTCTATCTTCTTCTATTTCTATGCGTTCCTATACCATTCATCAGATTGCAATGAAATTTTGATCAAGTGTTGTGCCCTTGCACGCAAAGGTTTCTGAATTAGTACAATCATCTTTTTCTTCTTCTATTTGTATGCGTTCTTGTGCCATTCATCCGATTGTGATGACATTTTGACCAGTTGCTGTGCTCACGCCGCAAAGGTTTCTGAATTGACACAACTATTTTCTTTTTTTTCTATTCTATCTCTTCTATTTGTATGCGTTCTTATACCATTCATCCAATTGCGATGAAATTTTGACTAGTTGTTGTGCGCAAGCCCGCAAAGGTTTCTGAATTAGTACAACTATCTTTTTCTTCTTCTATTCGTATGCGTTCCTATACCATTCATCCGATTGCAATGAAACTTTGGTGAGTTATCGTGCGCATGCCCACAAAGATTTCTGAATTAGAAAATCATCTTCTTCTTCTATTCGTATGCGTTCCTATACCATTCATCCGATTGCAATAAAATTTTCGTCAGTAATTGTGCCAACACCCGCAAAGGTTTCTGAATTAGTACAACCATCTTCTTCTTCTATTCTATCTTCTTCTATTTCTATGCGTTCCTATACCATTCATCAGATTGCATTGAAATTTTGATCAAGTGTTGTGCCCTTGCACGCAAAGGTTTCTGTATTAGTACAATCATCTTTTTCTTCTTCTATTTGTATGCGTTCTTGTGCCATTCATCCGATTGTGATGACATTTTGACCAGTTGCTGTGCGCACGCCCGCGAAGGTTTTTGAATTAGCACAACCATCTTTTTCTTCTTCTATTTGTATGCGTTTTTATACCATTCATCCGATCGCGATGAAATTTTGACCAGTTGTTGTGCGCACGCCCGCAAAGGTTTCTAAGTTAGTATTATATAAAATACAACGTTTATTGTTTGTTTGTTCAATGCAATTTTGATTTTTTTTACTACATATTAATAACGTTAATAACGTTTGCATATTTTGGATTCGATTTTAATTTAGTGGTCTTTTGTTTGACATTTACTCCTATCAGAATTATTTTCATATTGCCATATTGTATAACACAGATATTTTAATATAAAAAAAAAATTACCTGTTATTATTTTTTAAATATCTAAGATAAATATACCCACGAAGCAACCCTGTGCGAAGCCGGGTACTTCAGCTAGTAAATTATAAAATACTAACATTAGGTTTTAAATAAACATTTCCCTTGTTGAGTTACAAGAATCTAAAATAACGATTTTTGGCTCTCCTGTAAAGTTGCACTTTTGTAGATAGTGTTGTTTGACACTAAGCCCTCGATATATATATATAATTTAATTTCTTTTTGATTAAATACTGCTTTCCGTGTCCGCCTGTTAGGTCGGTATTAGACCATACAAATCGTTGATAAATAATACCTGGTATCCAACTATGTATTATAACCACAGAACAGATAATAAATAGAATACCAATAGGCTGTATTCAATACGCCGCATGGTGAAGCAGGCTTTTGAATGTGTGAATGACCTACGAAAATGAAGCACGCATTATGCACGTGCAATAGTGTGTGTAATACACCAACATTAAAGGAGCGTAAATGCATAAACCGAGAGCAGTTTTTAGTATTCGACGTTAAACGTATTCTAGATACATGTGTAAGTTTAACCCGGATTCATCCTTACTCGAGTCGGTTACCTGCTATCGCCTTACCCGTTGTGTATTTCAGTTCCCATTATTTCTGAGTTCCCTGATTATAACATTTCTTGTAAAAGCATTATTTTATAAAAGACGACAGATATATTACACTGTGTACATACAATATATTATAAAAGGTAATTTAAAAATAAGGACGAATTACGAATTTGTGTTAGCGTGTACGTTTATTTCTATTTTTGTAATCTGGGTGTTGTGTATATTATAATAAATTTCATGTGTTGTATTTTACTATGAATAATTGTGCCTAAATTTTTTTCCGTTTTCCATTTCGAATTATTAATCTGTCAAAACAGTGAATCCAGTGTTGCCATATTTATTATCAAATAAAATTGATATTTTTAGAGATTTTTGTCAATTTGTTGTGTTTTTTTAAATATCATCATGTAACACTACAAGATACTGTCTACCATAGACAAATACTTGATAGAAGTTAATGTCGTGCTATTTAGTTTTTAAATATAAAATATTTTATAAAACATTCTTCATAAAATATATTTGACTAAGATCTTTTACAGTGTAATGCTGGTTTTATTCATCAATATTATATTATTATTTGTACATACTACATTAAGTAACTTTGAAACTAAAATCTTAATATGGGGCTCCACAGAGTGAAGGATTGTGTTAACAGATTTTTAATTTGGATACTTTCAACCGAAGGTACTTGGTGAAATTTGATTTATATTCTAATAGATTTAAGTTTTGTACTATTCTATTTGAGTCGTTTTTTTGCGACCCGGGTTTCGCCTTTCGGCATCTTCAGGCAATATGTGCAATCACCAAAAGATAAATAAACACTGACAGTCAAACCTGGGTCGCAAAAAACGACTCAAATGGAATAGTACAAAACCTAAATCTATTAGAAAATAACAGATTTTTGCTTTTACGAGATATGGATCTTAGCCACTTGCTCAACCTATTAAGACTTTACCTCAGTTGAAGCATGGTCTAAAAAGATCGTGTCTAGGCGATGCGCGGATCGCGGGTGCAAATGACGCATGCCTAACGAAATATATTTTGTCATATAAATCCAACATGCGTCCATTTAATGTTCTGTTTATTGTTTTATTAGTAACAATAATAATATATTCATTGTCATGTTTTCTTTTTTAAGTAAATGGGTTTTTAGTCATTTATATATGATTGAAGAATTAATACCCCCGTCGCCATCACGAAACAAATTGACGTATTCACACCTCGACGTTTGCTCTCCGAATGCCATTGAGTCCAAAATTTCGTCGCGCCTATAGTTGAAAATTATTTGCCGTTTCACTGAAGTATCGTCTTAAGTCCATACACTGACTCCAAGCACACATTGAAACAATGCGTATATTCTAGAATTCGAACCTGTGAACAACGACGTTATAGGCCGACGTTTAAACTCATTATCAGAAATATACAACAAGACATGGGTGTATAAATAAAACAATAATTACCTCTGAGAAGTGAAGAAGGTGTGACATATGCTGATCCAGAATTCTGTACTTCGACAACTCCTCGCTTCTCTGTCTTCTTCTCAACGCCTCTGCTGGACTCAGGTTTAGCATCTTCCTTGGCAATAGCTTGCGTTGTTAGGCCTATCGCTAGTATGGAGACGAGCTGTACGGAACATAAGTGAAATAAATATTGACTAATAAATAATGGTGACAAAATTAAATAAGATCAGCATCTTTATGGACAATTTATGATTAGGTTGTGCAAAATGTATATTTAACTTCTTTTATTTTGTTAACTGTCGATTCATGGTGGAACTGCATTGTTTTGTTGTTTTTATTTAATAAAACGCATTTTTTTTGTAGTACTTATTCCATTTTTAATCAAGAGATTAGGACCGGTTTTGTCCGCCTCAGAGGGACATTTTCAACTGTCCCTCTGAGGCGTACAAAACCGGTCCTAATCTCTTGATTAAAAGTGGAATAAGTACTACAAAAAAAATGCGTTTTATTAAATAAAAACAACAAGTATATTTAACTGATTGATTTAAGTTTTATACCATTTCATGTTAGTAAATTTTTGCAACCAAGGTTTTACCTTTAGGCATCTTCAAGCACTATGTGCACTATCCAATGGCACAATAAAATTTATTCTCGTTTATATAATAAATTGAAACAATAAAGTAACGTGAAAATATTATTAAGTACTAAGTAAAGTTATCATTAGAAACTAATGCAGCAAATTTATTAAATTAATATAAACTATCTGCCTATTGCTGCTCCCTATATGAGAAAATTAGTGTTATGTGAGTCTCAGTATTTCTTAGAGAATTTACTATTACATAAAAGTGGAATAATTATTAGTAACTAACTTGAAAATAATTCAATTTACTCACTTCACTCGCAAGAAATGGCACCAAAAACTACATTAATTTGTTTATAAAATCTTCTATTATCGACTATTAAGAAGTAATAGGTTTTTAAATTGAGATATCCGGCGTGACAATATTACATATTAAATATATAAAATATTAATTCTGTTAATGTCATGTATACAGAACTAATTTATGACACAGCTTTAAATTACATAATACAGTCATATAACAATTACCATCTACGTTAATTGTTTTTGTTTAAAACAATGTAATTTTTAATATGATTACCAACTAAAAGTATTTACTTCATACTAGTAAAAAATCAAAACAGAGTTATTTTAATATAATTTATTAGTTAAGTCTACTATAAGATTGGCAGACCTGACACACCACCTTTCTTTTTCAATTGTTTAAATAATTAATGCTCAGCACAGGTTTCATTCAACAACCAGTTGGACATTGATTACAATAATTTATAATTTCTTAAATATTTATAAGCAGGTATACCTTTACAATAATCAAAAAGCTTTATTTGTTATTGTATAAAATTGGTATTAAATTTAAAGCTTTTAGTGATAAATAAACATCCGAGAAAGTTTTTCTGCCTTCATTGTAATCTACTCAGATTTAGCACAGGAAATGTCTTTTTGCTGCATGGAATTGATTAAATCGAGACACTACATTTATAATTTCACTTATTTTGACTTGCGTGTATAGTCTAGATTAAAATATTCTTGTACGCAATACGTTTTGTTAAGTTTTCGGAATAAATTTTGTAAAGAGAACTTATGTTATTATTTGACGACTTGATTTTTAACTTAAAGAAATGGATATTATATTAATATAAGTATGTATGTGAATTCGTCAACATTGATTCAATTCGTCGAGTTCTCTTTACGCATGCATTTATTGTGGTTAATTTAGCATATTCAACTAATTACTCATTTTTTTTTCATTGTTTTACTGCATAGTATTATTTTATCAACTACTTACTTTTTTACTAAATTACAGTACAATAATTGAGGTGGCTTTTACATGGTATAACTTTATTATAATGCTTTTAAAAATAATAATAGTTTTTTTTATTAATTCCACGATATTAAATTTGAACTATTTGTATTAACACGTCAACCGAATGCAGAAAAATATTCTGACTTACATTATTTATTTTAAAAATATTAAACAATATAATGTTTTGAAACAGTCTACTGCAGTTATTTGTATATTTTAAAAATATTTTCTTCATAATATCATCAAAGAAAGATTACTTTTAACCTAATCATTGTCACCTGTTTAATTATATTAAATTAGTCACCATTGTTGTTTACAATTTTTTACCTAACCTGTTATTATTAATCTATACACCTAGTATGTTTGTCGGTTCTTTCCGATTTTGAATTTTTACTACAGCTTAACTCAAGAAAAAGTTTAAATATTTTGACTTCGATTTTAATTAATTTGTGTTCATTTGTTTGCCACAGATGTATTTTAATTTTTACATATTGTACATATACATAAATACAGTTATTTTGATATTTAAAATGTAAATATTTTTGTTTTATTAAGTAAAGTCGGATACTTCAGCCAGTTAAATATATTTTTAAGTTACTAAATACGATGTAATATGTACGTAAAATAACTGCATTTAACTGGCTATTATATCGTATACTTCAATTAAACAAAATATTTTGTATGTTCTACAATTTTAAAGTTATTGATATGACTGCTGTCTCGGGCCATAGACCCATCATCAGTAAGGTCCATACAAAAATGAAAAAAATATTACTTAGAAACAACTCTACAAAAATATAAAGAAATTACTCACTAAAAACCTCATGGTGATAAAATAATAAAATCCAAATGGGTTGTAAAATTCACTATCACAATAACTTCAAAGTAAGCACCTCTAAAACACTAACTACTGATAACTGACCAATACTTGCAGTCTTCTACTATCAGTTGATCTTTAGTATTGATATTACTTGTAATCTTTATTAGTACTGTGTTAGTCAATGTTCACTGCTTCCAGTGGCAAAGATAAACAATTTCTCTCCACTCTGGCGACACTTAAGCGAGAGTGAATGATCAGTAGAGTGATTTTGAACCTTTATATACTTTCGCAAAACATCTTAATCTGAATTGCCGCGGAAAAAATTGGTCCGATCTTTTGCCTCTCTTGCTGCACCGGTATTATATTTCGCGCTCTGACCGTGTATGTACAGAGTGACCAAAATTACCTCATAATATTATTGTTATGTATTGAATAAATATTAGGTAGAAAACCTATCTAATAATATATCTAATAAATTCTGGTTAGTTATTAAAAGTATATACTATCACGTAAAATAACAGAAATTAGTTACTTAACTCATACGCTGCTGACTAGATAATGATTTTTTAATTACCAAGTTTAAAATGCACGTTAATTACATCGATCGACCTCCTGGTAATTACGCGCCAGGTACGTCTTCAGCGTCCAAAGTATTAAAGTCCTCGCATAAAGTCTATTTAATTCATTTTTTTTATATAAAGTGAACATTACAAATTAAAAATTTAAGACGTTCACAACATGACATTTTTTTGACGTTTTACCGTACAAAAAAATGTTATCCCTTATTTTCATACTTTGGACGCTGAAGACGCACCTGGGGCGTAATGACCAGGCGTCCGATCGATGTAATTAACGTGCATTTTAAATGTGGTAATAAAAAAATCATTATCCAGTCAGCAGTGAATGAGAAGGAAGCACCAAAATATGTAGGTATAATTATAATATTCAAGTAAAATTTAATTACTACTAACATTTTTTTTCGTTTAACAACGCTGTTTGTTTTGTTCATCTGTTATAAAATGACATCGACTCCAATATAAAGTTTTTAAAATTCGACACTGCATAGGTTTCATTTTTTAGAAAATATAAAATTTCATAAAATAAAAAAATATAGCAAAATACAATACAAAGAAGTGGGCATATTTTTAATGAACACCATTAATAATTACAACTTATACGTTACTTTTTAATATTGAAATTTTTGAAAATACAATTACGTATATAAGTGATAGATATTTTTTAAATTTTTATTATAAGTATAATTTTATAATTTTTCTTCGTAATATCCTTTGCTTCATTATGAAGGATGGTGATCACTGAAATTACAATGGTTTCTAATAATCTCCTTCCATCTGAAGCAATCCCGGGGTGATCTTGTTGCCTTAGTTTTTTTCAAGTTATCGCTTTCTTGATGATGTCGTTTTATCTGAAAGATGCATACCCTGGTGATTTTTCCTCTCGACGTGTGTGACACGTCTGTGACGTGTGTGACACTGTCTCGAACAGTGATCACTATTCATTCTCTTTTAATTTCATCGTGATGTAATTAAAAAAAACTTTTCAATCATTACAAAGATTATAATATCATTTCGTTTTGAGTAATTATAAAGTACATTGATATCTGTGTTTGCTACATACAATTTTTGAACACCATCCCAAATAAATTAATCTTTTGATTCTTCTTCTTCCATGGAACTACAGTTTAACTAGAGTATTTAGGCCCTATATTATCCTTGGTCTCCAATAAAATCCAATAAATCGTGTAAGTATACTAAGCTAGTAAGACGGGTATTCTTTTAATCCATTGCCCTAGCGGAGTCATAGTCTTTAACAATTGTTTATTTTGCCCTACTGTGGATATTTTATTTCTATTTTTTTTACTAATGGGATATGTTTAAAAATTATATCCACTATTTAAACTAATGTTAATAGAATAGTATCTGTATGATAAATACTTAAATGTCAATAACAAACAAGGGACAGAATGTCCGCCACTGAAATCGTGGCTCACGGGTTCAAATTTCTAAACAAACTGTGTGCCTAACAAGTTAAGCTAATAATTGACAATTGATTATATTAAAACTATCACTCTTATGTAATTGTGAATCAATTTTATTGTTATATCATTAATTTGTGAAAATGGGATTTTTGTTAATTATTAAATTATATTATGTATGTCCAAAATTAAATATTAATATTATATTACAATATTATATTACCTACATATAAAACAATATTAAATTATAATATGTATTTCTTCACCGTTGATCGATTTAATTAATAATTCACATGTTTCATTTAAACGCGCTATCTCCAAAATTGTGTATAAATAGATATATATACTTATATATATATATATATATTTTATGTTACTTTTTGTTGTATATAATTTAATTATTCATTATTCTTCCTCGTTTTTCTCATGTAATTTCTTTATATTTATAATATTCTTACTTGTTAGGCTTAACTATATTATATTGTATACATGGAAACTTTGCTGATTGCAATAACTTTTCATTATTATATTTTAAATTGTTGTAATCAATATGTAACTGTTTGTTTTCTAAGTAAATAAAATAAAAAAATAAAAAATACTAATTAGTAATTTTGGACATACAGATTATAATTTAATAAAACCTTATATTATAAATCTGCATCCAACAAATAGAGCTTCATGTGTCCTACCTAATTACGACGAAATTAGCTAATATTCACACATCTGAAGCACTTCACAAATTACGATAGTAATTAAAAAAATATTTATTAATAATATTTTGATTTTCGTAAAAACGTTTCATTGTTTCCGACTCTCACTGTCCCACCGCAAATGTCCCTTCTACCGTGCTTTTTAAATCACACACAACTTAAAAAAAAAAACGCTGGACTATTGCAATAGTTCAAACGATTACCGCTCATTTTTTTAAACTTGGAACACGCGCGACAAGTAAATCAGTAAATGCAATACTCATAATATTATGATTAATGCTATCATTTTCTTTTTGTATCGTTTTTTTTTTAATTCATTTTTTTGTGGCCACATAATCGCATTTTATTTTGCACAAGGTTTCTAGGACACACGCTATCTCATTTTTTCCACATTTCTACTGATGAATGATATTTAGATGTATTTTAAATCACAATAATTCTCAGTTAGGTATATTATAACGTGTAAGTGAAATTGTGTCGACAAATTGCACAAGAACTAAATCTTTCAAAATATAACATGTAGAAACTGTTTTTACTTGGAATAAAATTATAAAATAACAATGAATTATTTTTATGACATTTTTAGTTTCACAATAAAAAATACACTTACTAAATTATTTTGTTATAAAATATAAATTCAATCATTCACAAGATAAATCTAATAGACTCGAAAAAATATACATATAATTTTGAAAACACTTCTGAGACAATTATAACCAATAGAAAAAACCTTTTTGAAAAAAGTAATATACCCCGCAGGAATCGAACCTGCATCTCAATTTAGAAAACGCTTCAGATAGTACTATAATAAGAGCCATTAGTTAAAATTTGTCGTAATTAAGTATGGTACCTCTAGCATAGTGGTCTATGTGCGTGGGCGCGAAGCCCGAGAGACGCAGGTTCTATGCCTGCAGGGTGTCTTACTTTTTTCAAAAAGATTTTTTCTATTGGTTACAATATATTTTCTAAGTGTTTTCAAAATTATGTATGTTCAATAATTAGAATGTTACATTCTTAAATCTTGTGAATTATTCGATGAATAAAAAAAAGTAATTAATACATATTTATATTATATTTAACTTGAACGTGAGAGCTTTGGAAATAAACACGACAATATCGATTTTGCGAAATGGTAATCCAATAAAAAGGTTTCATTTATTTCTTACACGTATAAAAATTTTAGAATATATTTTTTAAATAGTTTAAGTACCTACGAGAAATAAGAAAAAAATGTTTTTTTAATATAGCTATATTTTATTTAATGGCTAATACATTCTATTTATCGATATATTTCTGAGGTATCGTGTTTGTTTATTATTATCATATTATTCATTTTATCCACTCTCAATCCAATACTGGATTAAGGGGCACCTTGCTGTCTACATTCTTCGTGGCCGCAAATGCGGGGGTACGCCTGGTCCAACATCTGTGGGCGATGTCCACAATGTGTGGTTACCGTTTATCGCGCATCATCGCACATTCCCAGCGTTCACAAGTGGGATGCCTAGATTTTCCCGCATTCATTACCATATGGCCAAGTAAATAACACCTGGCTTTCGACTTAAATTATTATTCTCAAGCTCAAGACATTGCAACCTGTCACACCTACACATTCATCTCGTATGGAGCAAGCCATATTTTAAACATTCATAAAAATACATTTTTTTGTTATTGAATTGGCGTTTATGTGATAAAACTCAGTTATATTGGTTTTCAAACAAATAAAAATAAGGTATAAGTCTGTTTACTGGAAGTCAGGCGAGAACAGCGGTAATTTTCATAGCCGATTTCGGCAAAATTCATGAATTGACCCAACCTAACCTAACAAATAATCCAGTAGATAGGTAGATATATCGGCTATTTTACAACGTTTTTATTAGGTCGTATTCTTGTTTGTCCGGTGGTTGTTTATTCAGTACAAATCTTGCAATAGATTTTAACTAACTTGACGACTAGCTAGACATTTGAAACTTTTAGAATATATCAGAACACGATGCCAATGCATTATTTGAACTTTTAGCCATCTTTAAGTAAAATTGAATTCATTTTCAGTGAATTCTGTTTTTTATGAAAAGTTATTTCGGAAGAAATCCGTAAAAAGTAAAACACTATTATTGGTTGCTAGAGGGGTCTGGGGTCCTAGCAACTAAATTATTGATATATACGTGCGTTACTATAGAAATCAACATGAAATGTCAAAATGACATTTCAGTATTCTAAATTTTATTCAGTATTTCTATCAATTACATTTTTTTTGATCATTTAAACTAGTCAAGCCAAGTTTATATAATTCAACAGAAAATTTTAAAACTATGTAAGTACATAAAAAGTTCTTTTTATCTTGTAATTATTCGAAATTCGTTTGCCGCTAGCTTCCTACTACTAATTTGCATTACGCACTAGACAAATAGTTATAAATTAAAAACAATATATGTAAATATTTTATATACCTATATTAATTGACGCCCACGAAGTGTCGGTTTATAATATTGTGGGTCCCAGATTCGATTCCTGGGTCTGACAAATACACAATATATTGTTTTTCAATTTGTGTTTGTGTTATAGACCTAATAGATTGAGCAATTGGCTAACATCCATTTCTCGTAAAAAAAATCTGTAAGTACAACCTCTCAGTGAATCATATGGAGGCCCATATTATGATCCTCTTACGATCGAACACAATGAAGTAAGTAAGTTATAAGTAAGTAACTGTAGTTTATATGGTCATATAATATTTTGAGAGTATTGAAAACAAAGTTATGTTTATTGATTTTACTGAGTGATGTACGTTGACAGCTTTAGGGGTGGATATTAGTCGACCGTTCCAAAGATGAGTTTATAGCCCGAAACAGCTGTCAATGTAAATGTCTCACTTAAAGAAGATCTAGCAAAAAAAAACTTTGTTTCAAAACCAATATTATACTTTGTGGTGGTTCCTTAAAAACATGAAAAATATTTATTGGAAGATTTTAGAAGACATTCTGGTCACTTTTATTACTTTATAAATTAATAATTGTGACGATTGTGACTAGGGATTCCAATCCCGGGTTCCCGAGTTATAATCCCGGGATTGGTTTTTTATCAATTTTTATGGAAAACAAAATAAAAATGAAAATATAACAGAAAAAATACTGTTAATAACATATCACTACATTAGAAATAAACTGAGTTTGAATAAAGTTTGATTTATATATTGTGTAAGTTGTCTATTCTTTTTTTTTCACATAAATTAATAAAAATGAGAAAGATTGGAAAAAACAATGCTTCGCACTTTTAACAAAGTAATTCTACCATGATCTTATACGTTTTACGGCAGTTTCATATTTGGCTGACTAATTAGATTTATGAAACGAAAAGGCCATAAGTACACCATTATTATTTGCTTTACTATTTTAAATCTCGCTAATCCATTCATTAAGTCTTTACTATCAGAAATAGTAATCTCATATTAAATTCACATTATTATTTATATTAAAATATTATTTACTCCATTAAACTTATGTATTTCCAAGATTGAACGTAGATATATTAACAATAAATGTCTTAAATAGTATAAATTATACAAGATTTATTTTTGACCAATTTTATCAATGTTATTTGTAAATATAAAAATTTTATATTAACAATGGAAAAAAAATGCCAATCCCGGGATCAGAATTTTGGCTCGGGATTGGATTCCCTAATTGTGACATAATAGTTTCACATACGCGATACATTTTTCTTACGGGTGGTAAAAAAAATGATAGAATTAGAAACCAATTTTATAGAGAGAATTTAGGCAGTATTTTTGTAATTTTACGCGGAGCATGCTCCTGAATTATTATAGATGTCAGCAAAAAGATCTATATTATTAACGATAATTTAGATATGATTTCGTACATCTTTGAACGGGGTTTGTATCTAGTTTTATATTATAAACCATTATATAAACAAAGATATCACTATTATATCGCAAATTGAAAATGGCTTAATAATATAAATACACATGTATGAAAAATGAGTAATATTCGAACACGCTCGAAAGTGAAAATAATAATCAAATGACATAGCATACGTGAACAGGCATTACATTTTATAACTTACATATCATTCATCATATTGTGTCATTATCACTATCATCATAATGCGAAGTTTAAATATTTACAACTATGGTTTCGCAAGCGAACGATTGGTTATGACCGGGAATTAATTTTAACTGTCAGTTAAAACTTCTACATGAATACCGTCTGAAGTGTTAATATTTACAACTTGATTTTGTAATAAAAAAAACTTATTGAAACTCGAGAGTTAATATTAAACTGGCTGTTAAAACTGGTCTGTGAATATGGCCCAGTTTTAAATAGCCCGGAGGTATAAGGCGGCAAAAATATATTCGTAATACGTAATTCAACTTACACTTTCTTTCCTGCAGATAGTTCGAGAGTATTATTTACTCTCTCACCTTTTGTTTCATCCGATGGTTATCTTTACATAAGAGATTGAAAGGGATAAAATACCATTACACCTTCGTCAGTCAGAATATATTAGTGTAGTCCACTGTTTGGGTGTAGTCAAAATATGTAGGTATAGTTGAAGACTTTTGCGCATATAAAACACTGGTATAATAAATTGATTAATTTGAAATATTATTTGCTTGACAAAACTAATATTTAATGAAGTCAACCAAATGGCCAGAATGTCTTCCGAAATCTTCCAATACTTTGCAAAATGTTCTCTAATTTTTTGAAGAAACGATGATAATATAATAGGATTCATGTTTAATTACTTAATTGAAAACTATTTTTTCACTGTACTATTTTTTCACGTATTATGAATAACAGAAACACTATTTTTATTGATTTTGTTCATATAATATGTCATCGACTTCAAAATATGAACCACGTAGAAAAAAATCGATGTGTACTTATGTACGCGCGTTAGAAGTTATACTTGTTTGGCGTAACAAAACAAAATAAGCCGTTACCTGAGTCTATTAATAGTACAGTGGATTAGGTTGATGAAAACGTACGCGATTCATCTGTGTCTCATATAGCACATGATAATTGTAATTTAATTATTGAATTGGACCAAAACTCATCTTTGCCATACAGCGGTTATAATCGATTCAGAAGTGCCCATGATGAATTAAATATATTTACCAAATCAACATTTTAAAAATTTTTTATTTATTGATATATAATTTTACTCATAAATAATACTTACATAAATATAGCCTCAAATATTGATACACAATCTTTACAATGAAAACTAAATATTCACTCCAATATAAATAAAGTTTTATGAATATAAACTAACAGTGTAGAATGTAAGTCACCAGAAATTTGTATATAAACATACATATTTATTATGACACAATATTGGTTATGTTTACAACACGTGCTTTTTACTTGGTTGTATCGAACGACTAACTAAATGACATTATGTGCATGGCATGTACTCTTGAGACCGAAATGAATAGAATCATAAAAAAAATATGTGTTACATCGGCGCGCGCAACTTCGTCACATGCTAAAAATACACTCTGATCTGTTTTTCCAAACGCGCCAAAAGAAGTATAACTTCAAAAAATTATGATTGTTATATAACAGAGTCCAAATTTTCAAATAGTTTATAAATCCAGTTTTTACTGTGATTTTGAAGAGAAAGCATTAACCAACTCTATTTTTACTTCATTAACCGCTTACTAAGTAGATTTAAAGTCAACTATGAGGAAGCCCGCGTGACCTTTTCGTATCACTATTTGTTTTGTATTGCATCATTTACGTCCTGCTACGGGAGTGAGAGGTGGAGAAGATATGAATCCCCGTGCTTTAAACTGAGGCATAGTTTCCCAGGTACGCACCATCTACTGAGAATTAGAGAATTTTCACAAAACCTACTCTCAAACACTGGTAGTTTTAGGTGCGTAGAGGTTTGTGAAGCTGACAGGTTTGGAGGCACCCTTGAAAAAATCCTCATGTACTAAGCCGACATTAAAATATGTATTACTGTAGGTATTACAATATTTACACCCAAGATGGTCGAGCGTCTTAAGCGTCGGCTTATCGTGAGTCCCAGGTTCGAATCAAGAGTCTGGCAGATGCACAAATTATTTTTCTCTCATAGTAATAAAGGCCCAATTTTACTTAAAATATATTAACATTTTAAAATATGTCGTTGTACGATGTATTTTTTTGTATTGTATGTTGATACTCAACAACTCTATAATTCAAGTGGATGTAGGACTATATCTAAACAATAAGAAAAATCGCTAAAAATACACTGAATGCCTGCTCTTAATTTTAAAAATTCTGGTCCGCTTCAGGATGTGGGGGCCATTGTGCCGCCTATATCTAAAACATTACCTGCCTACCCTCCACGGAACTTCACTGATGTATAGTAAACGATTTAGTATTGTCTATTCACATATTTTGTAATAATTATTATCTGCAATATGATTTAAACACTGAATAGTTACAGTTAAAAGACATAACATAACATTTCAAAATGAATCAATCAGTTAGTGTAATGGTAATAATTTGTATTCGGTTGTATGTTATATCATTATTATAATTTATAATACATATTATAACGGGTATAATAATATTAAGAAGTTTAAATGAGTTATGATCTTAACTTTGTTACTGCATATCATTGAAGACAGACAGACGTGTCTTGTATGAAATGAAATATTATTTTACGAGCTAATGAGATTGCTCTTACGTTACGTTTTCTTTCAAAAGATGAATCAACAATTGACATTTGAGAGATAAGTAATTACAGTTAATTTATACATTTAAACAGACAGAATTTAGAGATTTACTCAGACTAAACACATAGACACACGTTATTAGTAGGGTTTAAAAATGATTCTAGAATAATTTAGATATTAAAATGTTCATATTTTTTTAATTTAATGCCATGTCGCATCAATAGTTTATTAAATACTACATTGAGTCGCACACCCCACTCTGGAAAAAAAATTTAAAACCCTCTTTTTATAATTTCTTAGTCATTTCCTTGTGAATTAGGGTATTTTGGCATGGTTGTTTTATGTCAGTAATTACCTGGCGAAGGGTGACTTTTAGAAACAGGTAGGCTGTGGAGAAAGCACACTTGTTAGATGTATTTAAGGAAAATAAGAAGATAATCCGACATAACTACTGATGAATAGGTAGGTACACCAAAACCGATGAAATTTCAAAAGATCACTGATGGTATAAAATTAAGCAATTAATTTGAATTATGTATTTTCTTAAATATAAACGCAAGATACGCTCAAAATATATTGAAAATATCCGTTGTTGTGAATCGGTTCCATAACAATTTATAATTTAACCCCTAAGCTAGACATTTTAAAATACTTCTATATTAAAAACACAGACTTAGATACAATATCAGATTTCAACTTACATAATTGGCTGAATAAATTGTCTTAGTCTATTAATAAACTAACTGACAAATAAAAATCATGAGATAAATTATGTATTATTTTTAACAACAATCAATTATATGAGATTGAATCCCTAGAAATTATTTTTTTAAATTATCTAATAAATTATTATGAATAAATGTGCACTTACCTAAAATGTAAGCGCTCCTTAAATAGCTTATCAATTTATATGGGCCGCCGCAGACGTCTTGAAATTATGAGAAACAAACTTCATATAAAAAATGTTTTCGATTCACGCGAACGTAATCCATACAATATGTGAAGCAAAATGAGATTTCGCTTATTTTTTTAAACCTTCGAGACATGCCATAAATGGTGCTTATTGAAATAGTGGAAAAGATCGTAAAATTATTATGACAATTATACGATAGATGTCGTTGGGCATATTGAATATATTATTATGTGATTATATTTTTTAATATGTCAATATAAAATTAAAAAATATTTTTCTTAAGAAGGTAGGCTTTAAAATAATCGCCTAGTATGGAGTCTTCGCCACTGGTAATTACAATGATAAGATAAAACGCTATGTATTGACGTAGTAAATGACCGTTTTCTGTAAATGTATAGTATTATGTATGTAGTGTGTAATAAATAGTAGGATATTTTTTTTGTTTTGATAAGTGTACTTTCTTGGTACGCATTTGGGAGGCTGAATAGTATCTTCCATTTATCTTTGAATCAAAAAAAAATATTTTTTTCTTTTTATTGATTTAGATACCTATCATCATAAAGCCAGGGTTAATCCAGTATCAGATGAAGGCCTCTTCTAGCTCATTTTCCTCTTTTCGGTCCCTAGTTCTTCGCTTCCACGTATCTATATCCACCGAAATTTATGAGTTTCTCTATCCGGCGGGCTTTAGAGCGACCCTGTGATCGTTTAGTGTCCCATGGGTACTACAGTATGACGGAATTTATTCAGCGGTTGGTCTCTCGCCGAGCCCGTTGTCATCTTATCATATTGCGTACTGTTATCTGCATCATTACAAAAAGTTTTATAAGTAAATAATATATAGTAACATCTTTCAATATAAAATATAACTACCAATTTTAGCAGGGTTCGAAATGGACCGAAGCGCACCGGAGCGCCGTCCTGGTTCATAAAATAACCAAAATTATTGCTTCGCCTAGTGCAAAAAATACTTGAACCATCTGATCTAGATAGGCCATATATAAATATATATATAATTAGATAACTAAGTACATATATGTTAATACTTTCGTAAAATTATAGATTATAGAATTAGGATATAGGGTAGATAAAATTTTCCATTTCGAGCGCTGGCTCTTAGTCGATAATGAAGTACTCGTCATAAAAACAGTTGACATAAACTGACGTTAACCAAACTCGTACAAGTATATACTTATATTGTATATATATATATATATATATATATATATATATATATAAATATAGATTATAATGAGTAGTTGTTATCAGGCCATTCAATCAATCAGTTCACAAATAATCTCTCAATAAAATAATCGTTCAATACAGTGTTTGTCCGCAGTATACATAAAACTACCAAAATATTAAAGCTATACTATTACGTGATATTAAAATAGACCTGATACAATAAACAACATTAAAAATACTTCTGTATGTATTAATCAAATATGTATCCATGTAAAAAACTAAACTTAATAGTTGGACGTAATACAAAATTAAAATATAATTAAAATAACAATCAACTACAAATTTAATATTTATTATTTAATTGTTGTAACAACTTACGTATTTCTGGTGAGATCTAGTGGTACTACATTCTGCTTTACATTGTAACTAAACTTTATCAAAAAACATTTTTAAACGATGTTGTAACATGACAAAACATTTTTTACAAGATTAGCAATACATTATTTTTTTATAAAAACGACATGTCTTTAATATGACTAAGCGTTGGGCTACCTGTAACAACGGAGATTTATTACTCAAATTATATTAGATAGTATTTGATTAGGCTACATTTTTCTTATTGCCGAATCTATACACAGGTAGACTATTAATAATGTTTTGTAGAATACAATATAATATTACATATAGTTTTTTGTTTAATATTTTATGTCACCGCAGAGAACAGATAACATTATTAAAATACTATATTTTATTGCAAAAATCGACATCGCTCCATAATATTTGACAATAAATTATCGTCTTTGTCTTTTATAATAAATACATGATAAAGGGAATATTATATTACATTTTGAATCATATATATAATTTATTACTTAGATTATTATGTAATATTTTTCTATATCTATTAATTTCAAAATAGAGCTTTTCTTTTTCCCTTTTAAATTTCCTTTTAAAAATTAATAAACCTAAAAAATCTTAAAACCACTGCACATGGATATACTGAAATATGACTATATTCTAAAACATTAAATCGAGAGGTTTAAAAGAATACTATTTTTTGTAATAAAAATACTTTATGCAGTCATCAAATGTTTAAAATAAATATAAAAGATAATAAGGCTTCAAAATTATTTAAATAGATTATCTACAACGTTCAAGCAATGTCCAGGCTTATGCTCTAAAAATACCATAAAATGTTGACCTACGTGGCGTATGTGGGCCCATAAGTTGCATGTTTTTCAGAAATGATAACAAAACCACATCGACAAATTTGAGAATTGCAATCAAGGCGAATCTCTAAGTGCGACTGTGCTTTCGATTTTCTTACTGTCGACTGAACACCGCCGATATAATTCTGTCCTAGCGGGATATTATTGTACACACCTATTGCAAATGAAATATTATACCTTCCTTTAATATCCAATTATCATTTTAATTAATTGTTTATCATATTATGATATTATATTTCAAAAATCTATTAATATACCAACCATTAAAGCTAACCTTACAACTAACTAACGAGATTATGACGTGTACGATATATTTAGTAATATCCGTTCAATGTAGCGGAAAGCAAGTTTGATTTAAATAACATGCTTGTCTTTTCCACGATCTGTCATTTCGATATTAGACGATGATTTCAATCAGCTATAGGTAATTTAAAACTGCACAGCAAAATTATTTACACATGTCGTTAGAATGTGTCGTAATAAGATTACGATATCGGATAGGTATATTATATGCATGGAAAGAGCTATATTTATTAATACAATATTATAGGTAGCTACCGTAAGAGTGTGTATATCAGTAGCGAAGAGTAGAGGTAGGCTGTTAAGATCCGCCATAAATAGTACACATTAAACTTTGTTATTCGTACGTATCTGTTTTTATTGAACTAAGACTACAATTTACAGATGGTATCAGTTAGTTTTTAAGAACCAATTAAGCCCTGATTAAACCAAACCATAATAGTTTTGGTGTATTTTGGGCGAACAACAAAATTATACACATTTTATTATTCATACTTGTTTTCGTTGGATTAAGAATAAATATTACACATATTATTCGTTCATTTTTTTAATTCATTAAACCCTGCCTAACCAAACTCTAATAGATAAAAAATATTATTTTATCTATAATATATCCGAAGTTATGTATGATTTATATGCATAATTTTAGATATTTTATAGATAGATGAGTATTTTTTTGACTATTATCTATTATGGCTTTGTTTTCGCAGGATTTAATTAAATTTTAAAAACTAACCGACACCATCTGTAAATTGTAGTCTTATTTCAATGAAAACAAATACTTACGTATAACTAACTGTCAAAGTTTAGTGTGCACTATTTATGGCGGATCTTTTCCTTTCCTTTTCTTCAGTGCCATATCTACAATTCCTTGCGCTCTGGACATTATACAATACTTATGAATTTCTCAAAATATACGTTATGGTTATATTCACAATATCTGCGTATGAAGTTTAAAGGTAAGCCAACACTAATGTAAAAATATGAGTAGTAAGGTAAGTCTTACAAAATGTTGACTTATCTGACTTCTCACGTGACTTAACTGTGTGCACACCTCGTTAAATAATAAATATGTTTTGATTGAAAATGCAACTTGCCAATGCTGACGTACCTGACTACAAATATCCAAAGATTATTTTTTCTAGTACATTGGCATTTATATCTCATTTTTGCTATTTTATTACTTATCTGACTTCACATCCCGACCCACGAAGTGTCACTAAGCTAAGCTCTCCAAGAAAATGTTATATCTCGGTTATAATGGCCAAAAGAGCTTAAAAAAGCTCTCGGCTTGTGAACGGAATTTTTTAATTTTCTTAGAAATCTCGAAAATTTTTGAGCAAAACAAATATTTCGCAATATCCGTTAGAAACACATACATACTTATTGTATAAAGAAACGAATTATTCTATATATCTACCAAACAATCAACAATATTTCACAATACGATATTCATAAAATAAAGCATACAAATTATCATTCCGTCATAATAATATACTATTCATACCAGCACATGTACCAAACGCAATGAATTATTATCGTGCGATACAAAATCGCGCGAATATTTGGCGTCAAGCGGTTACAGCAGCATGCAACTGTATTAAAACCATTACATGTATAATATTCAAGTGTTAAACGGGGGTTACATTTTAAATCCGACAACTCAACTGCCAATACTCCATGTTCTTTTATGACAATGACAAACGGTTAATATTTTACGGTCACTCACAGAGTAACTAACATCAGGACATATTATTATCGCGTGATTCTACGAATTCTAAAATAAAATAATTATAACTCTTATGTCTCATCTTGTACCTACACTTTTGTAATAGTATAATAATAATTATTAAAAGAAAATCGTCTTGTACACTTTTACCATAGATTAACTCTTACGTAAAAATTGGGCCCCACCGCATTCACATCAGTTGTAACTGTTATTTTATGTACTATTAACAGCGGGTTTATCATAACCCCTCCCCCCAGCATTCATACCCACCATCACAATCATTCCGTCACAAAATTACAGTCCACTATGAAAAGTGGAACCAATAGGTATATAAATATTAGTTGGAAGACTATATTGTTAAAAAAGTGATACTTATGACAATAATAATATTGTAAACAGTAATGCTATGTACCTTTCTTGGAGGTATCAGATACGGTAAAAAAAATATGAAATCACCATTTTTTTATCATTAAATTGATAAGTAAACACATTTTTTCTTAATAACATAAATTTTATCTCATTAATAGTAATGGCCACGTGCCCTATTTGCTTTTTAAGGCGTTGTACTGTTCGCAAGTGAGGTATCAGGGCACCATGACGTAAGGCGGATATATCGCTTTCATCTGCCGTCAGATGAAACGCTTCGTTGTTAGTAGGTTGAGACACATAGCACTTACAGGTGCGCTATACCAATGTTTCTCAATTTTTATGTAACAGATATTTTATTTTTAACTTTAAATAATAATAATATGTACGTCATAGTTTTTTGGAAATAAAAACAAAGAATTGAGATAGCAAGGAATGTATTTCTTAAAATAAATATATCCTCAGCAAACTAGTTCTTGTAGCGCGTATGGTTTACTATCATATTCTTCCAATCCTTTTCTGTGGTATGGGTAGTATGAACGCTAAGCCATGAGATGTCACTGTGAATTAAGGCTTTCGAAATGTGGCTGTATAAACGCATCCTCAAAATCCCTTAGACTGACAGGGTGGCAAATTTTGACGATCTCAAACAAGAATGGGAAAGAACTGGGTTATATTAAAAATTTTAAACATTTTAGTACTACCTTTCATTGGATTACATTTCATGGAATCTTTGTAGATTTTTTTTAAAGTACAGTTTATAATTTATTTGTAAGAATGTTTTAGCCTGACGACTTATAATCCAATTCTAAAAACACTAACAAACAAAAAAAAATCGATATTTGTTAATGGAATAGTGATGCTAAATCATTTAAAAATAAGACTTTATTTAAGTCGTCGACTCTCAAAAACCTCTCTGGAGAATTTCTCATCTTAAATAAAAAAGTTTTCACTACTTAATCGTATTTTCTCATCATTTCTTGACATAATAATAAATGTCCAGATAGGTATTGCAAAATTTTCAGAGCGGCTTTTGCGACTCGACCACTCATTTACATTATGTTAACTGTGATTTAGAAGTCGATTCACTCAACTTTCCCACTGGTGCACTTATATTTATTCAATCTTCAGCACCTTAACTGTAAAAAAATGTTTTGGTATAACCCTGGGATAAATAAAATTCATCAAAACGAAAAAAAAATATTGTAAGCTTCTTATCCGTTGATTCTATTTTGACAACCGTTAATTTAATTTTATTTTTTTTTAGATTCCGTTTCAGATTTACAGTAATTTAATCAAGGCTGCAAATTTAAAAAAAACAATAACTCTGACCTGAGCATTTTGAGTAACACTGGTGTATACAATATTGGGGAGTGCTCGCGGTGAAACCTGTGCGCTTCGCCTGAGGCCCTGATACTTTTCAATACATAAACACAACATTGCGTATCTGAGGCGAGTTTGGAGACGAAAAAATTAATACCCTATTAACTTCTGATCGCCTGATTATCTATCTATATGATAATTATTGGTATCTGGGCAGTGTGAAAAGAGCTCTGTATCTGATATGCGCACGTCTTATCGAATGTTTACGACGCTATTTCAGCTTCGTTATCTTGTTTAGATGTATCGATCCGTAATAAAAAAATTAATAGTCAATCATTTATACTAAGTAGTATCACTTACCGTACAGAATTGAAGTTAAGTAACCGTTAAAAAGTTAAAAAAAATACATACATACTTATGTTAATTTGTCGATTAGATCCATTTAATGAAAACTTATATATAATCTGGTAAGTATTATAATAATAGCATTCCATTAAGTTGGATAATTAAGAAATGGTTTTATTGAACTGTTTTTTCATTCTATGCATACCTAATTTAATTCACCGGATTCACGAATGTACCATAGTATTATTTATTGAACATGCATTATAAACACCTCGGAGGTATGGTTATTGATGAATTCTGTCATAATTAGGTATAGTGTCAGTGGCTAAATTGATGCCTCACTGATGGATTAATTATCAAAGATTTTTGAGAAATATCTTTTATGAAAAATATTTTATAAAATGTTTTACAGTGGAATAGCGTATTTCTTATAAAATATGACTTTTATAAACGGTAATATTAGCATTATGTTACCTTTATCAATGATTATTATAATATTGTAAACGTATTATTTAACGGTATAGCCAGATGACATTTTAAAAATTTAGGGGCTTGAAATAAATCTATATAAATCATTAATTTTACCTGATGAAAAATAGATTAATAGCTTTCAAAGCATTGTTGTTATAATCCCATAAGTATAATATTTTAAAGAATAACGTAAATGGGACTTTTAATAATATAATATTTAATATCAGTATTATTATCTACTGAAGGTTCAGAAAACCTGGTAACACTACACCATTTTTGTAACATATAGTTTAAAAATGGAAGACACCAAGCAATTAACGAACAAAACTCTTATTTATAGAACATGGAAAATATGAAGTGGTAATATAATATAATAAAAAAAATGTAATATAATAATCACCACACAGATTACAAAAAATATAAATAAAATACTATATGCATTCATTGTCAACTTTTTATACTAAACATAACTTAACCTAAAATATAATTCAATAAAAATCATATTGATATAATGCAAAAATTGTAATAGGTAAATATATAGTCAGAGTATTTATTAATTATTATATTGGTACTTAGTTGTATTCATCACTATGTCACTCACTCTCGATTCACTGCAAATGCTTCTCTTTATCGTCTCTACGTCTAGTTTTTTTGTTACCACGTATTTTGGTTAAATTTGAATATCTCATCGAGCCGGCGAACTCTCAGTCGATTAAAATTCCAAAGATCTAGTGATGATCTGTCCTTACATACCTGTTATATACCTGCCCATCTTGACTTTGAGCGATGGTGCCCACAGACGCGTCGGGCGCGCGAAGTCGGCGAATGCAGTGTTTATTCATAACCATAATCACACTCTCTTCCCGCGCATTACCCTTCACCTATGTTATAAGCGGCCCAAGCAGCACAAAATAAATATTATTACAGCGCCTCTCATAACAAAGCAATAAAAATATTATATTATTTCGGGGCTTGTAATTAAAATTTACGACGACATTCTTCAACCAGCGATAAACTGAACACGCAATAAAATAAAACAATGACTTCTCTGTAATTAAATAATTGCTTTCCGCCCGTCGATCGACAATGCCTCGCGCAACGTGTTTTTACTCGCTGTGGTCAATGAATGGACTCCATTGTATTTTATTTCATTCGTATCGCCGAGAAGCGGTGATTCGCGAAAAAACGATGATTCATGCGGCGCGCGCGTATAATGCGTCGCCATATCCAGTGGGCGCTGGCGTATTTGATTACGTTGTATTTTCAATGATTTATGCGCCACTTGTAGAAATTTTGCGCGAGTGCGGCGCCTGACGCGTTCTGTGGGCACCATCGCTAAAGACTCCACTTATATTCAAAACTTTTTCTGCTCCCTTACTAAATTATTTTTTGATCGCTGCACGTCATGCTACACATGCATCTCTCCATACCGCGTAGTGTTACTTTTAGTTTCATCAAAATTTTATTAAATCCAGACCGACAAACGTTATTTTCTTTGACATCTCCAAAAATTCATACCAGAACTATTTACTCAAACATTCATCTTGTTTACTGAGTGCCCAACATTCTGATCCATGTGTTAATATTTGGCCTAGAAGAGTTGTTTTGGATTTCTTCAAAACCTTATACATACCAAAATAGCACTTATTTAGATCTTTATAACGTTTCCATAATATAACACACGAACCGAGAAGTGAGTGTGAAACAGTTAGGAATTATTTAAATCAAAAGTTATTTGATAACAGAATCAGAATATAGACAATTTAGCGCACGATTCAATTTTAGATGTCAGTGTTCCCCAGTGACTTATTTGATTACGTTATAACAGAGTCAGGGATCCGAAATATTCAATATTCTATATTCAAAATATCGCACACCTGGATATAAATACCAACATTAATTATTATGTCCATACAAAAATAACAATATTTGGTACTGTTCGGTTAAAGCGGATACAGCGGAAAACGTATTTTGAAAATAGCCGATAAACTGGATTATTTGTTAGGTTAACATAACCAAACCTAACCTAACCTAACCTAACCTAACCCAACCTAACCTAACCTAAAATAACCCAAACTAACAAATAATCCAGTTTATCGACTATTTTCAAAATGCGTTTTCCGCTATATCCGCTTTAACCGAACAGTACCCAATATTTAAATGCAATTGAGCCTGATATCAAAAAATCTGCTCTAATAGACATTTATTATAATGCTTAAAAAATATTGTACGCATAATTTTATTTATTTTGTAATGATTCTTAATTTATTTGATTTATGTAGCATGAGAGTGGATAGTAATCACTGTATTATAGCTGTTAACAATATTATGCATCTAATTTGACAAAGCGAATCGGGATAATTATTATTAATTAATTATGTGCATTAACTATCCCGTTACTGCAATGTACTCTTAGATTACCTAGCCCATTAAGCTGCAAATATTTCAGTTAATATTATGTACTTCGTCATCTTCATAATAATATGTCGGTTATTAATTCTAATGCCGGGTTCACAATTGCAACATGTCGCGCGACAACCTCGTTAAATTTTACGATAAGTATGATAATGACCCGGCATTAGAATCATCAATATTGCATTCAACATAAAATCTTCTTTTAAAAATCGATTGCATTATCTATTACATTGCAAACAGAGCGAAAAAAAAACATAAAAAAGTATATGCGACAAAGAGACACTTACTCAGTAGTGAAAAAGAGATATGCAAGTAAGAAGTGAGATCAAGATAGTTGTATGACTCTAGGCTTTAATAATGTATAGAGATAAGTATTCATATGATTATAATTAAGTTTTAATGCCTTTTTGATCATTTTATAGAGGAAACAAATGGCAAGTAATGATAATAAAACGTTATTAAACTTGTTTGTGTTGCCAAAATGGGCATTTTCTGTTTACTTAAAGCCATTTTAGACGGGACACTGGTGTCGCGCTCGTATATAATATAGGAGGCCTTTGTATTATGTTTATGAACGCTCCAGAGCCAATGAGTCAACGCATAATTTTGCGTTATAAATTAGAACATAAAACTGGCTGCGGTAATAAAAACAAGTGTATCGGCGGCTTGAGAATGTAGCGGCCGACGAAAAAGAGTACCGGACACGCGTTGACTCATTAGCTCTGGGGTGTTCATAAACATAATACAAGGGCCCCTTTATTCGAATACAAAGGCCTCCTATATTATATCGAGCGCGATACCGGTGTCCCGTCTGAAACGGACCTTAGGTACTGTGCTATTATCAATCTGGTATGGTAAACCAAGGTGACACAATCGGACGGACAAAATTTATTAGCATCATAATGGGAAGGTTAAGTACTGTACCTACCTATATTGTATTTTCATAATGGTTTAAAAACAATATTTTTATTCAAATGAATAATTCAAAGTCGTTTATTTTACAAAGCTTTTATCTAGTAGGTATATACATAATATTATGATCTGTAGTATTTTCAAATTATCTATGGTTAATAAACTATTTTTGTATTCAACGAATTCAACAACCAAGAGATTCATGTAACTGGCTATAATATAGGTAAATACCTACTTCTTATTTGTAGAAACGTTGATTCAAACCCTAAAAGATAGTTGCCAATATTAGTGAAATTTTAAAACGCTTGTTGTATGTCGTAATTATGTAAGACGCAAATGGTATAAGAATTGGTAGATCATATTGGCCGGAATCTGATGGATAGATACAGGTTCTAGTCCTATCAGGGTCGTATTTTTTCGTGTCGTGTTACTCATGTGTTTTAAAACTATTTATTATGTTAGTGTTATTGTATATTATAAGCATGGCATATTATCGAAATTCAAAAGTCATTCATTTCTAATCAACAAATTAATATTAAACTAAAATTACTATAATACATTTTACGAAATGATAAAGTTCTGCGGAAGTACGTGGCAACGCAATGCACATGACTGAGAGAAGTGGAAGCAGCTTCCAGCTTCATCCAGCAGTGGATAGATTCAGGCTGATGATGATGATGATGATGACATCAGGAGATATTAATTAATAAACTAAACATAGATAAATTTAATCTACACTGATGAAATAATATTTGTATATTGAATACCATACAGACTATATTATTATATCTAAACGCTTTGAGACCAATTACGTCGTGAGATATAATCCTGTCCAATGTATTGGACCCATGTCCAAAGGACCAACGGCCTTCCCTATTATTATGATAATATCAACATTGACTTATTAACTTTGTATAAAATAAGGTCAGTTATGACATATTTATTCAAAATAGAAGTCTAAAAAAGTAATTTATTTTGACGAAATATAAATTGTATAAATTTTGAGAATATATTATTATGTGTCAGGTATCCTACCTGGAATTAGCTAGGCCCTAATATCAAAAGAAAGCAACCTAACCTGTTAAGACTATTTTAAAAAGGCAACATGAGGTGCTTCTATAGTTATACTAAAAATAAGAAACATCCAATTTAGTATGTACTTAATAAACTGTTTAACAATAATTAAAATGTTTCAATTAATCGATATTTAAAAACATTTCTAAAACATATTTATTTTTGTAGACTAGTAGTAGTATTTCTGTAGACTTTTTGGGAAAGATATATTATAATTTATTATTATGGTGCATTATAATAGGAATCAAGAATTATATTAATGTCATAAAACAGTATAATTTTATGATAAACAACATCGTTCAAAAATTGAGAATAAAGTCATATATTTCATGTCATAATATTAATGCATCCATGTTTATAGCAATTTTTGTCAATACATACACTATAATAATTATGACTATTTTAATTTTGCTTAACTGTATAGTATTATAATAATTAAATAGTCACTAAAACTTAGTATATAAGTTTACAGTTGACTCATAGTTTTGAAAAAATTGCAATGCATTGCGAGCTGTACTGGCCATGCTTTGATGAGCTTTCATTATAATTATTATCATCAACGTTGTCACAAAAATGACAAATCAAAACATTTTTTTATTATTAAATATTATAAAATTATTATTATTACTATATAATTATTACTTCAAAAGTATTAACCAGTGAAAAATACTTTTTCTACAACTCCATCATTAAAGCTTTTCAAAAAAATATATAGTATGTTATATAGATAAATGTGTAAAATGATGACTTTTCAAATACCCCAATAAGTTATATTTCTAATATATACACTAAGTCCGCAGTATGGCATCGAACGGTATTTATTAGGACGATATAAAAAAGGTTAAAAGTGCCAGTGACTGCCGTATTCTAGGGGTACCAAATTGAAAAGCGGCCACACTGGATAGGGACAGGTGGAGGGAGCTGTTGGAGGAGGCCAGGACCCACACCGGGTTGTCGCGCCCCTGATGATGATGATAAGAAATGGTTAAAATAACAGTCTCTTTATGGCCTTCTTGACTTTCTTCACTTGAAAACTATTATCCTCAAAGGTTGTTAAAAACGAGGAACTGACAATAATCTGAGGGATTCAGATCGGCTGTTACAACTTCTGGAATCTACGTCTTCATTAAGGCAGCTTACGGCTCTGTAGTTATGATCACCGAAAAATTATTATCACGTGAGCCTCCACGACGTGTCTCTTTAAAAATCGGCTATCATGTTATTGCCAGTATCTCCGCCTACTAGAGCGTTTGGTCATTGTTTTTTTGACCCCACTATATTGCACATAAACCTCCCGCGCAGGAAGTATGTGAAACAATTGGAGCTGAAGGCCTACATGGGATAGACTCAATAGAGGGTCTCCGTTCGGCCTAATTCTTTTATGTTATGGGGGTTTTACGTAGCATGAGGTTCAGAGTTAAAAGTTATTCCTTACAGTTGCCACAATCTTGCTATCAGAGTGACTGAAATTATATCTTATAACTTTTTTATGAATTTAACCGTATATTACGTGCCTATCAATTCAATTTTTTGTCAGTCAAACATATATCCATTATCATTTCTGCACCCCTGTTACTTTCTAAAATGTATATGTCAGGAGCACATCAATATAACAGACACACAGAGATAGCTGTTGCGAAATTGTCGATAACCAAAGCCTCTCGTTGTCCCATGTGTCACTCCCAGAGATCGCGTCGAGTCATTACAGAGATTAATTTTATCGACTGAGAGAAATTATTATTCAAAACGCGGGAACCTCTGATTCAAATGTCTGCTTCTCTGGTATATGTTAATTAGTACGATGTTCAATGTGTTTTTATTGGAATCAATTAAATGTAATAATTCAAAATTAATTATTAGATAACTAAGCCGGTATGTTGTAATAAGTATTTAATAAACTATTTTTTTAATTTAAGTAAATACATCTAAGAAAATCTCAAATGAAACATTAATTTAAATAGTAGTACAATTTCGGTGACATTATTATTTATGACTTATACTGACATCGCTTACGAGTGTTTAAAAAATATCAAATTTAATTTCAAAAATTTCAAAACGTCACAACGTTCAAATTTGATTTGGTACCAGAAATTTATTCATCACCTCACAATTTTCTCCTTTCAAATGACCTTAAATTAGCAAAGTGTATTCACTTACAGTTAAAAAATATAAAACGTGTAATTATGTTTAAATGTACACGTCGCAATTAAGCACCAAGTTGGTCAACTCCTAAAACAGATTTGACTCAAAAAATAAAAATATATCAATTTTGAATGGTAAAAATAAGCTTCTTCTTTTGTCGTATCCATGCGAGTAGAGTTAGGTATTTCCCGAGAAAATCTCAATCTCGAGATTCGGGATTTCCAGAAAAGAATTCTTGAGATATTGGGAAATTGAAAAAAAACCTGCAAAAATCCTAAAATCAGTGTAAAAACAGACAAATTCGAAAAAAATATGATTTTTTATTATTTATGTAAGAAGACAAACAAAATAGTTGTTGGAAAACAAATATACTTCAAAACATTACATATTAAAATAGACTTTCAAAAAAACGCAGACTATCAATCGCTGCGTCTGACAATCGCGTACGCTTTTGAGACACAAAATTCCCTTATATTGCAAAAATTGCGCTCATTTTGAATCGACGTTGGCTTTATTGTGTTAAATGACCCGATCAGTCTTTGAACGTTTTGTGTTTTCTGTCCACTTTTTCCATATGAAAAATTGTTTTTTCAATTAATATTGGATAATGAAGAAATCCCGAATCCCGAGAAAAGATTTTCGAGATCCGGGATTTCCTGAAATGTTAAAAATTTAAATTCTCGAATTCCCGAAACCCAACTCTACATGCGAGAGATTCGTCTAGCTAAACTCTTCCAACTTCACCACCATGGCCACCGCAGTGGCTTAATAATTTACTGTCAACAACACGTTTTCTGGGACTGCCCGCTGATGGGATCCGACCGGAGCTGTTTGTAAGGGTCCGTCCACACGCCGACTTGATATCAACCATGGGTAACTTTGAGGCATTTGAAAAATTTGCTGCGTCATATTATGGAGGACAGTATAATTCTGATCCTTTCGGAGTCCTCTGTCTGTAGAGCACATTTCATGTCATTAAAGATAAATAACGGCAGAGCTAGTCACGATTCTTTTTAAGCGCCAAGGTGGATGGTTGTGCTGGATCAGTCCCGTACACCTTCATTTCGGGACAAGGAAGTATGGCACTAAAATCTTTTCATTCTGATACGTTTATAGTATCATGGAAGGCGGCCGTGCACAAATTGTGGTTGCATATATAAGGCGGGTGGAGATGGAGTAACCCAAATCCATGTAAACATAATATTATCATATATGTTGCATCTGGATGCAATACATTGATATACCATCACATATTCCGCAGTTTCCTCGACAATATATTCGCAGTTTAAATATACCACACATACATTCTAACTATTTAGTTAATATTCTCCTAATGCCGTGCCCACACTGGAAACCTCTTTAAATTTCACAAATTTGTTTGACCAAAAATTATTTTAATCAAAATTTAATGAGATTGCCAGCAACATTTTGCCAGTCTATCAATCTATTTTGCGTTCATTACAAACATTACGTAGAATGTGCTTTATGCAGTCAATATTGTAACATATCTGTTTACACTTATCACTAATTGTAAACGAAAATGGGGATGCACACCACCGATGTAACTAGATTAATCACACGTGACCGATCATGCGATTTTCACTAGGTATATAAAATGTAATTCAATGACTCACCTCACTACAACATAACAATAACTAAACTTTGTAACTAGAGGTAATTCTCTGTTGGATATCGTGGATGCCATGGCAATTCGTGATTCTATCAGAGTAATGTGTTGTGTTTGGTTGTCCGTTACAGCCTAGTATTCTCTAGGCTCTAGTGAATCTAAGGAACAAAATGTCCTTTAACATGACGCGCAACATATAGTCTACGTGACATTGCAACTTTGCGCGCTATCCCCAACGTTGCACGCAACGTAGTGCGTGACGCAAGACATTTTGTCGTTTCGCAAGCAACCACACAGACCGCGAGTCTGTCCCGCATCCAATGTTGTCGAATGTAGCCAAGTGTGCAACATGTCGTTCAACATGATTTACTCGAATATCTACTCTTCTTTCTTTTTGTAGTAAGTAGTACTCTTACGTTTCGATAACCTATAGAATAAATATGTTCGCAGTACTGACCAACACAACTTCCTCGGGCGACATTTCTGCGGCAAATGATGCGAGTCCTGGTGTGCACAAGCAAAATGTTCCGCGACATTGTTCCCGAGACATCAACGTAGATGTTGAGCATCATGTCCCGCGGCTTGTTGCTCCATTTGTATCCTAGTGAATACATGGCTTTACTCTAAATCTAAATGTATTGGATATTAATTTAAATATAATTAGTGTCTCATACCTGAAAGTTAGATATTTTACATTACATGGCATTAAACTCTGATTCTAATATTTGAATTGGCCTCAAAAGAGGGGAATAACTTGCTTTTCCCTCCACCACCCGCCACGTCTCCACACCCGTTATAGAGAGGAATAACTAACTCATTTTATAATAATATGTTGACTCAAGAAGAGGATCTTAGATTCTAAGCCAACCCATCACAAGAGCGGGATAAAAAAAATTACCTAACCTGCTGGCATCAGAATTGAAACATTTTTTTATTATTCTTGAGCTACGAAGTCTCAGCTGAGACTTATTTACCTTTATATGTTATACACTGTTATTACATTTGTGAATACATATTATTATTATTCATGGTGGCTAGATACATAGGTAACATTACAATGTATCTTTAATCGTGTGGAAATACAATATTCAATTTACACTCTCAGACTCTTGGATACACAGAAATGCTTTGATATTTGGCTGAGCTAAAAACATCACAAGATTTAGTGGAAATGGTATTTTTGTCTATTTCAATTTTCAAGAAGCATTTGTCTTTGGGCATCATGCAGGGGACATTGCCAAACAACGTGATTAATATCTTCATTATCACTTCCACACTGACACGTAAGGTCATTTATTATACCTAAACGAGCTAGGGATGCTGCAAGATTATAATGATCAGCTCTATAGAGATTAATTGTAATAATCGTTTTCCTGTTAAGCATTGTTTTATCAGTTTACCAGGGCTTGGTTTTACAACTGTAATATAATTTAAAATACATTTGCCTTTTGTTAATTTTATTCTTGTTCTTTTGACGTATTCTCTATTTCAGTTTTAGCTGTTTTTTTTTTACAGTCTGTATAAAGTATGGTGAGTGTGTCTATATATTATTGTAAATTCGTCTTAGGTTATTTGATGTCAATAAAGTGTAATGAAAGGGAGAAGCCCTGTTTTTAAAGTACTACCTAACTGTAAAAACGTTTCCCGGATGTGACCAAGACACAGTTTTGGGTTGTGGTACCAATGGTGATGATTATTAAAACTTACCCATAATAATTCCTTATGCAATAACTACCCACTCAAAACAAAGTATTCTACTTTGGCGAAATGCGTAATAAATTACCATTAAGTATCAGGCAAGCAGCATTGAAAGAAAGTGTCGGAAACATTTGCGAGAGAAAACGGCTCAAAGACAATGGGCCATTTATTTGTTTTGCGGCTAACATACTTGTGGGTAGATAGGCCTTTATAAGGATTTCGCTCTAAGGCTTCACCGATCAATCACAATAATTATCTCTATCGGCGGGTATTTATATTAACAAAGACGAATTCTCTTATCTATTTTGATGTCCTATATGGTTTTAATATACGAGTACTACGTCATTCTATATTTGAATTTTACTTTCTATTGAGGGATTTCCATTGTATGTAAATTAATATAGTGAAAAATTTGTTTAATTAGTAAGTATAATAACAAATTTATATGAATATTCATTAAAAATTCACAGGGAACATAATATTATAATCTTGTCGGACATGATCATAGATTAATTTAACACGGGGGTAGTTATGTATTTATGTCAGCAGTAAAAATGTCTATAGGGAAGACACTTTACTTTTTAAAATTTATAAAGCTGAAATACAGCAAGTTAAAGCATATAATAATAATTACCTATCAAATACTTTATGTCAGACTTTCGCTAAGTTTGGCAGAATAAATCCTTATAAAACAACGTACTGTAGTTAAATCTATCTTTTTTTTCTTTCTTTGGTAATATATAACATGATTAACAGCACTAAAGCCTGATTTCATAAGATATGAGTTGGAAAAGATATCTGAATATCATTTTCCACATATTATTTGGATATAAGACAGGATTTTTTTTATTTTGCCATAGGTTTTCATATCCACCACTATCGAATTTATATTTACTTTCTTCATCATATCTAATTTATAATACTTATTTCTTCTTGGCAAGAGTTGTATCAACTTATGCGAGGGCGATACAAATAGTAAGTACATTTTCTGAAATTTAAATTGTCACGGGGAATTTTATGAAAACATAATGAAAATGATTTAAAACCCCTACCGCCCACCATGAAAGCTGGAACGCCCACTAGTTAGCGGTAGGGATCAGGTTGACTACCCCTGATTTAACATCATGTATAAACACTATTATTTCTTTATTGAAGCTAGGTAATAAACTATTGTGGCGAAATATTTACAAAGTTATTAAATATAGAAGGAAGTGACATCTGTCGAACAAAGTACCTACAATATGGAGGTCTATCGCATGTTTGCAGAACGAAGAATAAGATAAGATGGTGGTTCGTGTTGCAAGGATGAAGGACATGCAGTGTCCAAATATTATAATACCAAAAAACCTCGAGGGAAGAAGAAATATTATGAAATCTACAATAAGATGGTTTGACTGTCTTCATAGAAGTGGCACCAAACTGGGACTTCAAAACTTGATAACTACAGCATATTAGGTAGATAGATAGGCGTATAGGTTTTCTAAAAACCGTAATCTCGATATTCACCAATAGCGAAATACCGGTTTTAAAAATATAAAATAACTGTACTATTAGTATTAAAGGAAAAAAATATATAAAACTAAATCTCAAATGACTGAATCATCCGATAAAAGTGAATTAATAATAAAAGAAATCCTTATTTTAAGCGGAAAAACCGTCGACTGTTTTTGATGGAATATTTTTTTTTAAAGAAGAAGGGCTAAAAGAATGCTTTGGTTAAATCAGATTTTCTTTTAGACGAAATTTGGCAAGAGCTAAAAAATCCTATTGCTTTCGGAGTTATGATGGATTTTTGTTTCATTTTGTTTAAATAAGTTACTTATAAAAAATAGGGTGCCGTATTTATAACGAATACCGGTATTTAATATAATATTGTAATCTAAAAACCGGCATTGACATTTTTATTCAGTATTGCAGTCTATATTTCCATCAGTTAGTTGAGTTCAGTTGTATATGTACAAGTATTTAAATAATATTTGTAAGTAGATCTTAAATATGATAAACGCGTATTTGTCAAAAAACAATACATCAAAATTGTAAACAAATATGGCGCACATTTCAATTCAATTCTGACAAGTACAAAATATATTATTATTTTGGCTTTTAATATTAAAATTTTATAAAGCTCCATGTTGTTATAGTCAAACAGATGGCGTAATCACTTTTCATTGACCATTAAGAGGAGCGATGTTAAGGGTCTAATCGCGTGTCCTCTGGAAGAGGCACAAAGGCATGACATCACCGGTGAAAGCTCGGTAGGAGACAAACACTCTGACGTCAGAGTGTCCTGCGAGAGTCCTTCAAATCATGTCTACAGATTATACGGCTCTATCCGGCGTGCAAAATTTAATACCGGTATAAATTATAATGAAAAGTTTTCCCAATTTCCGGATATGCCATTTTAGTATCTATTTCTGATACTAATACGATATGGAATAAATAAAATTCCAAAGAGAAAAATAAATACTTATAACAATTTGCGTTTATATTATAAAATGCAATTAAATCGTAGAAATTAATAAATAAAGTGGAATTGCTGAAGATTAAACGAGTAAAATATGTATATATGACTATAAAAAATACCGGGTGGTAGTGCCACCTGTCAACATTCAATATTTGTCAAGCGGCGACGCTTAGATAATGGTTTTTCTACATCCATAATGTTTCTCTTTTTTTATTTATTGTGTATTGGATCACACACTGATGTCTTGTCTAAACGCCACTCTGTTGATTTTTTAACACTTTCACTTCTATTTATACACTCCAGAAATCTCTTCAAATTGAATCGAGCATATTTGTTATAAAAATTGGCATTTTCCGACATTCATTTTCAAGTTAGTTCTAGTTAGTGCCCAGATCTCTTGCCTGCCACCCTTGATCCACTCGGGACTCGGTCTAAAGTTTTTTTTATGATTGTTTAATGGCCATTGCTCTGAGAGTTTCAAATGAAATTATTTACCTAAAAGTTAAAATTCGCGTTTTGTAAACCCAAGCTTCATCTAATCAGATATTATGATTATTATCTCACATTTAAACTGTATATAGAAATGTAATATGGTACGTGTAAGTTTTTTCTTCATCATTAAAATTTATTGTTATTGTTGATCTCTAACGGCTGGAAAATGTTGAAATTTCTCTTAAATTTGATTTTAACAATATAGTCGTGGGAGATTTTAGGTTCAACGACATTTTCTCAGGATAAAATATAACATAATATCGTATTAGCATAAGTACATACATTTTTGTACAAAAATATGATATTTGAAAATTTTGACGAAATTGAAATTACAATATTATAACAAATTTGTATTATGTAACTGTTTGTAACGCAGCGTAACATAGTAAAACACATACAAACACACACTCTTTGTCTGCGCATTGAATACATTGAAAGCAGTCAGCGCATCGACAAAATGTTGACAGTTGGCACTCCCACCTAGCTATTTTTCCAGTATAAGTACTTATAATACATACAAATATATTACATCATAATTACAAGATAAAAAGAACTTTTTATATACCATGTTTTCAAATTTTCTGTTGAATCATATTATAAACTTGACAAGTCTATGTATTAATAATTTAGGACAAATGAGGCAATTGTCAACTAATCATTTTTTTTTTGCTATTTTGCAAAAAACAAACAAATATAGAATACTGAAATGTCATTTTGATTTCCATAGTAACGCACGTATATATTAATAATTTCCTAGCAACTAATAATAGTGGAATGGATTACGGATTTCTTCCGAAATAACTTTTCATACAAAACAGAATTAACTGAAAATGAATTCAATTCTACTTAAAGATGGCTAAAAGTATTAAAAAATGCATTGGCATCGTGTTCTGATATATTCTAAAAGTTTCAAATGTCTAGCTAGTCGGGAAGTTAGTTAACAATCGATTGCAAGATTTGTACTGGATAAACAACCACCGGACAAACAATAACATGAGCTTAGAAAAACATGGTAAAAAATAGTGAATTAACATTTTCAATAAATATACATAGTTACTGTGACCTCCCGTCCAAGGTATCAGATATCAGGTTTAGAGATAAAATTTCTCATAGTTCTGCAACTACATCAATAAAATGTTCATAAATATTTTAAGTATATTTAATTAGACTTGTTTTTTCAATGTAAACAATGAATACACAATAATATTAATGTAACATTAATTTAAGTTATTTATTTAATAATGATAAATAATACATGCCCCTTGGGGACCACTGTAATATGACAGCACTTGTTCACTCGCCGAACGACCATAGACAAAAGTACGAGTACATACTTATATTATTTTTTTAACTTCACAAAATTGTACTCCACCATTTTTGGGGTTGATTTGTAAAATTGAATCTTTATTCGATTATTTTAAAGTGAATAGACCAATCTCTGTATATTTAATACTATTTAACTAGGTAGTGAAGTTTAGTCAGTTTTATAACGAACTTTCTAATGGCTTCCCAAAGTATTCATCTTATGTGTAAGTATAGTTCATTTCCTTTAAAACATTTAGTTAATTGTCTGCCAGTAAACTCTTACGTTGTATCCAAAGCTGTAACACTAATCCTATGTGATTCAGATTTCATCCATAGGTATTAGAGATGGGCCATCTTAAGTGAACAGAAGAATCATTTAATTGACTCAGTTGACTCACTGAACACACCTGTATTAATATATATATTTATTATTTTGTCTTCTTTTTCTAACATCTTTTCAACAAATTTTCTCTTCATCTAATGACAAAATATGTATTTTGGTTTTCAGATTTTATGCAGTTTTGACTTATTGCAGTTTTTAGTAATTTATACCGATAATTAAATATATAATATTATAGATCAAAGATAGCAAACCTTTTTCTGCAAACAACAATTTCGAGAAAATAGTCATGTGTCAGGTAAATAAATAACAATTACAAAATAAAAAGAACTTTTTATATACAACGTTTTTAAATTTTCTCTTGAATCATATAAACTTGGCTTGACTTAACTAGCTTAAGCGATCAAAAAAAAATGTACTTGATAGAAATAATACTGAAATGTCATTTTGACATGTCATATTGATTTTCATAGTAACGCACGTATATATTAATAATTTAGTTGCTAGGACCCCAGCTAGCAACCTATAATGGTGTCGAAATAACTTTTCATACAAATCAGAATTAACTGAAAATGAATTCAATTCTACTTAAAGATGGCTAAAAGTATTAAAAATATGCATTGGCATCGTGTTCTGATATATTTTAAAAGTTTCAAATGTCTAGCTAGTTGGGAAGCTAGTTAAAAATCGATTGCAAGATTTTTACCGGACAAATAACCACCGGATAAATAAGAATATATAGCTAAGAAAAACGTTGTAAAAATAAAAGAAATCTCATATTTATATACAATACTTTATTTGTAAATTTACCAAAAAGATTAAATACCATGTATTATGGATATTTATACACTCAGGTACCTTCTACAAAACGTTTTTTTCAATTTAGTAATATAGGAAGACATTCCGAAGATCATGAAATACACAGTTTATAAAATATTCCTATAATTCAGTCAAAGTATCTTCAAGGCAATATTTTACTTTCGATATGTAATAATTCATTGACAAAAATAGTTGTTCGCAGTCATGTTTTCAAAAAGATGGTGAAAATAGCGGTTTGCTAACTTTTTCATCGGAAAGTGGCGACACTGGCTTGTCAGGGATGAAGAAAGTATCTGGAGGTCGCCAAGATATTGTAGATTTGTGAAGTCGCGTGATAATCATGAATGCCTTATTTAACCAAAAATGATTCTCTTTAATAGCAGTCAAATTGAGCGGATCAACAACTACGTCTATTCAGACAAATATTAAAATTAACAGTGATTTGTATGACGAAATTGGTCATGGAACCAAACTGGCATGGGGCGCATTTTGATAACTGTATAATATTATCACTAGTGACGTCCTATTGATTGTATTTTAATCGCGAATTGTTCAACCAATGTATGATACCAGTACTCACGTATGCATATAAAATATGGACCTTTAATATAAGATAAAACAATTATAGAGGTTTACTCAACCCTGCAACTGATACATTATTATCTATGCTCATTTATACATATAGCATATTACAATCTTAGTTGCATTCCGGCTCTTCAACAATACAGTCAAATTATGCACGCAACTCCGCATAACGTTTCAACATTAAAATCAATCCTACTAAATTCAGCATAAAAACTAATGCCAGTCCTGTGTATTGCCATATGTATCCAAATTGTTATCTATAATACAAAACTAAGAAATTTAATCACTGTGTATTATTCCGCACTACCCGACGCACCATATCATCACACACTCAACGCAACCTTCCAGATCAGATAACAATAATATAGGGGCCATCAGCATTTTCAAAGATACCCCCGATACAATCACCGCTGTACTCACCTCTATATAATTTTTAAATAATTTTATTACACATCGATTCACTAATTAAATGATCCAATCTATTATAATTTTCAAGGCATGAATCAAGAAAAGACTCGTTTGGGTTCGAAAATATTCTCACACTAGGATTTCCCATCAGAAAATACAATGGCCATGAGAGGGTAGTGCAGGGTAATAAAAGCACATTCCGCCTTACTAAAGTCCATAAAAAGTTCGTTCCGCGAAATCCACTTGTTTCTACGATCCCAAAGTAAGGCGCAAACTTGCACTGGAGCTGGAATCGGTGCAGGCTTATCACGTTTGCCCTCTTTCCCCTTTTGTTTTGTGTATTTTAGAGTAGTTTCACAATAGAGTTTCTAATATATAACTATCTACAGAGTAAAATATAAAAATCGATTAAACTTATAATCACTAACTATCAAACAATGTTTAATATATCTATGTATGTCAATTAGATTAGAGTGTATGCTTCATAACTTTGTACTCCGGTTCTAGGATGAAAATGATATAATATATTCTGAAAATATATTTTTAGATAAGTATATTATCTTATTTATTTATTACTACATAATATTATATTAATAAAAATGGATATCATTCGATATAATTTTATGCGAGGTAAACAAACAACCTTTGTTACACTAAATCTGATACGGCTTAAACATCAGGATGGCTATCATCCATCCTGAACTTGTAATCATCATTTATCCCAACACATAAGTGAAAACGTGAGAGTGATATTCCGAACCGTCCATTTACCAGTGCGTGAGTGCGTGAGTGCGTGAACACCAAATCAGCTCCAGCGCGCCAACCCTCTCAACATAAAAAATCAGTGTCTGGCATCTTGTTTAACACCCCCCCCCCCTTAGATCCACAATTCATAAGCATCTTCAAATTACTGTCCACTGCAAAAAGCGCAACCACTAACCTAACCCTTAAGAGGGCTATAACTGCGTTTAACCAAATCGCTTCGAGTATTGATATATTATACTTGGGTGAGGCAGTTTAGATAGACATTGTTTTATAAATTCTTAAGATATAAATTAATTAATATTTATTATCAATTATCACTAAGTAAATGCCGGATTTCTTGAAAATTTCTATAAGTACACATAATATTATAGAAATTACTTACCACATTTTGTAACTTCTTGCAACTTTTATGATTGAGTACCATTTATTTTTATTATTAGGTACAAGATTACCAGATTACCAGTGGTTTTGCAATTTATATTATTATTTATACTTTGTGTCCTTAAGAACATGTTTACCTTCCTTTGGGCAGTGAACCACGAAATGAGATGTGAAGTAAGGGAGCATGTGTGTTTAAAACAAAAACAGAAAATACCACGTACTTAATAAATTTGTTTATGTGGGCAAATAATTTACATTTAATCAAGAACCTTACTTTACAACTATGTACGTAAGTTAATTATTTACTATTTTGTAAATAAGGTTCTCGGGAGACGGTCTTGTAGCTTTCCAATGACTAAAACATGGCGGCGATTTCATATAATTACGTTTTTTATTATTACCACCGTAATAAACATTAAAAATATATCCAGATAGTAGGTATAGAGAGATAGTTCTTGTAGTGCTGAGATCTGAAAGATGAAAATATTACCATCAATAATTAATCTTAAGTAAAACTTTTTTTTTTAAATCAAACGGTACTTGTGTTGGTCAAATTGCAAGAATTAATATTAAACGTATGATTGTGACAATACGTAGAAAGGTGTCAAATTCTTCTGTCATTGCAGATGACTCAACTAGGTGTTAGTATCGTTACTTTCAAATAACACTAACACCGTTCCATGGTGATTTCGTCGTGATGCTTGAAAAATTGGGAGAGATAAACGTAAAGGATCCAAGGATATTGAACTTCAAAGTCTGTACATGTTTTTAGATACTTAATGAAAACTATTAAATACCAGTTAAATAATACAAAATGCAGTAATGTATCTTCGGATATTAATCAATTATACAGTTGGTTCCTTTTCACTTTATGGCATTTCCAGACAAACATTCACTAGAAACTATTTTACATAAATGAACTAATAGGTGATGCTCTTTTATTATTTCATAGTATTATTTGCAAAGTCGTAAACTATTTATTTCTCATAAAAAATTCAAGTTCAAATAAATATTTGTATATCTTTAATAATCTTAGAAAAATAAATAGAGGTAAAGAAATTATAGAGTTCTCCATATCATCTAAAAAGGTTTGATCTCTTACCTCTTATAATACTTTGCATTTATGACACTTTGCAGTTGGTTCCTTTTTAATAACAGAAATTTAGACATTTCGAATATTAATTGTTCATTAAACAAAAATAAAATATGTATGTAATGTAAATAAAATGGTAACTTTCGCATCTATTTTATACACAAGGCTGCTGTCGGCGGCTATCGAGAGTAGTTTATAATATTTATTTATTGAGGCGGTTAATTGTTACAATAAATTAACCGTCTGACCTCTCAAAAAGTGCTATGTTTTAACAGCACATCTCTTGGTTGTGTTAATTTTTAGAGCGAGATAGACAAATTAGACAGCTAACTGATTGTTATAATTATAATACCTTAAAACATACATATGATAAACGGTTACATGTAAGTTGTACGTATGCAGTTCATCGTGGGACACTTATTCGTGCGCCGCAGTACGTGAAACATGAGTTCGTATAACATTTTATCAAATGACGAGTTCTTCGTTGAACATTTCACCGTGAAATACATTTGTACGTATCTTACAAAATGTGGCGATAGTTTGAAAATAGTACTGTTTCAATTAGATTAACCCTAACCTAACCTAACCTAGTAAAGACATCTCATAAAATTCGCCACATGTTATAGCATGATTTTGCACGAACTCATGTTTCACGTACTGCGGCGCACGAATAAATGTCCTGCGGTGAACTGTTTATGTACAATTTTCCGGATACGATGATAAACTACCTTTGATAGCCGTCGATAGCAACCTTGTGTGTAGAATAGATGGATGGAAAATGTGGATCTGTTTAGTAGATTTAAATTGGAATATTTTGATCTAGTTCCCATTCACAACTCAAAATACCTAAAAACGTTAGTTGGATCATTTATATTTATCACAACCCAATGTGTCATTCCTCTTCATACCAATGTATAATCTCATTTGAATAATATATAATAACTAATTTTCTTTTTTTATTTTCATGCCATGTTTTGAACCTTTAAAATGAATTATTATTTGTAATATTCGCTTCATTTAAATGAATATATTTTAACTGAATTAAAATTGTATACACTACAAAATTCTCGCAACAAAACAAAGCTCTCCATTAATTCACAATATCCGTTTATACAAACTTTAGGTGCATCCACTTATAACTAGTAAGTAGTGCCGAAATCGGACATTCTATTTGATTAAACCACAACCGTGAACAGTCCGGCAGACTGAGGCAGTATAAATATATTGGATAGCAGAATGCAGTCGGGCAAAACTTTTTAGAGACTCATATAGTCGTATGAGCCGTGTAATAGTACACTCAAATACCCTCACTTGATGGCTGTTCTATGAAAAGAATACGATCTATTTGATGCCAATAACAGTAATATTAACTTTAATGTAGGCGAGACTGTTTGGGTTTTATTGGTTCTATCCCTCGATCAATCGTAGTAATAAAATGACAGTATTTGATATAATATAAAAGTTTTCTTTCTCTCAAATAAAAAAAAATATAATTTATATTTTTCAGATCCAGTGTGTCTTATGTCCGATTTATAATGAAAATGAGTAATGTACATATTTTTCTATTACGTTATCATGTCATATTTTTCTTATTAACACATTTTTTATGAGAAATGGAAATGAAAAATCTACTTGCTCAACCTATTTGGTACATACTCTGACTCCAAATACACATTGCAAACAATATGTGTGTTTATATTCAATACGCCAACGAAGGTCGAGCGGAAACGGTGTCGATTTATAATATCGTGAGTCCTGGGTTCGAATCGCAGAACTGACAAAATCATATATTGTTTTTCAATGTGTGTTTGGATCCATAAGATGAACATAATAAAATTAGCAAGTAGTTAATATCCATTTCTTGTAAAAACAAGAATCTGTTATTACAATCTGCTGCCATGTTATGATCTTCTTCGGATGAACGTGGTGGCAAAATTGGCAAAAGGGTAATATTATTATAAAAATTAATTGACTTATACCTGGCGCCTATCAGTCCCTGCATACCCCTTGCCTCATTACTGAGGATGGTGATCACTTTTCCAACAATCTCCTTCTATCTAGAGCGATCCTATGTTGATCTTGTTGCTTCAGTTACAGTTAATTCAGTCGCTTTTTTTATAATATGGTATCACTCGATCTGGAAGGCACACGCCCTTGCTACCTGCTCCCTTCCACTACAGTACAGATCTCTTCCAGAGATCTGCAAGCTACTCGGTTCTTTTCTTTCCACGAATATTCAAAATGACTTATTTTCAATCAAAAGAGTCTAAAATGATTGTATTATGTATATTTAAATAATCGGGGAATAATTTTTCCTATTGATCCCTAAAACCAAGAGTCAGATAATGTACAATCATATAAATATAATTTGGCATAACATTTTATTATTTAACGTTTTGAGATCTAAAAGCGTGATGACTAATGCATCACTGTATTAATACGATTTAGTTGGCAGCGAAGCCGGAGTTGTCGCGTTGAACACATTAGCGCAGTTGCACATGCAGAAATGGACGGTTACGGGGGTCCTGGTTACGCCTCTGTCGCCAAAGGCTTAGCATAAGATATATATGCTACTTTAAGGCAAATGCAGTCACACTGAAACAGTGGCGTATCTATTTCACTATCAAAGACTAATCGTCGCTATAGGATTGGTTTCCCGAATATCCGTTTTTGTCATAATCGACCTCTTAATGTAGAATGTTTTTTGTATCTAATTGGACGAGAACCATCCTTTTCTTTAAATTACTTTGCAATGGTAATGAATACATCATTCATATGCTATAAAATAACAATTTAAATATCTCCATGTATTTAAATATAGGATTATGAAATTTGTTTTTCGTCTCCTGAACATTTGGTCTATTCGGGAAACCAATCCTACAGCGACGTAATATTAAAAATTTCTTTGTTTTAGTATACTTACTTAAATCTTAAACATTTCTAAAATATTCCATTAAAATTTCTCCAGCGTTCCGTCGTTCGCGCATAATTTGAATTTATGCAGATGCTAATAAAGAGGTGGGCATCCTATATTTATCATCATAATACGAACGAATATATTATCCACCTCAGTGTGAAAGAAAGTACTGATCATACATTCCATATTGGGACTTCATACATACACAGTTTCAGGTAAGCGCTTGGCCATAGTGACGAGCGGGCAGCGGGACGGCAGCAGCGTGTACAACTCAAACGTATAACCGTGTGTGACAATGCCCAAAAAAAGACACTGTCTACGAACATTTCACACATGGTTAAACGTTTGAGTTGCGCAAGCCGCTTCCGCGCCGATGCCCGCCTGACCACTACGTTCTTGCACTAAATGTCTTTCTGGTATTCAAAATAACAACATGATAAGTGGGTGTCCTTGTGAGATTGAAATTTTTGAATTAAAACACAATGCGTAATGAACCCTTAATTTTTAACATGAATAAAAGATGTAAAACCTAGCAGGCTTAAACCATCCCCTATTAGTAACACGAATACTGGGGAGTCCTGACTGAAATTCCCTGGTTGTATCCAGTTTTAACCTATAAATCAAGTATTTATATCGGATATTTAGGATGATTTATACTTAGGCCAAACTCAACTTCAGATTGTTACAGCAAATAAAATATTATAACATCACTAAAGTACATTAAATTCTGGTGCATGCATTAATATAAATGGATGAATGATCCAACAAAAATATAACGAGCCTTATCTTACTGGGCACCCTATCTTAATTTAATGTAATTTAAAGTAATAAAGAAGAAGGCTTTGCATATATTTGTTTTATTGTTGTATTATAAATCAATTTTCAATACCTTTAATTCTAAAGAATACTTATAAATGTACATATATTTTTAATACTAGTGTTTTTTTCAGATTTAAATAGATATAAACTGCGACTAGAGAATCCAATCCCGAGCCAAAATCCTGATCCTGGGATTTCGGGATTACAATTTGACAATCCCGGGACTGATCCCGGGATTGGCATTGTTTTCCATTGTTAATATAAAATTTTTATATTTATAAATAACATTGATAAAATCGGTCAAAAATAAATCTAGTATAATTTATACTATTTAAGTCATTTATTGTTAATATATTTTTTCAATATTTTATTTATTGTTTACCTTCAATCTTGGAAATACATAATTTTATAAACAATAATGTAAATTTAATATGAGATTGCTGTTTCTGATAGTAAAGACTTAATGAATGGGTTAGCGAGATTAAAAATAGTAAATCAAATATGAAACTGCCGTAAAACGTATGAAATCATGGTGGAGTTACTTTGTTAATAGTGCGAAGCATTGTTTTTTTCCAATCTTTCTCATTTTTATTAATTTATGTGAAAAAATAAAATAAATCGGCAACTTACACATGGGTGGGTATAAATCAAACTTCATTCAAACTTAGTTTATTTCTAATGTAGTTATTTGTTATTAAAAGTATTTTTTCTGTTATTTTATTTTCAATAAAAAAGATTAAAAAAAATCAATCCCGAAAGATTCGGCATTATGTTTATCAATCCCGGGATTCATAGGTATCAAAAATAGCTTGGGATCCCGGGATTGGAATCCCAAGCTGCGACTGATGGTGTACCAGAATTGCCGTGGTATAGATAGACCGATATAATATATTTAACGTAGAAGACACAAATGCATAACCGACATAAAATCTCATTTTCAAGACATAATAGGAACAGGTAGAATATCAATCTATTCTAGGGTATTTTAATCAGCTTTGTAGATAGCTGAAACTTTCTCAGGAAAAGCATACAGGCAGCAGGTCTCAACGACATACTCAAAGGTTTCGATTTATCAACTCTCACATAAACGAGAGATATTTAATCCCAGCCAGAATAATAAATGTCATCTGAGTCGCCAAGTCGCAAAATCAGCTCTGAACATTCTACAAAATTTGCTCTGGACAGTTTTAAAATCTTTTTTTTTTTTAATTACATTTCCTTGCAATTTTTGTGTCTAGTATCGTAACCGTTTTATGTCAGTATATATGATGATAAAACAAATTGTATATATTTACGTAGTAGATATGAATTTAAAATCATTTTTTGTGTTTTTTTCTAAAGTAGAATAATTACAAGATAAAAAGAACTTTTAATATACCACGTTTTTAAATTTTCTATTGAATCATAATAATTATAAACTTGACAATTCTATGTATTAATAATATAGGACAAATAAGGCAATTGCCAACAAATCATATTTTTGCTATTTTGCAAATAAAAATAAAAATAAAAAGGATTTCAAGTTATACACATTTATATTTTTATAAAAATCGATGTTTTTTAAAATAAATATAAAAAATATTAAAACGATGAATTAGTCAAAAATCTAAACGAAGAAAAATTGAAAACTTAATAAACTAAATTTTAATAATAAATATGACCATAAAATATAATGTAATTATAAGATGTGACCCTGCAACGAATTCACATTTTATTACATTTTTTTACAATTGTAAGTTTATCTTTAAATTATAAAAAAAATCCTTTTAATGTTTTCAGATACATATTTATTAATTAATACAGTTGAAATTGTAAATTATCCAAAAAAATCTCTAATTGCAAGCTTCGTATTTTTCCGCTATGTTCTCTGCTGGCATGCCTCTCCCCCTTAAGGGGGGACATGCTCGTCGAAGGTCAAAATTGAGTTTTTATTGTATTTTCAAACCATGATCCTGGACACTCCTTAAACGTTGTAGATAATCTATTTATATAATTTTGAAGCCTTATTATCCTTTATAGTTATTTATAACTGTGCAGTGGTGTTAAGATTTTTTACATTTATTAATTTTTAAACGCATTTATAAAACCATTAGCATAATTTATTACGAGATAATTTTTGTAAAATATTCACGATAAAAAATTATATTGATAATCTCTGTGATCCCGAATTTTACAAGAATTAGGCATTTTATTATTCAAAAAATCGGCAAGATTAACACATTTCAAGATAATTCTTAAGATATTTATTATAATCTATGTCTTTGACCATTCAAGTGTGATAAACATCTTATGAATAATGATTGCTTTATAATAATTATTGACCTAATAATAAGGTAGTGTTTTTTTGAAATACGCCATTTCTTTTGTCATTCCCCAGTGGTTAAGCTACAACATACGGCCGTAGCCATAAATTGACAAACTATAATGGAAGTAGGGAGTAAAATGATATTGACGCGCGTGTTTGAACATGTACCGTTTAAAAAAAAATAAAAAAAAATTCAGTTAGGTACATGTTCAAACACGCGCGTTAACATCATTTTACTCCCTACTTTAATTATAGTTTGTCATTTTATGGCTACGGCCATATGTTGTAGCTTAACCACTAGGGAATGACAAAAGAAATGGCGTATTTCAAAAAAACACTACCTTATTCTTAGGTCAATAATTATTATAAAGCAATCATTATTCATAAGATTTTTATCACACTTGAATGGTCAAAGACATAGCTTATAATAAATATCTTTAGAATTATCTTCAAATGTGTTAATCTTGCCGATTTTTTGAACAATAAAATGCCTAATTCTTGTCAAATTTGGGATCACAGAGATTATCAAAATAATTTTTTATCGTGAATATTTTACAAAAATTATCTCGTAATAAATTATACTAATGGTTTTATAAATGCGTTTAAAAATTAATAAATGTAAAAAATCTTAACACCACTGCACAGTTCTGTACCGAAATATGACTATATTCTAAAACATTAGAGCGAGAGGTTTAAAAGAATACTATTTTATGTAACAAAAATACTTCATGCAGTCATCAAATGTTTAAAATAACTATAAAGGATAATAAGGCTTTAAAAATATATAAATAGATTATCTACAACGTTTAAGGAGTGTCCAGGATCATGGTTTGAAAATACAATAAAAACTCAATTTTGACCTTCGACGAGCATGTCCCCCCTTAAGGGGGATGCTTATACTATCAGAGGCGAAAAGAGGCACCTAACGGAAAAATACGAAGCATGCAATTTGAGATTTTAATTTTGATAATTTACAATTTAAACTGTAGTAATTAATAAATATGTATCTGAAAACACTAAAGAGATTTTTTATTTTTTTTTAAATTTAAAGATAAACTGGCAATTGTAAAAAAATGTAATAAAATATGAATTCGTTGCAGGGTCAAATCTTATTGTTACATTATATTTTATGGCCATATTTATTATTAAAATTTAGTTTATTAAGTGTTAGATTTTCTGTCGTTTAGATTTTTGACTAATTCATCGTTTTGATATTTTTTATATATATTTTAAAAAACATCGATTTTTATAAAAATATAAATGTGTAAATGTATAAATGTGTAAAAGTGATAAACAACCACCGGACAAACAAGAATACGAGCTAATAAAAACGTGGAAAAAATTAGCCGAGTTGGTTTGGTGACTCGACGTCCCTGTCGTATAAGTTTAGCCTGACTACGCTACTGTCTAAAGTCTAAAGACTACCGCCGTTTTAAGCTGGTAGACCAGAGCCTTTGACTAAAACACTTACATATTTTAGGCTGTTTATTATTTAACATGGACATATTATTACTATTCAGTAGTAAGATCTCAGGTGGCTTCTCTATCGACACTGGAATAAATCAAAATTACTCCTGTAAGAATATTTAAATAGATCGTCCCCTCAGTTTTAAATTATTTCTTTTTCTTTCAGCGCCATCTTCAGTCTAAGGTTGGCGATATATTATCTCATTTTTACGTAAGCTAGTCGTATCAGACCATCAATGTCTTAAACGTTGAGCCACTTAGTGAGGTTCAGAAATCAAAATAAACTCCTTCTGTGTACGCATCTGCTGTTCTCTACTTTTCCTTTCATTATGAGCTAAATATGGCTGAAGTAGTGGTCATCTAATTGCTCATTCCGTGCGTCCAACGCAACTATGGCGTTGCCATTAGATATAATTAGCATTTTATTTAAATATAGTAATTAAATAGTAATTAACAGGTCCGCAGTGAATGAGATAGTGGATAGTATATTCTTATATTCTATATCTGAGGTGTTTTCAAATTATGTATATTCAATATATATAATGTTACATTCTCAAATCTTGTGAATTATTCGTTGAATGAAAGAAATGGTTTATTAAAATATTAGCAAGTGCAAGTACGTTTAACTAAAAATTAGGGCAATTATTAATGATACCCTAATTTTAACCTCCCTCTACTCAAATCTCAAAGCCCAGAGCATTTTTGTATAAGATCTCGCTAGAAATAAATGCCAAGACATAGGTTAGGAATTACCATAATCGGTAACCCTCACTGCCCGAATTAGGACGGATATCGATTGGAGCTATAACTTAGTAGATCTTTTTTAGTTTTTTAGGTTGTTCTAAATTAATATTGCAAAATTATTATTGGTATATAAACATTTTATGTGTAGGTATAGACATGATAACGATGATAGAAGAAAACTCATGGAAATTATAAACTTCAAAATATTCTCATAATGCCTTTTGGTAATAATAATATTAACAATTAAGTTTTTTATAGTTATTATGTGTTGACACTTCCTTTTAGCTAGATCCTATGTAAAAATTGTGAGGAATCACTGCATAAATTAATCGATAACCTCTTATTGCCTGGATTACGACAGATTTGCGTTGAAGATACATTATGAACATTTTTCTAGTTTCTGAGATTGTTACAAATTGACGATGGAAAATGATAAACTTACAAATATTCTCAAAATTTTATAACACCGTTTGACCGGCTGATATAATATGTCCAAACTTAGTAATTAATGATTTGATCTTACATACTTTATTGGATTAATTTATTAGATAATTGTATAAACAGGTATTTGACACTTAACAACTTAATAGTATGAGATGTGGATACGAGAAAACCTGGACTGGAATGAGGCTATAAAGAAAATGGGCCAAAGTATGTGGATAGATTTTCACCATAGGGCATCATTAGAAAAGGGGAAATGGAGTAAGTCTATTTTACCATCACCACGAGAGGTGCCCTGGTTTGTAGAGTCTCCTTTGACGAGGAATGAGCTTAAGTTAATACTGAGACTAAGAACAGGACACACAATGGGCAAAAGATTTGATGTCCTCATGGGAAGAAGCGAATCGCAACTCTGCGATGAATGTCATGTTTTAGAAGACATTGTACATATAACATATAGCACTACAATGCCCTAAATATGAACTTCACAGAGTACAGCTGCGGATTGCGGATATCTATGACAATGTCGACGAATTGAAGGGTGTCCTGGCGGTGGGTAAGACGGAAGAGCTAGGCAAAATTGTAAAGTTATTTAACAGAATAGGAGTGAGGACCTGATCGACGGATCCCCTTCTAGAAGAGAAGAGGCGATATGACAGCGAGTCGCAGTCAAAGCCTCGGTGAAATTACAAAAAAAAAAACAGTATGAGATCTGAAACAAGAGTCCCGTTATATTGGATAGATGCTCAATATATATATTGGATACTGAATAGACATTATTTGTTGTACTTGCGCTTAGACTATAGATACATCTACTTGAGATATATTCACACTGACAAGGATCAGGGGAGAGAGAACATCGATAGATGTTGCACAAAAGCATTATAACTAAATTGACCTCATTTTACCATCACAATTTATATTATTACTTTCCACAGCATTGTGTAAATATAGCGAATCCTTAATTACACAATAAATCTAATATATAATCGGTACTTGATCTTGGATTGGAACCGTTTCCTCGTGTCAAGCCTATCAGGCACCATTAGCGAGGGGTGCAAGATAAGTAAATGCGCTTCCTAAAGACATAGACATTTTTAATGATGTACTTTGCATTTTGTTTCTGAAACTGTATTTTCCTGTATAAAATTTTATGTTTTTCGTTCTCAAAAATTATATTTTTCTGTATTAAGTTGTAAGTATGTTTTGATTATTTTTTTCTTGATTCTCTTCTTCTCTCCTGTGAGGGCAATGTTTGACTTATAATGTAAATTTCATGTTGTGTACGTCTTGAATTTAGATTTGTTATGTACATAATGTTTTGTATTCTTAAATAAACAAATAAAATATATCCCTTATTTATTTATATAAAAACTTCCCTTGCAATTAACATTTTTATTGCTGTGTAAATTTGGTCATTAGATTAAAAATCATAAATTATATAATTATAATATTAATACTATCGACTGAAGGTACTTGATGGAATTTGAATTTAAATTCTAATGGATTCATGCTATTCATTCAAGCTAAACATTCTTAAATGGAATAGTACAGAGCTTGAATCCATTACAATTTAATTATATTTATTCGCATCTTATATCTAAAAATATTTTATAACACACTCACTACCCGGATTTTGACAAATATGGATTGGAGTTACATCCGGAATTTGTTTTCTAGTTTCTATGGTTCTTTCAAAATGGTGGTAAATTTTTTTTATTTATATCAGATTATATGATAAGGATGATAGAAAAAAATGATAAACTTCCAAGTATTCTCATAACGTCTTCAGATAATAATATTATCATGAAGTGTGTTTAAAACAATAAAATACTTATCTATTGTTTTGTTAAGGTTATTGTACCCGAACTAGCGTCCGTAAACAACTCGAAAGGTACAGAGTAGTTGTTAAGTACAAAAGATATGCCATGAACTTCAGAGACTAATTTCACGCAACACAGCACGGGACAATGGCCCCTATTCACAATAAACCTACGAAGTTAAATCCTTTTCATATTATTTATGAGTGAAAGAGCACGCATGTTGTTGTGTGGGTGTTTATATAAAACAAAGCAATATTGTACTTGGCATTGAAGGGGTTGTTGTGAATTTAGCATGAACAAAATATTATAGTTCTCCCGGTTTATTGAGATATTATTTTATTGGAGTTGCTGTGAGCTAATTCCGCATATGTTTTATGAGTGCCCAGTTTTAGACACGCTACAATTTTAGTACTTTTTTAACGTTTTTTTTTTAAATATATTTTTCTTAGTTTTGATTCTGTAAGTATTTTGCTATCGGATTTTTAATCTAGGCAACACATAATTAATGGGAACTGAAAAACTTAACGGGTGTTGAGTAACAGTCAACCGATCTCAAGTGTAGAAGAATATGCGATAAACTTAAACACGTGTCAAGAATACTTCTTCATTCTGACAACTGTTTTCGGTTTATGCACTGACGCATATTCAATATTGGTGTATTTGGTGGATTGCAACACACACTATTGCACGTCTATAATATGTGTTTCATTTCTGTATGACACTCACACATTCAAAACCCTGCTTCAAAATGTAGTGTATTGGGGGTATAGCCTAGCTGAATTTTAATTATTAATCTGTTCTGTGTCTTAATCATAAAATATCAAATCCAGCTCCATTTAGCGATGGCATAGCGGTAACGTTAATGTATTATGTCAAATAAAATCAAAATTATACATATTATATGAGAAAATATATATATATTTTTTTTAACAGCATGCATAACAGACCATGAAGCCCAATGACACTAGTGTAGTGAAACAGCAGTGTAGTTAGTATATAAGTGAAACATTCACAAATATACAGACTTTAAGAAAATTACATAATATATATTATGACGTCACCAGGATCGAACTCTGAACAGCTAGATGAAAGGTCAGCGTCGAGGTAGTGGATCCCAGGTCTTAATTCCGGATCCGGAAAATTCACGTTGTTTTCCAATGTGTGTTTGGGCCAAGAGTAGTGGCTTATATATTATATTATTTCTGAATATTATCGAGTTTCAAACTTAATTTTCATTTTCCGATAAACCACATTCGAGACTCTTCGGTTGTTTGGTCATTTTATAATAATTATCATGAAAGGTTCTAAGTACACACTGAATCTTTTGAAATGATAATACATATAATAACCAAATTTTACAAGTAAAGAAAAAATATTTATTTATTACAAAAACCATTTGACGAAATTTTATAGTAGGTACGGCAGAGCCAGTCGTCCTTGTATATTAAAATAAATACCCTCCTATATGGTGATTTTGACGAAAATGAGTTATTGATACCACGTGATGCATATTTTTTTTCTCTACCATCTGTATTATGTCACTTGTGGAAAGATCAAATAAAAAAAAATCGGTCTGTGTACTTATGTACGCGCGTTTGAAGTTATACTTCTTTGGCGTAACAAAATAAAATAATCGCACACCGCGTTAGTCAAAATTCACATCAACCAAAAATATTCAAACAGTTAGAAAATAGTTTTCACATAAACTAAATATGTACCTAATACCAAACAAAAGTAACGCACCTATCACACTTAAAAATATTAAGCTTAGTTTTTACAGCTAATCACATATAAAAAGGAGTAGGTACAATTCACAACGCGAAAGAATATTTTTCACCAAGCAAAGTAATACATATTCCTTATTCTATGGTTACTATGGTCGGCTATGATACATCATTGCGCGAGACGTCATGTTTCGGCTATGTCAAATAATAAAGAATGATGTATGATAGAATTGACGTTTTAATAGCCCCATATCAATAAAAACTAGAATAAAGGAGGACCCCTTATCGGAGTGCCGCTGGTTTATTTCTAGACACTTTACCTAATATCACTAAATAAATTATTTAATTATTTCTCGTTGTTTTTATTTTATTTTGGCCAACAATAATAAATTCGTTTCCTAGACAACGGAACAATTCTTCGTACATATAATAATAAATTCGCTGCCTAGGCAACTGAATTAATTATTATACTGTATAATCGTCACGATTGCATTATCATACTGTGACGTAAAGGCAGTGCGTTCGGCTGATAACCGAATAATCGTGGTTCGAATCCAATCGAGTGTGTTAAAATAAATTATGTGTTATGTAACACGCCAAAAATACACTCGGATCTGATTTTCCAAACGCACTTAAAGAAGTATAACTTCAAAAATTATTATAAAAATAATATGATTATCAAATTTTAATATATTATTAGGATCTACAAAAAATGTTAAAAGTATAATATAACATATAATTTACGACTATTTACAGTTTTCTTTCGTCGTAGTAGATTTTTTGGGTTTCCACCGTGTGTCCTTCTTCCTTCTTTGCTCGACGTTTCGAGCTCGATGATAGTCTCCTCTAGTCACTAGAGGAGACTATTATCTCTTGATAATGGCCTCTGCAACGAGCCCGAAACTTCGAGGAAAGAATTCCTTCTTCGAAGAAGGACACAAAGTGAAAACCCAAAAATCTACTACGATGAAAAACAACCGTGAAAGCCTCAAACATTTTATAAGTTTTCTTTCGATTATCTCAAAATGATTCAAACCACATAGAAGGTATTTAATATACAGTGACGCAATGTTAATCTGAGATAAAAAAATAACGTACTTTGAATATACACTATTTTGTAAAAAAAATCCTATTTATAGTAACAATTGAAAAAAAATCTAAATTAATCGTTATCTCGGAATTGAAAATTTTAATCTCTATATATATAAAAATCTCGTGTCACGATGTTTGTGTTCGAACTCCTCCGAAATGGCTCGACCGATTTTTATGAATTTTTTATGTATATTTGTTAGGTATGAGAATAGGCCAACAAGTATATTACATACCGCTAGGTGATTAAGGTATCTCTATCCAGAAAAATTTTCTTTTATTTTTTTGACAATTTTTTTTTGTATTTTTTTTATTATTTGGCATAAAAAAATAATTATAACCTCAAATTTTCACTTTCCTACCCTCATCCTCCCATTTTTTAATCGCGATTTTATTATTTTTGTATGAACAAATTTAACCGTCGTTCGTATTTCAAACAGAACGAAATTATTTATGTTGTTGAATGACAGATGGCACTACGTCCGAGAAGAATTCAAGAGAAGCGTCGCGTCATTTTGACATTTCATTCGGCAAATCACAACGCAGTGCGTGCAAAATTTTGTACGATTTATTTTAATTTATCTATTTTTATGTGCGTGTATTACAGTGCACAATGCTAGCAAGACGCAAGGGAAGCCATTTGGGCCATCGAACGAATAAAGCAACAAACATGCGAAATAGTAGAGAAGAAAGAACAGACGAACAAATCCAACAAGATAACAAAAACGTGCGTGTAAGCATGTCGCAATTGCGTGCATCTCAAGGCACGAGCTGAACGAAATCAACAACGACAATTGGAACGGAGCCAAGCGCGCCGGTTCGTAGTTAACACACGCAGAGCAAATGACCGACAACGCCAACAAGTACATCGAACATTTACATCCGCTTCGTTCCTTCGTCTCGCATTCGAGTACGAGCCAGATATTGAATATTCCGCTCATCCTAAAGTGCTGATTGGTGCTATATGGACAAAGAATGTCCCCATTGTCACGCGCTCAAATTCAAACATGAGTCAGCCGGGATGTGTTGCGCATCAGGAAAAGTGCAGCTACCAGAAATTGAGATACCACCAGAACCATTGAACGGCTTGCTCATCGGCACGGTTCCAGATTCAAACCTGTTCCTGAAGTCCATTTGCACATTCAATTCATGCTTCCAAATGACTTCGTCCGGAGCAACAGAAATAGTTCACAATACTGCGGCAAATGGTCAACAATTCCATTCTACGTTCAAAATCAAAGGTCAAGTATACCACAAAGTAGGCTCATTGCTGCTAATGCCAAACGAACCACATACATTTTTACAAATCTACTTCATGGGCGCGGCGGTGAGGACATCAATCATGTGGATGCACGTTGCGGCTACAATAGCCTCAATTCGCCTAATGCCAGGCGCATCGTCGGCGAACTGGACGCCCTGTTGAATGAGCACAATAAATTATTGAAATTCTTCAAAGCACACATGCACGAATTGCAAAGTGACAATCACGCTATTGTCATCAATCCTGATAAAACACCAGCTGGAGAGCACGTACGTCGATTCAATGCGACTGTTGTTGACGACATTGCTGGAATCATGGTTGGCGACCGCACATCGACGCGAGAAATCGTGATTCGAAGAAGAAACAATAATCTGGAGTTCATCGCTGACACACACCGTTCATACAATGCTCTCCAATATCCGCTAATTTTCTGGAAGGGACAAGAGAGATATTGCATAAACATTAAACAACGAGATCCTGTCACAGGTAATTCATTCATTATGAACATCATTACTCATTTTGAATTGAGAAAATGAATGGTTAATGTTTTTTTGTTTTTATCGGCGGTCATCGTCTACAGTGTTCTATTCCTCCTTCTGTCATAGATCCCAACCCCACACACTTACGATACATTCGTTACTTTTTATTTAACAACCAAAATATTCACTAGAAATAATTTATATGGCAGAACAACGTTTGCCTGGTCAGCTAGTTTTATTATAACTTCTCATATTACATCGGAAAAACAACGCGCGTTTATATATTGTTTCATAATATAATGCATCATTTTTCATAATAAATAATAATGAGAAATACGAGACAGTTTATTAATTTCGACGCGTGACGTATGGCATTAAACCGTTTATTAAAAAGTTCCACTGAGAAGCTTCTCGTCATTGTATTTCCATGTAAAAATAGGCTTTCTTTTACATACATTATGTCAGCGTATTTCAAGCGAGGGGCGCAAAGTTGATTTTTTACATTTCAACTATATGGACGGCGTGTGTAAAAAATAAATACCTCTTCTTAGTAACAACTGTGTATTAATTATAATATAACTTCTGAATCTGCCCGAGTCGGTTAATACAAAATTAATTTTTACAGCAAAAAAACATACATAATATGAAGGTGGTTGATAAAATAAACTTCACCTGTCTTTATATTATAATAAGGGCCAAATCGCAAATTAACGTTAATTTATGTAGGTACAAAGTATATCATTATTATTTTCCTATTTTGCTAATACGTCTACAACTATACCGACAGATATTAATTGTGAAAATACGTAAAATGGAATATGGTTAAATATTATAAACATACATAATTTGAAAACATCTCATGCATAATATTATATACGCTAGAAAAAAATCATATTGTAGAAAAAATACAACATCCAATGGGACTTAAACCTGTTAAATTATTATTAAATTATTAGCAAGTCTAAGTACGTTATTAAAACTAAATAATGGAGTGATCCTCGACGTCGGTTAGTAGTGCTCACTCCTGTGCAGTTAATCTCACTTCCGTTTCCAAATGAGGTACACCCTTAAATTTATCATTACATTTTACGCTTTCGTGGTGTACGGATATATCAATAATTTATGTAATTTGATGCTTTTTATAATAAACATATATATATATATATATACAACGACCAGATATGATATTCAAATTATTATTAGTAAACTTTTAGTTTATGGCAAAGAAGAAGAGGAGTCGCATCTAAAAAGAGAGCCAATACATTATTTAAACACGCCTCTAGCACGCGTTGCCGCTATAACAGGTACGTCACTGAGAAGTTTTCTATAATTCGTCGTTGAAACTAGAAAATTGTGTAACTCCAAAAACACTACTTTACAGGAGAGACAAAAAACATTATGGTTTCCTATACAAATGTATGGTTTTGGAGTGAAATCATCCATGATTTAACAATGATACAATTTTTCTGGAATTACAAAATTTGCAATACAGATAGATGTTATCAACGGCCACAAGATGGCATTCAAAGTCAATTTTCGATCAAAACTGAGTTACACAATTTTCTAGTTTCAACGACGAATATGTGACTAAAGCAACTTCCGGTTATCTACAAAATCTTTTTGTTGGACTGTAGCCTACTATAAGGTAGACTATCCTCCACGTAACCTTGCCATTGTACACAGTGACAAGGATTTGTGTGTATACGCAACCGCATAAATGTATAAGTAACAGCCGGGCACTCGATTGGTTAACACACGTACACCGTATAATTATTGCATTAGTAAATTCCAAGCACTCGATTGGTTTATTCACGTTTTCATTCAAAAACATCTATTCCAAATGGCAAGGTTACGTGACGGAGACTTCCTTCGGGATTATTGAAGTTATTGGCCCAACTAAGCCACGCCCGGTAATAGTCGAGCGTGTCACGGGACCCTAAGTTTGATGTAACGCATCGTTTTTATGACCAAGAATATCACAAGAGCAGCTACTTAAGACTGAGGTCACCATGCACCCAAAGGTTCTTCGGTAACAAAGTGTAACTTATAGGACTCTACGATCTACTATTTTTGATCTAATATAAAACCAACTTGCGATGACTGGCAAATAATTTTGGAGCGACGCGTGGACACAAACTGTTTGAAACACACTGCACTATGCCATCTACAGCCTTCTTTCCGGTTATAAATTAACTTACTTTCCCCTAGCCAAGGGGATTTCCAGTTTTCACACAGAATACAGTCGACATCGCTCCAAAAGTTGTAAAAACCCAATGGTAAAAATTAAAATTGAAAAACTTTTTAGTGCCCGTTTCTCTCAGAATGCTTTTAAGGAGTTTAAGTACTTGCACAACTGAAATTGATGGCATTATCTTTCGAGAACCGTAATTATCTATTATACTATTTGTGACAGTTTTATTTGTGGGTACTTACTCTGACATTTAGCATAACTACATCATTATCAACAAAGGCCAATATTTATTCATACTAAGTAAATTAGCATTTTAAATCGTAGGAAGACCCAGTGACGTCGGGTAGGCAGGTTATACGTTGCATAGGGGCAGCACACTATAAAGGGCGGCAAATAAAGGAAAAAATACAAAAATTACAACTTCATTAGAATGTATTGACATCTTGGTAAAAAAAATATCGAAGCATAAAAGATCATGTCAACAAATATATTGCTGTATTATGTAATATATATTATCATGTCCGGAAACTTGTACGTAATATGCAATTCGCCATATCACACCTCACCGTGAAATGTTGTATCGGAAATATATGGCCGTATATTTAAGACCGACCAACCTCTTTGGGTCGTATAGTACTGACATAAAACTCATGTCTAAATAAAATACGGTTCTTGTCGGTTTACACTTTACAGGAAACCAGCAGCAAACAAATTTGAAAATAGCGGATATACTAGATTATTTGTTAGTTTATGTCAGCTTAGGTTAGGTTTTCATTCTTGAATTCATGAATTTTGGCCAAAATCAGCTATGAAAATTGAATTAATGTTTATTTTGAATCTAATAAAATTGAATACCATATAGTATACGGTGATATCTTCTCGATAAAAAAGCTCACGGCGAACTGTGCCAGGGTGAAATGTTTTACGTACAATTTACATGTAACCATATTATATTATAATCGAGGTTTATCACATAGGCAACATTTTCCCAAGAGTGGCTCCAAACCAGACCTCCGCGTACCCAAAACCACCACTGTTTGAGAATACGTTTCGCGAAAATGTTATAATTCTCAGTAGGTACATAGTATGTATGTAAATTTTAAGATTGTTAGTATATTTTTCTGTTTAAATAATAAAATAGTTAAATAGGTACCTGCCTAACGATTTTGCATACAATTTGTAACTAAAAATGAAAATGGGCGGAATTTTAAGACTTCTTAGGGGTGGCACTCTGACTAGGGACGTAACTGGGAAAAGCATAATAATATATGGGACTGCAAACAGCAGACATGGCGTCCAAGTTTAAGTAGGCTGTAATATGATAATATCTACTATCAAAACAGGCGATGATCTCCTATTGTCATTCTTCGATGTAGAACAAACATAAATATTGTTATAAATGGTTGAGGACATTAAGGCCTTACAATTTAAACAATACTTCATCGCCACAACGTTCAATGTTCCATTCGTCGTGAAAATTATATGTATATATTGAAATTTTTTGTCGACTTGGTCAACCAGACGGCACGTAGCAATTCCACTAATACGTAATGAGCTATATATATAAAAAAAATCTTCAACTAATTTGGTACGTTTCACGCATACAACAGATATAAACGATTACACACGTATTATAAAAAAATACACGCTCACAACGTCAAAACCTCAGGCTGTAGCCTGACATGTTTACAATAATATATTAGTCGGCTCTCACATTTCAACTCGACTCGTCTGCTGCATAACCATAAATCAAACCTTCAAAGAACGTCAATCCGGTGTTGCGTATGAAGACCGTGCCTACCGACAGTCGCACGTAACCTTCGAAATGTATAGATATTTGGATGCAGCAATCGGCGAGCCAGTATAGGAATGACCAATTCGTAGGTGTTCGTATAAATCCTAGCATCTTCGACTCGCAGCCCGAGAAGTATGCAACTTGTCGATTGCAACAGTAGATATTTTATTCAAAAAGTCGTGTTCGACCAATCTGCGGAGCTCCATTTGGCAACGTGTGTTTTTTAAATAACGATGACGTCACATCGACATATTCGACACGTTGCAGACGGACGAATTTTAATGAGAGAGCCGGGTAACATTCATTATTTTTTTTCGCACTGGACTCAATGCGAAACGGTCCCTTTTACAAAACGCTGAACTACCGATACAGTAGAATTTTAAGGTAATTAACGTAAAATATTTTTTTTTTGTTCAGTAACAATATCTTGAAGATGAACAAAAATTAAATTCAAGTTCTGTAAATCTGGCTGTCATAGGAATTTCTTTCAGTTACTTGACACACAACCCACCTATCTTCAATATGCACCCTTCGCCACTGATATGTGGTATTTGGGGAGCACATTGTCTTACAGCCGTATTTTTATACAGTCGCGAACCGCACTCAACGCAGTTAGTGGTTTATCGGCCGAATAAGAAAACTAAAAAAAATGCATACGTCACGAAGATGCGTACAGAAATGCGCACCAAACTTAAAATGGCGGCGATCTGCGCGATCTGTCAGTGTCACTTTAATATATGGCTAAAATGAGTTTATCACAACAAGCGTTTAGTAGGCTTTGTTCATCTTGATTGAAGTTAACTGCCCGTCGTCGTTGGGCTAGAGATGGATTCATGATGGTAAAAATGCTAAAATTGTAAAAATGTATACAGATATCGAGGACCGATGGAAATGTCAATATTGTCAATGAGCCCGCAAAGCTGTATTGCCATATTATGGAAATGTTTACTGGGTATACTTTTGTGCATTAAAGAGTATAAAATAAATATGATATTATAAGAAATAAATTATTTAAAATTCATGATAATTATTCATTTATAATTATTAAATTTATATGGTACCGTTTGCACATTTTTTTCAAAATTTTATATTAATTTTCGGGGAATCAAAATTTAAAAGTTGGTAACATTAGTCACGGCATGGCGTGTATTACGTCAGCTACGTGACGTCACTATTCAACGGACTCTATTTAGGTTTATGCATGCAAATTTGCATTAAATAGCTTGAATGCAGTTTGCTGTTATATGCATACGCCAGTTAGTGTCGCAGCCCTTGCTAATTTTGTCATATAAACTTGACAATAGTAAACAATTTTAATGCAGAAAAGGTTGTGGCTGCAACCATACTGCTAATTAACGTGTGCAAATATATTCAAATTCTTGAAAACATGGGGTTTCAAAACCAACCCTTGTAAAGGGAGGCAAAAATTCCTTAATAGCAATAGTAGAAGAGGAGAATATGGTATCTTTTGTATGAAAGGTAGAGAATAGTGTGCAATTAAAAATAAATCCGTAAGATAAATAAAATTCCTTAGAAGATCCATTATTACATAATTACAATCCATGTGATAAAGTCATTTAAATGCTCACTAAAGTATCTAACTGAATATCATGGAATAAGCATTTGAAACGTTCATATTAGATATTATTTTTCCATGTGAAAATTCTGAGGCATTCATGACCTACTTTCTCCTTATATACATAATCTACGATATCGTTATACTATTGAAATCCGGCTATAATATAGAATTCGAAAGCATTTCAGAAACTGCAGGGTATTCAGAAAATATAACCGTTCAAATATCTAGGCAATATTAAAAAAAATATTTTAAAAATCACAATACGAAATTCGAGCAGCGTTTTGTTGACATATAAAAATATTTCATCAAGAACATACTCGTACATAGACAGATTCCGAAGACAGACTAAATTTTATTTATGTAGGTAGGCAGATTTGTAATAATATTTTTCAATTTACTAATATGTATTATTAAGAAATTGTATCTGTACGTGGGGCTACTGCCAAAAGTTGGAGTAAAAATGTAATGGAGTAATTGCAATAATTTGAAGTTTGACATGACCTCTAAAATCAAGCATAATGCTAAGTATTTATATGTGCTTAATGTAGATGTTCTATATATCGGATGACCTTAGATTATTTTCTAGCATAGATACATATTTATATAATATAGACACATAATTCGTTGTTAACTCTAAATTCCTAAATTATAGACTTACCAATTTTTGGCAGCATTCGGAGAAAAAAGACACAACAACCACTATTTTTTGTTAATTATTTGATACACATGCTATGTTTTAATATCCATCCATTGTTATTCACCATGTTCCGAGGTCTAGGTAAAAAAATTGTATGGTTAAATTATTTTAAAAGAATGAACTCTCAAAATAGCTGTCATACAATATGTATTTAGAATATATCAGAATGGCATAGATATGATCATAGATACTAAATCGTTCTTTGCAAATATGTGCCCGATCGTCATATGTGTCGCTAGATTTCAAAATCAGCCAAGTTCATCTTTAGGTATTTTGTGAATTGCTGAAGAACTAATAATTTCTAACATTTCTGCATTATCGGAATGTGGAACTTATTAATTTTAAATATTCTGTACTCGAAATAATATAAACTTTCACCGTTGTGACTGTGTACTTGAGAAAACAAAAAGCTGTTTTTCTCCTATTCATCTATTATGGACTTGGCTGCTTTTGAAATCCAGCAACACATAATAATATAGTCTATTTGAATTAAAACAACAAAGAGTCTTAATGTATTATAAATTCGAGTACAAATTAGACAATAAATTTCTGGCACAGATTTGATGCATATATTAATTACAGGTATACTGATACTACCTCGTTACAAGGATTCAAGTCCGTGAGATGGCACTTCAGTCCTTGTTCCTTAAACACGAAGAGGCATGGCTTCCAGATGCCACCAGAGAATTTAAAAGAATACGTCGCCATGACCAACCTTCCCCTCACTCTGCAGCGCTTACACGGCAGAAGACGCAAGATATGAATGTGTACCATGAGAAGTGACGAAAGCTTGTGGTGTTCCTATGTTCCGAAGCTGGACCATAATAGGGCGCAATGGTAGTGGTAATAGCTGTTTACGTATTTCGTGAATTAGGTAGCTACACAATCCAATTGAATACCCCTCTAATGATGGCTTATAGTGGTCGACGATTTATTTCTTCGTCACACCACACATGTATGGCCGTCGTGTCAAAAAAATGATTAAAATAATTTCAAGATAAAACATCTTTTAATTTTGAAAGAAAACAGTATTTTTTTTGGTAAATCATTGTACATCATTGAAAATATAATATGTAATGCAACATTTATGAAACATTTATGAAATATTTGTTAATATGCAAACAAATATTTTTTTTATATGCCTATTACGTCATATCTATAATATTATGCTTCATCTGAACCAAAAATGACAATAAAAATTATACTTAAACTATGTACTGCAAATATTATAATCCTAATGCTTGGTAACCCACGCCAATCAACATTGAAATATTTCAGTGTAGGAAAAGGTATCAAATGGGTCATTAACCAAAAGAATGGATTCTTTTTATGGCCCTGCACTGCTATTTTAAATAAGAAATTCATCTCTCTGCCTGTTTTTCCACTATGTTGAATTGAACTCAGTTTTAAACATGAATCAGTCTATTACCATTGATAATAAATTACTTTATAATAATAATGTAATTATTATCATTTTCTTTTTAGTAACCCTATATAGCCTAAGGATGAAACCCCGTGCAAATACCGCGACATCTGAATGTGCATAGTCTGGGTTAATAACGAAGACTTAATTAAATCTTATAATATTCTCACAGAAATTATTCCGACTTTAACTTGCTTTAAAAGAATTTTGTTTAAAGGTGTTCAAAGAGCTCTATTTAAATAACTTATAAAAGAATTTCAAGATTTTCATTATTTCCATCACGCAGTTAAACTGATATAATATTATGAAACAGGTCTGAGGTTATGGCGTTACTTTGCAGATAATGGCAGTAAACTTGATATAATTTGAGGCAAGCGAACACACAGAAACGGAAAAAAACATGACCCGGATAATTTAGCTGTCGAACAGTATATGAACGAGTTGGCCCAACTACTCTGGGCATTCTACGACATGTCAGATCGGTGGAACTCTTCAATTGTTGCAACCATCTTAGGCATACAACGTTTGCTTTAATATTCTGATGCAGCATGTCTGTCTAAAATACAGGACAGCACAAATGACATCTTAATGGATGAGACAGGTAGCTATAACTTGTAGATAAACCTTTAGTTATGTAAGGGTCAATATCCCCAGGCCCAGCGAATTCATCTACGGTCAACACAATATGCAAATGTGACATACGTCGATGAGAATTGACAACCCCAAGCGTTGTCAGCAAAACACTGCAAGGTGACAGCAATGCGGCAGTCAGCATACGCCCCATTTGTGAGCTACACCAATAATAGTTTATTGTAATTTATCTAAAGTCATTTCAATAAATAGCGAGTCACAGTTGATGGGATATGGCACTCTACCAAAACGCCTCAGACATAGTACTCACTATCAGGACCCCCCGGACTGAGCAGACTTTATGGTTGCACTGAGAAGACCACGTCCATGGTTAACTTCACACCTGTTATTGTATTTATTTATCAGTGACTAAACGCTCTTCTCAATTCACTCGAGTAACCTCCAACCAGTCTTTCACCTCTCAACACCTTCAACCCAAATTTATATGTACCTGCAGGTCAGGTGTTTATCGCTATAAATACTCAAAAAGGGGAATTGGGGACATATCAGGAAAGTACAGTATTCTGCCGTTGAAGCGACGAGAAATTACACGCAGCAGGTGGAGTAAATTTAATGTGTCAATGGCACTTGCTAGATTTTATTAATCCTGCCCCTTGCCTTAAAAATCTCAGATGATGGTTACTTAATCCCTGACGGCTAAAATTATTAACCATAGAACATGCTCTGCCTACTGATTCTCTGAATGCTGGTTGTCAAAATTCGAAAGAAAACGTAAAATGGTTTTATTTTATTTTTGCTCCACATAATCGTTAGAAGTAATAGGCATGGGTTTATTATAGCGGAAATAAGTTATATATTTTTTTTTTGAATCAATTTTGTCGAAGAAATTGAGGTTGCGGGACGCGGATCAGACGTCATTGGCGAAGCGCCGTTCGCGTCCGACTGAACTCTAAAGCCAGTCGCCCGCGCTACTTGTATGATTTTATTTTTTTCGTTTTCGTTACCGCTGTGTGCCTGTGCGATATTTTCGTAATGAATCCGCCCGGGTGGTCAAGACAAAAGCATGTTCCATGCTAATATTATTGATATTTGTTCAAAACGTACCACCTTTAACCACATTTCTGTATGCGCGCCTGTATTTAATGTATTTTAAAGAATGCAACAGATCAGACTCCTGGTATCATACGAAACACGTCCATGTATAGTAACTTTTACGTTTGGCGTGTCTGTCTTTCTCTTATTGTAAAATAATAGAAAAGGGACAAATAAAATTGTCGTAAATCAAGTGAGCCACCGGTTTTCTACAACCATATTACACCGTAAGACTCGATTCCATTAGTTATCAAAATGTTTGTGTTTAATTTTATTATTAAATTTCTGCATTGTAGCATATTTACAATTACATTGTTAATTACTGTATTTAGTAGGTATAAATGTGTCGCTACATTTCAAAATCAGCCAAGTCCACCTTTAGGTGTTTTTGACTTTTTGTGAATTGCTGGAGAACTGCTGCTTTCTAGCATTTCTGCATTATCAAAATGTGGAATTTATTAATTTTAAATATTCTATACTCGAAATAATATAAACTTTCACACCTGTGACTGTGTATTTGAGAAAACAAAAATCTGTTTTTCTCTTATTTATCTATTATGGACTTGGCTGATTTTGAAATCTAGCGACACAAATATAGATACCTACATGAAAAAACCCAAATTTGAGATTGCATCTTTGTGTGTTTCTTAAAAGAATGCAGATTTCCAGGGAGGTGTCTGAGTTGTCAATGTATGTTTGCCTTTGGTGAGTGTACACAGCGCCTGAAAATGCCGAAAGGCGAATCCCGGGTTGCAAAAAACGACTCAAATCAAATAGTACAAAACTTAAATCCATTAGAATTTAAATTAAAATTCCATCAAGTACCTTCGGTCGACAGTATTAATATTTAGTACTTTCACTAATTTTGATACGTTATGTAAACAGGTCGAATCAGTAATAGACATTTATAAAAATGCGAGTGTGAGTGAATAGAAATCCGCACTATTTACTAATGGCTAGTGGAAATGGCACATATTAATAATTAGTAGTAAGTAGGGAATCCAATCCCGAGCCAAAATTCTGATCCCGGGATTTCGGGATTACAATTTGACAATCCCGGGATCCCGGGACTGGTCCCGGGATTGGCATTTTTTTCCATTGTTCATATATATATTTTTTTATATTTTCAAATAACATTGATAAAATCGGTCAAAAATAAATCTAGTATAATTTATACTATTTAAGACATTTATTGTTAATATTGCATACGTTCAATCTTGGAAATACATAAGTTTAACGGAATAAATAATATTGTAATATAAATAATAATGTGAATTGAATATTAGATTGCTGTTTCTGATAGTAAAGACTTGATGAATGGGTTAGCGAGATTTAAAATAGTAAAGCAAATCATGGTGTCCTTATGGTCTTTCCGTTTCATAAATTTAATTAGTCGTATGAGATCATGGTGGAATTATTTTGTTATTTTCCAATCTTTCTCATTTTTATTAATTCATGTGAAAAAATAAAATGAATCCGCAACTTGCACATGGGTATAAATCAAACTTCATTCAAACTCAGTTTATTTCTAATGTAGTTATTTGTTATTAAAAGTATTTTTTCTGTTATATTTTCGTTTTTATTTTATTGTCCATAAAAAATTGATAAAAAAATCAATCCCGAAAGTTTCGGGATTATGTTTATCAATCCCGGGATTCATAGGTATCGAAAATAGCTCGGGATCCCGAGATTGGAATCCCTAGTAGTAAGCCCGTGTAATTACGACGTGAAGGCTAAATTAAGTTTGGAATATAATATCGTTATTTGTTCTGAAAGTTTAATGGTTTTCAGTTATCAGAAGATATTGTCAAAACAACACTCTGGGTCGTAAGATCGGGTTTATTTAAAATTGACCTTTCTGTGTAATACGACGATTTGAACTGCGTGATCACGTGGTCTCTCGATCGCCCCACCTGTTTTGCCCTTGATTGTCATTGTTTTGTTTTTCCGTTTGTCCGTGGAAAATGTTTCTGCCTGGGAAAATACGCTAAGTGTTTTTGTTTTGGTACTCCGTGAGATACTTTTTCGTTTAAAAACTTCCGTTGACTTTTTATACTACCGTTACTTGAAATATTTTTCTTTCGTTGGCTTATAAAGTATAGCATGTTATATTTTATACACATTATCGACTATTTATATAGGCTTTTTGGGGGTTCTGAACAAAATAACTGCATAATATATATTCTACATCGATTACTGTAGACTTTCAAAAGTGTTTCTAGGTCGTAACCAGTTAATTGCTTCCAATATATAAGAATTTAACTGATAGGTAGTCAGATATCTAGGATAACTATAGTTATTACAAAAATCTTTGTCAGTTTGGCCTAAAAGAATCCACAAATTCAATTGGTGTGTAGTGAATTATCTTCTTCTTATTGTGCCATCTTCTATAGAAAGTTAGCAACCAGTGCAGTTAAGTACATGTCCTTGTCCTGGGCCAGTCGTATGTGATCAATGATCATCTACTTCTACATATTAGACACGAAGCCGCTTACAGAGATTGCGTAACCAAAAAATTCTCCTTCTGCCTACGCTTCTACTTTCCCTCTATTATGATTTGTTGTAAATGATACTTTTTATATCCTGAGAATACTTCGTAGAATAATTCATCCAATGATTAATTTCCGACTGCCTTTCTACAAGGCATGCTTACTTTTCACTCTCTTGAGTTTCGTAGGTCTCTTCTGCTCTTGAAACACTTTTGCCTGTTATCGCGAGGGGTGGTTACCAATCCTGGTGTTCTAATGAATTTGAATTTACATGCGCCTGTCAATTACCTACGTAGTCGTGATTTATTCTGGATTGGCACCGTTTCCTCGTATCTAGCCTATCAGGCACTATTAACGAGAGGTGCAAGACTAGTCAATGCACTCCCGAAAGACGTAAACATTTTCGGTGACGTGCTATGTATTTGGTATTCGAAATTTTATTTTTCTGTATAAAGTTTTTTGTTATTATTATTAATACTTCTTCTCTCTTGTGAGAGGAGGGTAATATTTGTTATATGGAGATCTCATGTTATGCACGTCTTGAATTTAGTTTTGTTATGTACACAATGTTTTGTTTTCTTAAATAAATAAATAACAAAATGGCGATGTGGCGAATCGCAGGATGCTTAATAGATCTAATAAAGATGTTCTAATGCTATGTCGCTTGAAAGGGAAGAACTACATAAGCCTGTCCGGATTTTAATTAACCTAATCGGCCATTTCGATCTGGTTTCTACGAATAATAATAGATAGTTAATTTTCGGCGTCATATTCAGATAGAGATTATTCTCATCTAGACTCGTCCAAAGTAGTAATTATTGAGTAATTAGTAAGTAGTATAGTAGAAATCTTAATTATTCACAAGTGTGTGCGTTTCACGTGATTCAAACAACATGTACCTAATCCGCATGCACCTTGTGAGTACGACGAGTTCCTAATGGCACAGTAGCCCGGATTCTCTATACTTCGATACTACTAAGGAGATCTACATACTGCAGATCTGATAAAATGACAAAGTGCATTCACATGAACCTTTGCTGGACATCGGTTATCGGTAACAATAGATGGCAGGCATTGTGGTATTAAGATTTCGTCTCGGGGATTGCTTTGTTATTTAATTAAAACCATCTTTCGTTTACAGTCGGGATTTTTCTATTTTGATATTAACTTTAACATCCAACTAAGCATAATTAAATTTATGTTTAACATATCAGAATGGAGAGAATAATAATATGTTCTTTCAAGCCCAAACCAGTAAAAAATGGTTCCGGTTATGTATATTTTAAGTATTGTTTTTATAATACTGTCGACAGTATTATAATGACAATCTGCTCATGCAGAAAAAAAAGATAGTTGATCATTTAGTTGCTCACTGTCTCATCATTTATAAAATTTATCCGTACATGCTTATTGGGTCAAAGTATCATGTTAGTGATAGGACTATGTAAGCCATGACTGAATTATTAATATTTTCTACAACAATTTGCTAAATAATAATATGTTTTCTCTGTCTGTGGCTGAATTTGGGTTGTGCCTACATGGTGAATAAACGCTTCCGACATCCGACAGTTTATTGCATACGTTTAAGCGTAAGTGGTCTATCTAAAACAGGCTCAGCATACTTTTGTAGGTCATTAACTACCCCTAATTTTCTCCAAGTGTTGCGAGCTACCCTATATTTATACAATGTAACAAATTATAACAACTACGAGTTTAATTAAATAATATAATCTTTAAAATACACAAAATTAAATGAACTATCAAATTTAAATTGAAAGTGGAATCATTAAAATAAAAAAAATATTAAAAATTCTACAGATACATAAGTAATGAAAATCTATTTAAACCACAACGAAAAACTAATATTTTTTACTAAAGGAATAATAATTAGGTATAGATGATTTAAGATTGCAGTATTTTTTATTGAACGTACAAAATTTGGAATATTTCAAATATTCACATATTAGATAACATATTAAGAAAAATATTATTACTGACCGAGACATAAATATGTAAGTTTTCTCAGAAATATTTTTTCTAATGGGGTTATTTCTGAAACGCGAGCAAAAATATTTTAATTACATCTGTTTATCTTAACTTAGGGACAAAGATATAATGATTAATTTTAATATTACATTATTTACTTTACTGTCCTAGAGAGAAAACGTATAACCGCTGAAAAAAATATCTGACGAAGAAAATTAGTCCATTTTTTACCACGTTTTCCTTAGCTCGTAATTTTGTTTATCCGGTGGTTGTTTATCCAGTACAAATCTTGTAATCGATTTTTAACTAACATCCCGACTAACTAGACATTTGAAACTTTTAGAATATATCAGAACACGATGCCAATGCATTTTTTAAATACTTTTAGCCATCTTTAAGTAAAATCGAATTCATTTTCAGTTAATTCTGTTTTGTATGAAAAGTTATTTCGACACCATTATTGGTTGTTAGGGGTCTGGCGTGCTAGAAACTAAATTATTAATATATACGTGCGTTACTATGGAAATCAATATGACATGTGAAAATTACATTTCAGTATTATTTCTATCAAGTACAAATTTTTTTGATCGTTTAAGCTAGTCAAGTCAAGTTTATATTATGATTCAACAGAAAATTTAAAAACTTGTATATAAAAAGTTCTTTTTATCTTCTAATTATTATACAATTATTTTTAAAAAAGCAGTATTTTTGTTTTTGGTACTAAGCTGTGTAGAAAACTGTCAGATTGCCAAATCTCCTCCGTCATAATGTCTCGACGGAAAGGTCTTTAAAGGTCAATGTTGCAATGTATTCTTTTGCTTGTAGCTTGCTCTGCACCATGTAGGTAGATACTGCGCTTGTAGCGATCTCGGTTAAGGAATGTAGTGTCATATGTAATTAAGAATAATTGTAAGTATCATAAATATGTAAGGCAGCACAAATACCATATAAAAAAAATATTTTATAATAGGTATTTTTCTGATGTATTCTAAATTATGTATTCAACAAAATAAGAATGGTTTGTTTGTAAGTTATTAATAATTAATATATTAAAAAATATAAACTATTGTAGCGAGTCAGGATTATTATTCTGTCACAAACTTTCTATCAAAATTAAAAAGTTCCCATTGAAGATTGAAAGATTGAAAATGAATAAAATAACTTACGGCACATAGTACACGAATAAGTTAGATTGTTGTTCCTTCTCAATTTAATTCGATCCTTACACTATTATACACCAAACTTCAAAATAAATTAGTTTACTTAAAATAATATTATAATGTCTAAATGTTTAATTATATTAATGATAACTACATCAAAAACTTTTCGCATTGGGAAATATGCTAAAAGGCCGCGAATGTTCACATAAGCAGTAGGTAAACAAGAATCAGATTTCACATGGCTTACGACTTATAAACTCGCGAGTTAAAGTGAGGTTATGGGCCCTTTGGAAAACCGTTTTGGATTGCACTTATTTAAAAGTTTAAATGGAACGAAGTTTTCCAAAGACTTTTGCGGCAAACTTTTACTCTAATACCGTGTAGAGCATTGACGGCGAACCATTTTCTACGAGTGTGCCAAATTAGATGCTAATTATTTATTGTAAATTTACCAAACAAAATAAAGTACCACATACTTTTTAAATTTATATGTAGCGATCATTAAATTAGTGACACAATTTAATATGTAGGTTTTGTTATTAAAACAAAACATTGGCAATAATAATTGTCAGCGTAATTGTTTCCTCAATCATAACTAGACCGGTAGTTTTGTTTTAATTGAAAATTACGACAATAACTATGGTAATATATGCACTGCTTTAATATAAATAAGAAGAACAATCTATGAATTAACACTCGTTATCACCGTTATTCCGCTCAAATCAATTAGTCTCTCAGTACATTCTTATAATTATTAATCCCTTGATTATGTAGTTCGCACTAATACATCATTACCTCGCGATTATAATACCATGTCATAATCCTTATTATTGTATTCAGTGTATCCTTGTATTAAACAATAAACTCGCATCTCAACAACTAATGTATACCGCTGCTTTCATCTACCTTCAACATTCATATATACAAAAATATTCAATTTAAGTGAGATATTTTTTTTTGTCTTCCTGAACTTATTAATGCACGGTTTTTAATTTAAGACTGTGAGTTCATAAGATAATCTGACACATTAGGTTTCAAATATACCATTACCAAGGCGATGTTTTTCTTTCAATTTGAATTAATTCATCGACGAAAATAGTGTTTTGCTAAACTTGTTATTGTTCCATTGCATCCACCGTAAGTGGAATGTATCGCGGCGATATTATTGAGTTCTTATTACCGTAGCTACGACAGGCAATTTCATAGAGTAACCTAAAATAATAACAACTCAATAATCCCGCCGCGATAAATTCCATTCGAGGTGGGTGCAATAGAATAAAAGCACTGATAATGTGCTATATTTTTTTAATAAATTCTGAAATAATATTACTTTTTATTCACTGTCAATAATTTATTTGAATGAATTGCCAAATGATCTAACTTTTAATATATCAGTATAGTTTTAATAACTTATTAATTTTAAAAAAACTACTGAAATATGCCATTCCGTGCAGTAGGTTTGCTACCCCTTGTCTAGCGAGTATGAAATTGGTTTTATTTCCGCACATATTCATAATTTTCATGTACCGCATTATGTTCTGCAAAGAATGAAGCCTTCGTAATGCGGATATTCATACACCAGATTCTTCTTATTATTAACTTTTGTCTCTTTATACTTCAGTTATTTTTTTGTTGTTTAACCTCATAATAATGAAAATTGCATATAGTATTTTTAATTTGGGTGGGTAATTATTGAAGGGAGTGGTTTGCATCAATTCCTTAAAGAAATGTACAAGTACCTACGTTGTCACAGTGAAAAAATCGATTGAGGTTTGATGAAACGATCTAATTCCATAAAACCCTAAAGAGCCTCATATAATTATGAGCAGGGTTGACTACGAGACACAATTTCTAGTCCATAACAAAATTGTATACCTACTCACCCTTTCACAACTTTCGTCAACAAATTTTAGTAGAGTCGTTTAACTAATAATATAATATATAAACTCCTGCATTTTCTTACACATTGATTCTATAAGCAAACCTAATAAAATCTAGCATCATTTCATGTAATATAATTCTATCTTATAATCAATCAGCATACAAGAAAGTTGTGATTTTAAAGCCAATAATGAAAATCAAACGATTGGTTAAAAATTATATTATAACTTCAGCTTTCCTTTGACAAAATAATTAATATTATCGTTTTTAATCTACAATTTTTATCAAACTTTAGAAACAAACTTAAATCCTAGCCATATAATGTGTGATGTATTTAATCTAAATTTATTGATATTAAGATTTTATAAAAAAATATCTGTTGTGTTTGGTTGTAGATTTTAAAATAATAATAAGTATCGCCTAGCAAATAATTTAATAAATAGTTACCCCTTTGGAGATGAAAATATATAATATGTTAGTATTTCAAGAAGTCTTTACAATATTGATACACTAAGTTAAAGGATTTCAACCATTATAGTAAAATACAGTTTTGTAAAGCATTACGTAATAATATGCTATTATGTTATACATAGATATTATTTTAAAAGGTTTCAGTTTAGGTTAGGAGTTTATAAGATTCTGAATCAAGGGTTCCAGTCTTGGGTCCAAAATAATTAAGAGGCTCTCAGCGTTCCTGGGTTTACTTCTGTTTTGATTTCCATGTCTGAAAAATATATATAGGAAATTGAACGAGGAAGAGAGGGATTTTTAAATATTAGATTTAACCATCCTACTACTTTTTTAATTCAGTTTATAAAATTATTTATTATGCGGGTTGATATTTGCGGGTTGATATTTTTAAGAAAACACCAGATAATAAAATAAATTGAATGGTTGCTGAAAATCAGAATATTTTTTTTTTAATATTTCTTATTCTATACCCATGATATATTATATATTTTTAAGGAAAGCCACCATCGTTAATTATCAAAAAATATGGTGTAAAATCTAGCTTTTTCGACACCATAAACAATCCTGATGAATAGCTTACAAGGTAATGCTTCAAATACACTCTATGACGATCGGTCATATATATGTCGAAAAACCCATTTCTTATGTTGGCGTCCTGTGTCACAGAGTGTAAATAGGATGTCATAGATGTCATACAATATGTATGTATAAATGTAGGAATGACATAGATTTTATCATAGACACTAAAACGCTCTTAGCATATATTTTCCCGATCGTCATATAGTTTATTTGAACCTTAAGCTTAAACAATTTTTTGTGTTTTTTGTTTGCAAGACGTAAAAATGGGAAGAGTTACTAGCAAAAGTCTATATGTCGTTTCTTCTTCCAACTAGCTTATTTTCTACCCCATTTTGCATATTTTTTAAGTCGACAGTTGGAAAAACTAAAAAAGTACAATCCTTTCTCAGATAATTATAAAAAAATACACAATTCTCAGATAATTAATTAAGTCACATAATTAATGACAGTGCTTAGTTCACAGTTCTCAGAAATTATACGACGATTTAATACAGTAATTTTAGTAATATTTACAAGTTATATATATAGCAATTTGTTGTGCAATCAAACAAAATTACATAATTACTAATGTCGGGCGGAAAACTCACTCACTCCGCAGCTGTTTATTCGTCGGGTTTAACATTTTCTTATGATGATTACACGTTTGGTTTTTAATAACACATATTATCACAATGTTACGCACATTATAACGATCATTATCGCCACATGTAATATTTCAGTGAAGGCACCATTTAAAGTCAACGAGTCTTAGTTTTTTTATAATTCAACTGTTTTAACCGGCGAAGTCTCCTTCTTTTGTCAATTCCGTGCGAGAGATGTGCCTAAATTCTACTGTCAATATTGCCTGAATTAAAAGAATGTGACACTAAAATCCGTCACAAAATATCATAAAGTATCAAGGCTGCATAAGATGTGAAGAGGTATTCGATTTAATTTGAATGCAGTATCAAGAAAACTTTTAAATATAGAACATTCGAAACAAAAAATAAACCGAATCTTAATATCTGATCTACGATTAATTGATTATAACACAATTAATGATCATATAAATTTTAGAATATCTTTCTAATTTATCTATATTTTCCTGAAATTATTAGATTATATTATATGTTATACCATAACTTACGTTTTTATTCATGTTTAACCACTTTCAAGTGGTTAATTTACACATTAACGGTAATTATTAAGCTCTAGTTATAACGCGTTTGGATATCATCGATAATACACCTATTAGAAAAATCTTCGTAGAAATCTTGTACCAAATGGGATTTTGCTTACTGGGAAATTGCTCTAACTTTAAATAGCGACTCTATCAGTCCAATGCATAAGACACTGAATTATTGTCGTCTGGAGGCTACGAGTTTGATTCCCGGTGAGGTCACAATACACATATGTGATTATCTCAAAACCTAGATGTTTATATGAATATGATTATTTCACTGCCACTACAGACTACACCATTAATTCTTAATCCTGTTGTAGTATTAACACAAGGTGTCTTTCTTCTCGTCTAATTAATACTCGTACCTACGATATCTGAGTTACTTTCAATTTCCGTTAATAATTTAATCAAGCAAAACCATTACTCCAGAAAATACCATGCCAGACCCAAGAGGCTGACCAGATTCAGACAGATAAAAATAACATTATTAACTGATTTCATAGATGGCGTTAGGTTTGCTATACATTTGAGTTATTACGTCCGTATTGGTTCATTTAAATTGTTTTAAATAAAAAATAAAATACACAATAATTGAAAAGTGTGCTCGAATTTTAATTAGTCCAAGATATTATAAAAAATATGATTATAGATTTTTTCCAAATGATGTAAATTCAATAAATAATGTCACCTACCTAAATCTTGTGTCGGTCTTGACTTAACGAAATGTATAAAGTATTTTTTTTATTCATGTAATAAAACAGATACACCAAACTTTCCCATTCGGTCCTTGCTCTGAATCAAACACATATTGAAAAAACGTATTTTTTCCAGGCGCGGCCTTTGGATTTGCACTTGTGGCACAAGTTCTACTCTGCTTAACTGATTTTTGATTTTGAATTGTGTAGTTGCAGTACCTATAAACTATATTTTAATACAACCATAATAATATAATAATTTTGTATTCACAAATATTCTTAAAAGTAAACGAGATAATAATATTAGATTGGCACATTTATATATTTAAATTTAATAAGTAAAAATGAAATAATTTTATTACCCGCAAATACAAAACGCCACTGAAGTTTTTCAGCTCAACATCCTAGTCCAGTGGGTTTGCTTTGATCAAATACATACTTATTCGCCAACTTATCGCGAAACGAGATTTTTTAACAACTTTATTACGCATAATTACGAAGAATTATACGATTACCACACACATGAGAACTTTACGTTGATATTATTTTACCTGTATACATTGCAAACCTATCATTTCATCAAGTGACTAATAAAATTTTAATACTTCCATATACTATATTATACACCTTTATAGAAAGTGTTCAAATGAATCATAATATTTTAGTGTTCCTAGGAATAGTGACTATTATAATATTACGTCATCAGTAATATAAAACACAGTATTAAATTATTGTTTACTTTATACTAGAAGTTGGAAACCTGCAGGGTTATGAAGGAATCAAAATTTTGCACACTACATAAATCATTTCATTTTTATAAATATATTTTCATTCATTTTTACATTTTTTAAATCTTAAAATTAAGTCAATATCCAAATTGTATCCTACAAAAAGCCACCACTGCAAATTCATTAAAAGGTAAGTTATTTTATGCTACAAACATAAATAATCAAAATACTTGAAATTTGTATTTATTTGTTCTAAACCTGTTTAAACCTTCATATATACCTAGTTATTTTTTGCAAGAATTTTGGGTCAGTGTTAATTGAATAGGTTAAAATCAAAAGGGCGTCTCTCCATCACTTATACATTGAGATACGCATACAAATAATGACACTTTTGAGGGAGTTTTAGATTTTAGGGTTTAATTGAATTTTAAAAACTAACCAGCACCATCTCTAATTCGTATTCTTAGTATGAAAACAAATAAATATGAATATATCGAATCTTAACAGCTTACCTACATACCTGGTATAAGGGGAGTAGTAAATGTTGTGAATTGTTTGATTAACTACTAGCCTCGTTAATATTTTATATTCTGACGGTTACTTTTGCATGTGACATGTGATATTGTATGGGCAGTATTCAAGGAAAACACGCGTTGGTATTTATATCGTTTTGTCTTTTATTTATATGGCACAAATACACTAGTAGTATTACACCGCAAGATAGTATGAAGTTATATTAAACTTACTATGTTTTACGTGTAAATATTTATCATGATCCTTTTTACTTATAATATATATATTTTGGAAAAGGCCCTTGTAACCTCTACATATATTGAAGGTCTCCAGATAACTGTCATTTCCGACTCGCTATTGTCTATGTTCTAAACATGAGCATAGACAATAACGTATCAGTTGTAGAGTTGGGTAAAAATTCTATAGTAGTTTAAATTAAAAATAATACAATTATTTGGTCTAATTTATAGATTTTAAAGAGTAACCGTTTTGCATTTGAAAAATGGTGAAAGGCCTTGTACTTTTAATCTACCCACTTATGTTTAGAGCGATTCACGCAGTGTTTCTAATAGCAGCTTATGTATTAGGTAATTTCCATCTTTGGCCAATAAAAACATAATATTATACATCATAATAAAATCCAAATAATTAACATAATAAAAAAATAGTATTTGCTCATTTAGAATTCTCTCGAGAAATAAAGTATACTCTACATAGGCTATTATTGCAAAGCTTTGAATTTTAGTGTACAACTAATCACGTCTCGAAATATTTTGATATACTTCGACTTATGTTTTGATTAAAATTTTATTTTATTATTATGTTCCGACGTAAAAATTAAAATATACATATTGACCCAATTTGGAACGTGCGTAACCAAATATTTGTAAATAATCAATCAGTATCCTGAAAGCATATTCACATAAGCCAACATTTCAAAATACACAGGTACCTAGTAACCAAATAAAATATTATTATATTCTAAATGTTCAAGCTCTTTTCAGTTACATAATAATATTATGTTTAATGAATAAATGTGAATATCAAAGTTGAGTTTTACAAAAACAAAAGCGTTCTACTATGTTTTATTATGTCAATCAAATTTATTCATTTTTTGACAGTGTACAATTATAATCGCTTAGTAATAAGAGTAGGATAGCGTGAATATTTATATTATAAGCATAATGTAAAAAATATTATATAAACCAATTTATAAAGTTGGTCGCACACATAAACTCAACACGACAGCAACACGTCGACTTTGTCCTTGCGATTTAGTTGGCATACACAAAATAAAAGTAAATTGATGCACCGCTGCATACAGTTTCGATGGAATAGAATACTGTAAGTTTGAAGATATATAATATATTATTATATAAACTCGCTTATGAAGACGTTGCACTTTGCCATTTTTATATATTATCTGTTAGTCGATTAAGCAGGCAACAACTTAACTTACTATTTACTATTCATTCTACAAGTAAAAATATGCCTGGAAATTGGAATAACTGTCAACATTCAATTACCGGATAAAAGAGATGTCTTAAAATATATCAATACATATTTACTTTTTCGTCGTCTCGTGACAATGTTGTACAATGGCGTTGATCTGGTTAACTTTTGAGGTTTTAACTCATTGATTAAGTTGCGTATGTGCACGCACGAGTCATTACTATCTATAAATAATTATTTTAAATCCTAATAAATCATAGTTGGTTTTTTAAGCGAAACTTTCTTTTGGCGGAAGCGACGTGTAGCAATTTAACACGATTTAATTCTAATAGTATGGTAATCATAGGTTATATGATTAATTTAATTTAATATACGTATGAATGGAATCCATACATCACAACTGTTACAGATAATAATACTGTATTAATACTGTACTAAAATGTTTCACAGAGGAAGCGAATTACAATAAAAAATAGTCTTATAACTGGTTTGTTTTATTCAAAGATGTTGAAAAATATTCTAGCATATAAATAGAGCCTAAGGGTAAGAAAATTATGGTAAAGAATAAATGAGGAAGAATTGGGAATACTGCACTAATTTGTCATAAGTTGACTCACCATGTATGGTGTTTTTTTTTAAATATTCGAAAGGCAGTTACGTTGGACGTTAAACTGACATCACTTTAAGCTCTTTTTATCGGGAATACAACAGATCGCTACATTTGGTTACATTACATATTTCTTAAAAATAAGTACTCATTTTTAGATCGTATATAAATTTTATTGAAATATTATTATTATTTTTACTGCAATAGCCACCCATCTTCTCGTGGACTGTGTGGCATAAAGACATAATATTATATCATATGTAGATACCTAATACTATGTCAAAAGTATAATAAAATGTAAAATAGACTGTTGGTAGTTTACCAAAAATATCACATAATAATTCCGTATGTATTTTAATCGAAATTTTGCAAAAACCACCGAATATGCTATGTCAGTATTTGATGATTTGAATAAAAGAACTGAGTCCAAAAATAATTACAAGATAAAAAGAACTTATTATATACAACGTTTTTAAATTCTGTTGAACCATATAAACTTGACTTGAATAGCTTGAACAATCAAAAAAAATTGTACTTGACATATCATATTGATTTCCATGGTAACGCACGTATATATTAATAATTTAGTTGCTAGGACCTCAGACCCCTAACAACCAATAATGTTGTCGAAATAACTTTTCATACAACAGAATTAACTGAAAATGAATTCAATTCTACTTAAAGATGGCTAAAAGTATTTAAAAAATGCATTGGCATCGTGTTCTGATATATGCTAAAAGTTTCAAATGTCTAGCTAGTCGGGAAGTTAGTTATAAATCGATTGCAAGATTTGTACGGACAAATAATAATACGAGCTAAGAAAAATGTTATAAAATGAGTGACCAATTAATATAAAAAAAAAAAAAACTTTTCGCAAATTTGCAAATTATGCAAACGGAAAAACGCGATAAGTCAGTAGGTACTATGTTTGGTCAGCCAAAATAAGATTGAGTTTTGTACATCCTTGTAGTTCTGTTTATAGGTAAAATCCACTATAATTTGTCTCCTTCATTTTCACGTTTATACGTCATATTAATTTGGCATATTTAACTATTTTTTCAATATCTAAACTGTCGTACTTAGTAACATGGTGGTAAAACGATTTATATTAGTCCTTGCAAACCTTTCACTGCGAGTATGTAGAAATGTTTTATCTTTTCAACTAAATAGATCTAAATTATTTGATGCATTGTGTTAGGTACAATATTCACAAATTTTTTGAAAATATATTATACCATAATGACCTTTACTAATGTAGTAGGTACCTAATATTGATTAGTAATGATGATAAAAGACTTTGAACAATTAATAGAAAAAAAAACAATATGCCTATGAATAACATATATATAAATATTTTTAATCGATCAACTTACCTGATTGGAATTTTAATCATGTGAGTATTACTTTAACACTAACAATAGGTTATTACTACTGAAAAAATGTGTGCATTCATTTTTACAATAACGTTACTTGATACCTGTCCGAATACCGGTTCACTCTTTCTTTGCGAATACATACCAAAGCCTTTTTTGCAACCATGAATCCGATGCGTGACGCCCTGTCGTCATTGCTGTAATATTGGTTATGAAAGTAAACGTTAAACCCATTCTCTATATCAGGGTTTCCCATACTATGTTCCGCGGAACATCAGTCTTCCGCGTTGCCGTTTCCGTCAGCCGAACCTAAATAGATGTTCCGTGACCATTTGGAAATGTTTTATACGCTGCAACACATTTAAAGATCTTCTACTAAGTAGAAGTAAAATAAGTAAAACTAAAATAATTAAAGAATCTACTTCATATTGAAAGGCGAGTGATGATCAATCTCCACTGATGTTTATGACGTCAAGTATCTAGATAGGTCATGGCTCCGACAGAGGGGGGGGGCTGACAGGCCTCTAGCCCGAGGGCCTGGGCTTATGGGGGCCCGGCGTGAGAGATCGACCAGCCAAGTGAGATAAACACACATCACAAACTTGCACTAATAGTAAAAAAATGTCGCGCTGTTTTACTTCAAGCTTACTAATATTTAATAATATGTGGTTTTGCCATACTTACAATTTTTGATTATTGTCGATATTTGACATGTCCATAATTGTGCATATCAACATAAAAGTTGGTGTATTAAAAATACAAATATACGCTAAAAATACCTTTAATTTTACCTCAAACACCATTTGGAATATGCAACTGTAGATCGTCACATTGCCTTTAACATTAGCGATAAGTAGGGGGCCCGCCAAAGATCCTTGCCATCTTTTCTCACACCGTGCGTATGAACAAGATGGGGTATATTGTTTTTAACTGACCGGCTGACAAGTCTTGTCAGTTTAACGACAGTTGCCAAAATTGGCAGAACATAATAAATAATAAATAACCTACAAAATAAACTAAGTGTTCCGTTAAAATTTCCGGGTTTGCAAAGTGTTCCATTGCAGAAAAAGTTTGGGAAACCCTGCTCTATATTATACTCACATGAGCAATTTCAATTATTGTACAACAGAGTATATTATAAAATGATCAATTTTCATATTAATTTCAGCAAAATGACATTATGTCTATATGGGATTTTAACCTAATACTTTTACCAACCTTAATGCTTTATATATGGCCCCCACAAGGGGGCTGTCAGGGATCTAAATACGCGAGATACCACACATCACAAATTTCCTCTAATATTAAAAAACGTGAACTGCGTTATAATTTTAATTAAAATATTTGGTTGCGCTATGCAATTTTTGAGTATTGTTTGTAGAATACCCGACAACTTCATAATTAAAGAACATATAGGTATTAAAAAATACTAAAAAATTGCCAAAACTACCCTTAATTTTAATTTGAACACCATTTGGAAAAGCGTCACACTGCTTTAAACGGTAGCGATAGGTAGGGGGGCCCATGGTTTTACCTATATTTTGTAATATAGTCAGGTGAATGGTTGACAAACACTGTGAACAGAACCATCGACATCGATTCAAAATATTTTGTTAATATCGAAATTAGTGCCAATCGTCAATAGTGATGTTTCTAGTCCTTTTATATTATAGTTACCATGTTGCGATTCCCTTAAGGTATCAACCCAAGGGTTGGGAACCCGTGTATCATATTATATTAATTAATAATCAAAACGGATGTTTATGTGGCGTGGCACATTGATTTGTATACAACCATGTTGAGTCACAAATCCATCTTCAAAACGATGATGGCAAAATGAATGTATGGCATTTTGGGATTATCTTGAATTAATAATTCATGGCCAAGCAACTTACGGGTCGACTTATAATGTGGTGGGTCTCAAGTTCAAATACCGGGTCTGGCAAATACATGTATTGTTTTCAATCTGTATTTGGAATATAGGGCTAATAATTTGTAAGTATTAGCATAAAATCCTTGCCTGCGTGACATGTAAAAAAGTGAAATTAAATATTTTTATCGGAACATCTGTCAACAAAACCAACTAAAAAATTGCAGTATTAACAAAAACCTTTTTTGCGAAATGAACATAGGTACCAACAACAAAATTAAATTATATAAATTAATTGATATTGATTGCAAGAAGAAAATTTTCTCTTAAAAAATATATTGCAATGAAATCGAGATGTTTAAGGTCAACGACACGGCACGTTTTTATTGGCATGTCCGTATCAATTCGCGAATTGCAGGTGTTTCAAAGATGACGTCACTACTCTATTTACGGAGGTATACTCTGATAGTTAATCATCATAATAAATATTTTATTTTAAATTATTTTTACCGTAAATTCTTAATGGAATGGCATGTTGATAATATCCATCAGGACGAAACTAGTATTGGGTATAATTGTGAAATAACTGCAGTTCTTTCGGTTTTTAGTTCAGCTCCGAGTGAGTGGATGACAATGAGTGACCCAAGAAACTAAGAGTTCAAGGGCCAAGACCTAAGACGTGTTGCGCCTACGGCAACTGAAGTGGGGACTAAGATCATGTTAACGCGCGTATTTGAACATGTACCAAACCTAAAAAAACCAATATTTTATTTTCCAACAAAAATAACGGTTTTTCCTGTTTTCGGTTCAGTTCCGGTTCGAAGCCCTAGAAATAAGTACAAATAAACTTGTAAGTAAATATTTTTTAATTTTGTTTATTATTAGTATCTAATTAATACAATGTTTTAAACATACTTTGAAGATTACGCCTTTTAAATTAACATTAATTAGTTATTTATTATATCGATAGGTTGTATTTTGATGTATCACACCACCCTGTCTGGGCGGATTGGTGTGTGATTTTCTGTTTATATTTTCTTTCCCGTAGCTAAATTTCTCTCGTCCGGGTATTCCACAATATTTGTTGATTTCCATTATATTATAGTGTCTTACTAATATTGGCTTCACCGGACTCTTCAATATACTGCAGAAAAGAAGACAACTTACAAAAACTGGTGATGTTCGGTCGGTTCGAAGGTCAGAGCTCCCTTCAGATGGATAGACCAAAACTGTTCCACAGGCTTCATATACCATTGAATGACGAGAAATGTGGAGCAAAGTCAGACGGTCAAACCACATGGGCTACAATTTTCAGTCATGAGGTCCTAACAAAGAAATAGAATGACTCATCATGAACTTCTAACTTCTATCCAATAGTTACTTACTCCTAAAAAATATATTAAGCATGTTATTAAAAATAACTCAAAGGATTTTTTTTGTTATAAATAATATAAAAACATCCACCTCGTTACTTCCCTACAGACCCTCTGAAACTACATCTTTCACTGGGTGGTATAATTAGAATGGGAGGTGTGCCCCACTTGGTCTGATTCATTCGTCTTATCACCACGCCATCTCTTCTCTTACCTTTCCTTTTTTAGTACCTACCTGCACATACTTACTTGACTATCTTATTTTCGTAATTATGTTCTTACTGCAGAATGTCTTACTCCTTACTTAACTCTCAAGGAGAATTCTGACACTCAATTCTATTCTAGAATTATCTATTTTAAATCAGAGGTCGGAAACGTGGTGCCCGTAGAGGATATCTATTACGCCATCACTGGAAAAGGATTTTTTATTAATTCATAATGAACCATATCCTTTATATATTATATACCATTATATATTGTAACCTCACCGGGAATCGAAGCCGGAGTACGAGGGCAATATTAGTTATTTCTCATTAATAATATGCCATACTGTTTGATTGAGACATGTTGCCATCACATAGACAGCAGTCATCGTCCACGAGTTTGATAATATAATATAATATAATATAATATAATATAATATAATATAATATAATATAATATAATAATATCGGACAAAGTTGATAAGATTGTGAAATCCCCTCAAAAAACTAGTTGAATATTAATTTTTAAGTAAGGTTAGGTTAGTTAGGTGATTAATTGATGGTGATGGTCAATTTGATTATTAACATTACACATTCCTGTTATTATTTATTCTCCCGTGACCATATAAAAATACGTAAGTAGGTATAGTAAACTTTACAAATTATAAACACAAAAAGCGTGATTGGAAGAGTAAACAGAACCATCATAAAAAATACATGGTTGTTCACCAAATGAGCTAAGTAGATTCTAATTTTAACAACAACATCTACCCAAACTCATCTCACGCAAGTGGAATATATTAATGGCCGAAAGAACTTGGTTAAACACAGTTATTGTTTCACAAAATGGCATTTCTAACACTAGGTTAGTTCTGCACCTTGGACAACTTAGAACAACTACTGCTACCGATGTATAAGATAGTTATCAGGAATATACAGTGTACCTATAGTAGTTGTCAATATGTCGGTTGTTCGGCTGATACCATCAATATGATGTATATTTTTTTTGATATTATGACGTAGTTACTTAACATAAATATTGACAACCACAAATACCTAATCTGGTCAATACAACACACACATCTTCAAAAAATTTCAACTCAAGTAAACTTATTTACACCCACAACGTCGTAGTTGGTTGATCGTCTGTCTGATATGTTGATTTTCTATTCTATTTGATCAACGACAAAGACCCTATGGGTTGGACGAATACACTCTAAGAAATAAGAATATTCTTATAAAAAGTCTGGACATCAGTGTTGCCAACTGTACTATAATTATAGTACAATGCTATATTTTGTAATCCGCTAAAAATGTAAAATACTATAATTTTAGGTAAATATACCAAAAATACTATAATTTTCAAGGATTCAAGACGAAAAATGTTCCTGTACTATAGTTTTTTCATAAATACTATAACTTTTACCCTTTGGTACTATAATCAACATAGAAAAAGATGGCAACACTGCTGGAAATATAACCTCTACTCTGTAAAGATACATATACTCCGCATAGGAGTTAAAATAATAAGAATAAATTGGTAAGTAAATATAAAATTGTTATTTATTGTATAAAAAACACAAAAAAGTCGTCAACGGAAAGTACTAAAATAGTCAATGATAAGTAATTATCAATGTTGGTAAGTATGTTACTACAAACTCAAATGTAGCAGCATGGTTTGGCTTTTATAGAAATGATGAAACAGTTTACTTTATAACTGATTATACCGTTTAAATATAGGTGAATTTTTAAATGGTTTCCAATTATTTTTACTACTTTTTTACGTCCAATCTTTTTATGGAGTCCTTATTATTATTATAAATTGTTACTTTTTTATATCTTTTAATAAGTATCGCTAATTGTACACTCTAAATTAATTATTTTTATAATTGTAGCAAAAAGTCTCAAACAAATTAAGTTGTGTGGTGAATTAGCTACATATTATATGTTACATATTACGAACTAAATAATAAATTACACATGTAATATTGTGGCACAAAAAAAATGACTCTATTTCGCAATGTTCTTTGGTAAAGGATATTACTGACTAAAGACACTTCCTCGGGCTATGTTACTTGATTACTCTAATTTAAAAGTTATAAATATACATTTCATCTTTTATTACTAACTGCCCGACTTTTATAGTTGCAATAATTATACTATAACATAATATTATATAAAAATAACAGGTTTTATTGAGAAACTGTCATTTTATACTTTTTATAATTAATTATTGTAGTTAGTTAACTATTCAATGGTGCTTTAGACTCACGTCCCTAACCTAAGTGCTATCATTAATCAGTATTAAAATGGCGCCCCATCCGTTTTTAGTCTTGAATTGTATGTAAATTTATTCAAATTCACTATATTTCAATATTTTTCTTCTCGGCTATCTTAACGGACAAATATGCAATACGATAATTGAAGCGCCTAGTTTCAAAAGCTCCTAAAACGATTTTAGGTAGTTCTGAGAAAAATGAGAAAAACTATTTTAGGTAGTTTTGAAAAAAATGAGATAAAATCATATCTATTAAATCTGTGAACTTCATGTATTTATTTTTTAATTTGTTACATTCTAAGGAGTATTTTGGCTTTCCATTTTAGGGGTATTTGAAAAGCACACCCAACTATTTTAGCACGTTTGGAAATTTACCTTAATTTTTGATCACACGTATTGATGGTTTTTGACGTTTTTTAAAGTTTAATCTTTGGCCATCATATAGGTAACAAAAATATCTATTTAAATACATATCTAACACAAAAATGTTCAAAAACCGTTTTAGGGGTTTTTGAAACTAGGCGCTTCAATTATTAAACTTCTCTAAAATCTACTGTTATTTAAAGTAGGTAGTGTTTCCAGCGTTGCAAGACATTCCGATGTTTACTGGACGTCCTGCTTTTTAACCAAAAATAGATTGTCCCGCGCGGGACAGCTAAAATCAGAACTATTCAACAAATACAAATAAGACATTTTTAATTCTATGAACACTGCAAACAATATTATGTGGATCAGCTCTACGATTTTTCACTTGAAACATTTTTGCACAGCTATCTTTCATAACTATGATGAACAAAATAAGTTTCGAAAGTATATAGAATACGGTATCTCTTGAAATTTGACTGGAGAGGTAGATAATATGGACCTCATATGATTATAAAGAATTTAACTCACTAAAACCTTCTCTTGATGTCATTGCCAAAATTTCAAAAGACTCAGCTACACAGAAATGATATCAGTTATTCAAGTTATTTTCAAAAAAGAGACTTTTCAAGTTATTTTGGTTTATTTGAAGCATACCAGCATCTAATTGCTATACTGAACAAGTATTTTCTCAGATGAATTTATAATGGTTAGATGCAAGAAACAGGATTGAAGTTTTTCCTTGGATGATAAGATGTAGAAGTTAGTATCTCTCAAAACAATAAGATCAATAAGAGACTACATAATTGAATGCGTCCATATAAAAAAGGGTATATAATAATATGCAAAGACAAAAATTTTCAGGAGAGATGAAAAACACAGCGCAATAAATATTTTAATGTTTAATGGGTATGTTTTTAACAATACATAAACATTTTCTTGTCTTAAAAATAATATTTTGACATAACACGTAATAGAGCAAACAAAAACATAGAAAATAAAAAATCTAAATAAAAGTTAGTATCAAATTGTACATCACATGAAGACCCCTTTACAACATTAGTCAATCCTTTCGAACGAATTTTGGAAGAGTAGCGATATAATGATAAGAAGTATGGCGATATAATGATAATTAAATACCCCACTCTGTGTATACTGTTATCACGGAGTTCTGGGTTCGATTCCCAGTGAGGTCAAAATATATTTACATATTCTAAATGTAAATTCCTCAATCCTGGGTGTTTTTCCACTGTTATTGGGCTTCACGGCCTATTGTGATGTTTAATAAAGAAACAAATAAAAAAATAGGGAATATAATATATAGACGGCGTCCTTATTAATAGGAATAAGACCAAGTTAATGGTTGTTGATCGGGCTAACCTTCTACCAACAGCAAGTACACTCCAAAACCTAGAAACAGTCGATGAGTTTATATCCCAGATTCTGGGATGGACCATCAGTGGAAAGGGCGGATGCGAAGCGGAAATAAGAAGGCGCACACAGATTGCAAAAAATGCGATGACACGCCTTACCACTATATGGAAGGATCGAGGAATTTTGATTGCCACAAAAATGATGCTTGTGCAAACATGAGTGTTCTCAATATTTCTATACGGAGTCGAGTCGTGGACCCTGAAGGCAAGGGAACGAAAGGCGATTGATGCCTTTGAGATGTAATGTTGGCGCCGAATGCTTTGAATTTCTTGGAGGGAGGACAGGACGAACCAGTCAGAATATGTCTGAGAAGAATTCTGCAGTTTGTATGGATATATTGTCAGGCGCGGACCGGACAACCTGGAGAGACTGGTAGTTTTGGGTGACCTCCAGGAAAGGCGAAGCAGAGGAAGAGCGTCTGCGCGCTGGAGCGACCAAGTGAAAGAGCTAACTGGGGGCACCATCCATTCTGCCCTGAGAGAAGCGGAATATCGAGAAGGATGGAAAGTCTTGGTCGCTCAAAGGATGGCGAAATTCAAATGTGGTCACGATCTTCAGCCATGAGTGCACGACCAAGAAGAAGAATATATAGACCCTTTATATTGGGACGCCTTCAATTCTTGGACACATAAAAACTTTGTTTACACTTAAAAATGTAGTGGCAAAGAAAATTAAATACTGTCAAATTATAAATATAATTAATTATATTTCAATTGATAACACATCAATAACCTTGCAAAACGCAACAACATATTTCTCAATAAATAAAATTAAACACACTACGTAATTACTAAGTACGAACCAAATTTATTTTAAAAATAGTAAACCTTTATTATTGGACCAAACTAAAAAAAGTTAATAGATATCTGTCGAGTATGTACCTACTCCCGAGATAATTCCAACCTCTTGAACCGAGCCGTTGTGCGCAGGAAGCATGGTATTTAACTTGGTTTACTTTCACATTCCGTTCGGAACAAAAAAAATATGATTTTAATCGATTATTATTATTAAGGCCGGCAGCGAATGCGTTAGGTCAAAGAGTTACTCACTTTCCGTTGAATAGTTATTATAGTCTGTCGGATAGTTTCAATTTTGTCGGCCGGATGTTGACGTGTTAATAATCAATGATATTATCGGTAGGACTTATTATGCGAATAATAACAACAGACACGAAAACTGACGGATACAAAGTTCCACAATATTTTTACAAGTACAAAAAATACGACAGAATCACGCTTTTGTAACATTATCGTCAGAAACAATTTTCTTTGGCGCACATGACGCAATCGATTCATCAAAAAATTTAAAAGGGGCCTTGAAACAGTTTAAACAAGTCATGAAAATATTATTAAATTGGATATACAATATTATCCAAATCTTAACAAAGTTATTTATTATTATGTACCTACCTACCTACTAACATCAGAGGGGCATATAACATAACCGCTCAAACATTATTTTGCATAATCGTGATCTAAAATAATCAAATCAAATCAAATTTATTTATTTTACATATACCTAATGAACATAATTATAAATTATAAATTCAAAGCGTTCACGACATGACATAAAAATAATAAATGTTAATAATTTTTAAAAACGAAAATACGGAGAAGTGTGAGTTAATAATACAATAATTATTAAAATAAGAAATAAAATAAGAAAATAAATAAAATAACAAAATAAAAGTAGATGGAAGCACACAGAGTAAACTCTGATAGACCCTATCTTAAAAACTTATAAAACAACGTCAACCTAAATTCACCCTCACGTAAGTGGAATATATCAATATCCGAAGCGATTTCATTAAACATGTTTGTTGCCCTCCAAATTGATATTACTAATGGCAGAGTAGTTCTGCACCTTGGAAGAACAAACAACGGATGCCCTCGATTCCTAATCCTAGGTAATTATCAGAGACACACAATCCAACACCATCAAGAATGGCAGAGTTCACATTTACGCCGCGTATAAGTCTGAAAAAATATTTCGCTAAATAAAGATCCCTTCTAAATTCTAAGCTACAGTATGTAAGCATACCTAAGACCACAATAAATATTTTTGGATGCAGGATGTGATTGTAGGAAAAATATATATAGGTATTTTACGATGTGTTGGAAGATGGAATTAATGATTTTTGTTAATTGTTTATCGTAGGGAACCTCAAAATCAATCAGAGCCTCAGGCCTCTAAGTCCTTAATCTCGCCACTGGTTATCGTAAACATATTATATATAATGTATAAAAATCGGGTTTAGTGAGGTTTTCTCTTCGAATCGGAGGAATTCAGCTGCGCATATGTAAATATAGTGCCGTAGATAATCTTAGTCCAGTTTTACTTTCAGTACAATTAATATTAAAGACTTGAGATTTCGTAGAGTAGGTACAATATTTTCATCGTAAATCATAGTATTTACTTTATAATTTTATTATGGATACAAAATAATGTGAAATGTGTGTTATTATATCTTTAAGTCTCATTCGATATAATAACCATTACATATATGTGCATTAGTATCGCATTTGATTAACAGTAATTTTCATTACTGAGCTTTAATATTATGTAATTATTACATTACTTGATATTTTTAATGAATGAATATCAAATGAATACGTGTATTAAATAAGGCTCTATGTACCAAAAAGTAGTATTGCTTGTAGTTACAAAATACCGAGTCATTGCAGTAAAATTTCATGAAGCAGACCTTTTGAAAAATGTAGTTTTACAGTGTTAAGCAATCACGGCAGCTTCTATAATTTTAGGTATTAAGAACTCGCAAGTGTCAACACACCATCGTCAGCTATTTTATATTGAATGCGGTTGACCACTGCAGTGCTACTTACACCATTATAAATAAAACACGCCAACGGACTTACAACGTCGACAGGTATAATTATTTTGGTGTATTTTTTTGACTTGCTTAAGGCACTTAGACTATAGTTGAAGTTATTGGCGTTGGTATATAGAACATTTTTCTATAAAAATGTCAGTTTTTATTTTTTTGGTACTTAGCGCCTTAATTAATACACGTATTCAATGTGGTAATTTTTAAATATTTAACTCAAGGTTCAATATCTTGACCATATTATTGATGTGTTACATACAACATTCTGTTTTCCAACGATATTAAATGTGGTATCTTATAGATACAAGTGAGTGAGCTGATAAAAATAATAACAGTTTCCTCATACTCAAATATCAGAGAAAAAAATACGGAATGTGGAAGGATTTTAGACTTTAACAACCCTAAGTCAAACAAAATACTAGTTTTCAAGTATACATCATTTTAATCAATATTAAAAACATACATAATACAAAAAAAATACATAAAAAAATATAGCAAAAGGGAATTCAATCTACATCCATCGTAAATCAGAAAACGTGCTTTACTTACCGATTAAGCTATTAAAACAATTGGTAATCATATAGATGTTAAATAACAACTACACATTAAAAGTGTTATTTTGAATGTCGGAAATATGGGTGACCATCTTTTGTAGATTTTAATCAATGTATTAACAATACAAACTTGTCTATGTTTGTCCATGTTCAATAAAGAATGCATAAATATTGTCTATTATTTTAAATATAAATATTAATTCTATAACAACACAGTTACAGTTGCACTAAATGCAATAACAATGAAAAAGAGAAAAGAATAATATTTCGGCTATAAGGCATATAGTGCAGGATCCCATAGACTTTTCGTATACATAATATGCGGAACGCATTCTGACAATTGGAATAGGTTTTAGGGGTCACCGAGATATATAATGTCGATGTTGCCAGGCGATATTAGTGGTCAATTTTTTTTTATTGATATTTAAATTTTTTTTCTTATAACCCACCAAAAATTGTTCTGAATTCTTCAATGAAACCAAGACCGAATCAGGAATTGATTGAAAATGCAATAATTGTACCATGCCATCGGCATGGTCGTAGAACGGTTCGTCCCATTTGAAAAAATAAAAATAGCGGGTAGTGCAATGTGATCAAAATTATCGATTCTTAGGATCCTCCATGGCTTAAATTATTTTATTTAGTAGCATGTTTGTATAGAATCACCCAGATTGGTTTCTTTACTATATCTATGCATATGACATTAGTTTTAGTATTATGGTTAATCCAGAAATAGTGTAGGTGGCATATAGAGGTAGTTGAATAAATGAAATAACGATAACCACTAACCACACTAAGTACACATTTATTAAAAAAAAGAAACAACAAGTCAAGTGCTCAAACTGCTTTAAGTAAAGTATCATGATCACAGTTTTTACAAACACTAATTACACATTTGCACAATGATATACATGTCAAAGCCGATTTTTTATAACTACATGATAATGTACGGCAGTTAGAATAACATTTGCATGGTTTAACTAAATAATTTGTTAGAGGTCCATTCGTGATTGTCTTGGATACAAATTATTTTCTCGTAACTCATAGCCAAGTTGTAGGAATCAATAGGCTCAAATAGTGGTTCAGGTGAGATTTTCCATAAATAAACTTGTGCTGAAGCCTTTAAACATTGTAAATACAATGAATCATATGTGAATATCACTCTTGACAAATTTAAACTAAATCCAATATTTTGGGAAATAAATTTATATCGAAGTACATCCGCTGTTGTTTTTTGTTTATAAATAAGTAAGGGAAAACTTTTTCCAGGTCTTGAAACTGATGTGGTCTCCAACAATCCATTTCATAAAGCTGAAAGTGCATCTTGAACAAAACTCATTAACGAGATGGTTACAGCTTGTTTTTTTGTACATATTCGACTAGTGGTGTCGCAGCCGGTTAAATAATGAAATGCTGGTAAAATATTACAAATATTTTTGCCAAGAGATTCAGCTGCCAAATGGCATCCTAAAATACGGGATTTCTTCTGAGATCCCTCAAACCATAATCCACGGCAACCAATCGTTGCAAGTTTATTCCAGAAATAAATGCCTAAGATTAAAACATCTGTATCGGGACTGTAATAATCTCCAAATTTTGCATTCTTACAGCATGAAATATATGACAGAACATTCTAGAGTCTGCTTCTAAATGATTGTGATTTTAAATCAATGGCGTCAGTGAAAATTGATCCCTTTAATTTAAACCATAGTGTGTGGTCGTCAAATCCACCATAAATGTACAGCTCACTTTTTTCGTTGATTTTTGCAAATGTGAGGCATTTTTGCAAATAAATTTAAAAAGCTGTTATTTATTTTGAGGGCTCACAAAAAAATCTTTGCAATTAATCCACCACATCTAAGGGACGATCTCCAAGGATTAACGCAAGGTTAAACCATGCATATGTAATTCTAACTGCCGTACATTATCATGTAGTTATAAAAAATTGGCTTTGACATGTATATCATTGTGAAAATGTGTAAGTAGTGTTTGTAAAAACTGTGATCATGATACTTTACTTAAAGCTGTTTGAACACTTGACTTGTTGTTTCTTTTTTTTTAAATAAAAATGTTTACTTAGTGTGGTTAGTGGTTATCGTTATTTCATTTATTCACCTACCTCTATATGCAACCTACACTGTTTCTGGATTAACCATAATACTAAAACTAATGACATATGCATAGATATAGTAAAGAAACCAATCTGGGTGATTTTATATAAAAATGCTACTAAATAAAATAATTTAAGCCATGGAGGATCCTAAGAATCGATAATTTTGATCACATTGCACTACCCGCTATTTTTATTTTTTCAAATGGGACGAACCGTTCTACGACCATGCCGATGGCATGGTACAATTATTGCATTTTCAATCAATCCCTGATTCGGTTTTGGTTTTATTCAGGAATTCAGAACAATTTTTGGTGGGTTATAAGAAAAAAAATTAAAACCTCAATAAAAAAAAATTGACCACTAATACCGCCTGGCAACATCGACATTATATATCTTGGTGACCCCTTAAACCTATTCCAATTGTCAGAATGCGTTCCGCATATTATGTATACGAGAAGTCTATGGGATCCTGCACTAATAATTAAGTGGATACAAACGGGGGTAGATTTATGCTTTTAAGGACCCTGGGCTAATACAAGCGGTAATTTATAAAATGTGAAATATTTTAAATATAATTGTCTATTAAATTCTTGCTGTATTTTACATGGCTTTCAACCACGAGTGTTTGGGTAATTAATTTTCATGTCACACAGCTTCTGATATACAAATTTGTTCATGATATACAACATTTCTTCAACTGTCATATTTTTAAAAAATTATTTCAATAATAGTATACCTATATCTAACTATTTTTGTCAAGCTTTTGGACCTTATTTGTATTAGAGCAACTGCTTTGTTTGCCTCTTCATAAATGATTTAAATTTTATTTTTGTACCCCGGGGCCCATACGAGTTAGGGGCCTCCTGATGTAGCTCCTTTAATCATATGATAAATACGGGCATGGACACAAACATACCCTACACAGGCTGTATTTTGCGGTCGATATGATTGCAATGCGCAATCATGATTCAGGAAACTTTGGCTATATTTGAACAGAAACGTCTGTTTGCATGGGCATGGTAGTTGTAACCGCATTATGTGGTCTATAAAGCAGTAAAATGCAGTCAGTAAGAAACAACTATTAATATTATAATAAGACAATAATATATGTTAGAAAAACGAAATGTTTTTGAAAATATGATAGACGATTTCTCAATTATAAAGCAGAGTTATCCATACCAGAGAAAAATATATATTTAAAAAAAACGTTAAAAAAATATATTTAATGAGTTATGTAAGAGTATTTTATTTGGCCATATTTTAATTACGAACTGCGTGTACGACATGGAAGGTAAAAGTTTCGTTGATGATTATCCAACCAAACGAAAGACGGTATTGGCTTTTCGATATAGACATTGAAATGCAAAGACAAATAGATTAGACAAAGAAAGAAAAACGACATGGCCTTTATTAATAAATCCTTTTTGGGGAAGATGAGGTGGAGGATGTCAAGTCGTCTTGCTTGACGTTTCTAGGAAAGAGTTTATTTATCGTTACAAGAATAAATAAATACAATGATAAAGAAGACAGAGTGATGTCATAATCGCGGGTACGGATGTACTGATGAGATTGACTATATTATTGAACTGACTGGTGATGTACCGAGATCTCAGTATAACCGAGAGACTGGACTCGAGATGAGTAGTGCGCCGAGTGATGGACTCTTGGAATGATGAGTTATTGATTTTTCTTGCTATTTATACAAAATAAATGCAGTTATATATTACAAGATACAAGTCGCAATTAAAAAAATCATAAAAGATCCTACTGATCTAGTTACATACAATACATATGAAAGTATGTCACCCTTATAATACTGAGTGGTATAATTGCTACACCTTCAACAAATAATACGTCAAAAAGGAGATTTATTAATTTATATCATTACATGAAAAAAAAACTCTTAGTTCAACCACTTGTTGTAATAATTGTCTCTACTGTACTAACTTTATTTTGCAGCGACTTCATAAAATAAATTTAATCATGCAAGAAATTAATTTCTTGTGATAACACTAAAACTAGCAGGGTAGAGTCACTTAAAATTACCGTGTCACATCAGATAAGTAATATTTCCCTTCGCAAGTTGTAAGCTGCCGTAACTTTTACTTTTATTAATCACTTTTCAAACTTATGATGGAGTTATCGTGCAATCTCCACTCTGACTCACAACCTGTAAATGTTACTCGCAAAGTTGCGAAGTAGTTTTTGGACTCTAGTTATAATGAAGTGGGATAGTTGAGTATCACTTTAATTTTCTTTATTATCGTAGTTTAGATCGGAGGTTGTGTCAGAAAATTATACATAAAAAAATAGTTTAAACTTACAAAAGTAAAGTTTAGAATGGGTATCACCATCTCAGTGATTCTTGATGCTTCGATAGATTAGCCTATCTATGCTATAATTAGTCTCATTACCACGTCTACTTCTTCTTCTTCGACCATAACCCCTTCTCAGTTAGAGCATGTTATGGATAACACACGGTGCCTCCCAGAATCCTTCATGCCAGTATCCCGTCTACGCTCTGTTGATCGTATTTGGCGGCCTTGGAGGATGCCGGAATCCAGTTAGCTTTCCGATAGGGTAAGGCTAGTTAAAATTATTTTGAGGCATACCGGTATGAGGTACCGAATAACCGCCGTAAGCATAATATTATGTTCTCGCAGCCCACTACATATATGTCATATACGGTAGCTTTGAGCCTTTAACCCTCGATGACATTGAACCAGTTTACTAGCTACTAGCCGTCGAATTTAAAAGCTGGCGAGTTAGCTAGTGCGATAGTGATGATAACACACAAAACTTTCCACTCGCTCAGCGGCCAACTAGCTAGCGAGTTGGAATCACGTATTGTTTCTTTAATTTGCTAAACTTTTCCGAGATACTCGCAGCTAGTTCATTAGCAACTATGATGACACACGGCTAGTTTACTAGCTAACAAGGCCACACGCCAGTGAGTAGCGAGTAGCTCGGCTTTCAACTTTTTACGTAGATTGTTTACAATCTACTAGTTAGCTAGTGAACATGATTACGGTTTTTACAGATTACATTTAAGAGTTTACTAGCAGATAGTGAATTTTCCGGCTAGTAGCTAGTAAACTCGCTTAATGTTATCGAGGCTTTATAATACAGATTAGCATGACTCACAACCATACTGTCAAATGTGAGAGTTTAAAAGGCAACATTTAGTTTCAATCCAGTACAGTCCCAAATATTCCGCATCGAGTTGAATCCTTGATCCAGCCATTCCCATTTGAATAGCAACCTCTCTTTGCATTGCCACTAGGGAATCCAATCTCGACCCAAAATTCTGATTCCGGGATTTTGGGATTACAAGTTGACAATCCCGGGATTGGCATTTTTTCCATAGTTAATATATTTTTTTTAAATTTACAAATAACATTGATAAAATCGGTCAAAAATAAATCTAGTATAATTTATACTATATTATACTATATTATTATATAGCTTATTGTTAATATTGTGTACGTTTAATCTTGAAAATACATAAGTTTAATGGAGTAAATAATATTGTAATATAAATAATAATGTGAATTAAATATGAGATTGATGTTTGTAATAGTAAAGACTTAATGAATGGGTTAGCGAGATTTAAAATAGTAAAGCAAATCGTGGTGTATGGCCTTTCCGCTTCACAAATCTAATTAGTCAACCAAATATGAAACTGCCGTAAAACGTATGAGATCATGTTGTTAAAAGTGCGAAGCATTATTTTTTTCCAATCTTTCTCATTTTTATTAATTTATGTGAAAAAATAAAATGAATCGGCAACTCACATAATATGGTTATAAATCAAACTTCATTCAAACTCAGTTTATTTCTAATGTAGTGATTTGTTATTAAAAGTATTTTTTCTGTTATATTTTATTTCATTTTCCATAAAAATTGATAAAAAAATTAATCCCGAAATCTTCGAGATTATGTTTAAAATAGCTCGGGATCCCGGGATTGGAATCCCTAATTGCCACATACTCACACTAAACATAATTATCTTATCGATACAGCTGGGTTTAGTAGCGAAGCACACTGCGCACGACGCAGATGACCTAAACGGCACATACTTTGCACAATACCTTGTCAGCAAAGCAATAGTGCTTTCTGTTTCACCTCCTAAAGTAGTATCGTCCCTTTACAACGAGACTGCCAAATTATAATATAAAGCAAAATACCCAGACATTTATATGAGTTTCAAAATTATAAGGTTTAAATTATGTCGAATTAATTCCAAACCGTTATTATATTTCATTATTATTATTTACGGATGCATGATTTGATTATTCTGGTTATACTAAAAGATTGCTTTTTAACCATTCGGGTCCAGTACTATTTGGCTGGCAATAAAACTAATAGTAATAAACGCGAACAAGACAGCTCAGAATTAATTGTAAATAACACACCTTATCGAAAACAAACTAATTAGACCACACACTACTATGTGTGATTCACCATTAGGTGCAATGTTCTTTAAAATATATTCTGTACTCCGCTGGTGCTCAAACTGTATGCCGAGGTGCCCGTAGGTACTTACTAACAGCAATAATTTCAGACACAATCATAGTGATTTATTCGTATGCTTCAACGGCTGTTTTAATTAAATATAAACTGGTCTTGGATCGCTTCCATTAACAATTCATACTTTATTATAGTTTAAAGCTGAATCTTATAAATTTATTTTCCTTTTAAAGATCTACGATGTCCTTTATGTCGACATATTGTATAAGGACTTGATTAAAATATTAATATGATTATGCATTAAACCATTTGTATGGTTGTCAATAAAGAAAAAGTCGTAAATGTCTACCAACATAATATTTAGTCCATTCCTACATGCAAAGAAGGAAAAGTATGTAAAATACTACCTCGATTTCCGTCTATACGAAGATTAAAACCCAGACTATCAGATTAAAATCAGGATTTAGATTCGAAGAGGCATTTTTGAAAAAAATAAAACATCTATATTCCGATCGATATATCGTTCTCGACACTCAGTGGAAGGCAATTTATTAGGTCTTACAGCATATTCGTACTAGACCATGGAGTCTACATTAAAGAAATGGACAGTAAGAAGACTGGAGGATTTCAAAATATGCCATAAAACGACAAACTATAAAAATATCTTGGACCATTTCTAATGAGAATGTTTTAAAACCAGCCAATAAAAATAGAGAATTTATAACTATTATGAAACACAAAAAAGCTACAGACTTCAGTCATATTTTCCACAATGAGAAGTATAGTTTATTCAAACTCATAATGCATAGAAGACAGAGGGCAGCAAAAGCGTAGCTAGAAGAAGAATCTCTTCGCTATGCAACCTTATTAAGTGGCACAATATCCAAATGATTGGGGATTTGCTATGACTGGTCAAAGGTAAGGAAGCGTACTGCAAAATAGTCGCCAACATTTGAAACAAGTCGGCACTGAACGAAGAAAACATTTAAAAAAACGGAAAAGTGAAAAATGAAAGATAAATAATGGAAGTCGAAAAACCTTAAAAAAGAACATGATTTTTCTGGGGGCGCCGCGAAACATAAAACTTGACATCCACTGCTTAACACAAAAAATTAATTAATAAATATCAATATTATTGGCAGTAGTTTGTTGTTGATAGCTCATAAAACCTGCAGGCAATATTACTTTACACCTGGTTTATGTCGATTAATGCTCATAACCCCCACAATAAGGTGTTAGTCTTAGGCAAAAAACCTGTAATGCAATGTCTAATTATCGCAAATATTTAAACACATTATTAATTTAAGACTCGCGGCTCTAATAAAATGGAATTACAAAAATAATTTCTCCACAAGACGTTTTTTAGATCAGTTTATTAGAGTATAGTAATAATTTACAGATCGTTCAATTTTTTGTACCCAATTATCGTTATATAACCCTTTTTACTATCGAAACAAAAGCGAATGAATTTATTATAATTATAATAATATTGTATTTACACTGTCTGCATTATAAGTGGTTGGTTATAAATGAGGTGTAATTTTACAAAAACTGAAAAGTTATTTTTTTATCACTTATAACTTGACAATTATAAAATATATAATATATATATATAATAAAATATATAATAATTGATAATTATATAGAGAATTGATAAAGTATACAGAGACACAATAATAATATTAACAAGAGAGTAAATCAAAATAAGTGATAAAATGTGTAAAGTTAAACAATATAAGTCATAATTTTTTTGCCACTACAACCCTTGGCGGGCCATGGCCTCCTTCAAAACTACTGCCGACACTGCTTTGACCGAGGCTTTTTTAATATCCCGTGGCGCAGTCCAGCCATCTCAATTTCAGCCATCCAGGTCTTCCCTTGCCATCGGGGGTTCCGTACATAGACCGCCTCGCCTAGATACAACACGAGTATCTATCGTCTCTTTGGATTTCTTATGCTTATTCGTTCTTTAAGGTACTTATCTGATTTATCAGTCAAGCGGTAACTGATCTCAGCCCCCCGTCTTCAAATCAGGCGGTCCCCAGGGTCCAAATATCTCGAAACCCAGGCGACAGACATTACTATAATTAATCGTATTTTTGACTTTGTTAGATTTAGCCAAAAGAGCTGCTGAACCTGACGATGATTCATGTGAGATGCTACGAGTGTATCCATCACAGTGGCATCCCACACCATACATTATCCTTCCCTCGGTTAAATCATCGTGATACCATCAAGTCGCTTACCATCTTGTCAACAGATACCAAGAGACTCAAACATAATAATATATAATACATAAATACATGTTTTATGTTAAAAAAGTCAAACAACGTTTTTATTTTCCTTTACTTATAATTATTAGTGGAGTATTTTTTTTTATTTATATATTATTTGTATTATTTATTATAGGTATATATTATACGCCCACGATGGCCGTGCGGATTACGCATCCGCTATAATTTCGTGGGGTCAAAGATCGAATCCTGGTTCTAAAAAATATACGTATTGTTCTTCAATTTGTATTTAGATTCAGAGTATGGACCCAATAGGTTGAGCAAGTGGCTAACATCTGTTTCTCGTAAAAACAAAAACCTGTTCATACAAAATAGTATTATACACCATAAGCCTAGTTGCAGTATTATTTTATAAAAATGAAAATAAACATCACTATCCAAGGTGAATAATACAACCTCAATAAAGGTTGTGCAATAATTATTGATCATTCAAAACAATAACAAAAAAAGCTTCAGTTGAGTTTGGACTCTATTTAGTCATATAATTAGTCATTTTCAAATGTCGGTTTAAATAAATGTTAAATATTTTATAATTTTGCTTCGTTGCACGTGAGTAAGATTTAAACCCCTAAAAGCATGATGGCAACCCTAGGGACATATTGCTTTTCTAATCGATCACAATAAAATTAATGTTTAATAATATTATAAATTAACAGTGGCACCTTTGAATAAAAACTATAACTATTTTGTCAGCATACTTTGTCTACTACAGAGAGCTGCAATTTTGAAATAAAATTTCATTCATCAGAAAAAATATGAAGAAGAATATACTTTGTTGCTAAAAGGCAACACAATGCAATTAAGGGTAAATCTACCCCTAGATATATAAATAACCAGGAAACCGAAGTCTTCCAAAAGACCAAAAGAAAGGGTATGAAAAAATAATTAAGTAAAACCGACTCCTGGCACAGCCCTGTCTAAATTCCGGTTCCATTTCAGGCTCTGTTTATAAATTAAATTGCATGCATAATTATTTTTTTATATTTAAACAAATATAGTAGAACGACGTGTGATCATTATCGCGTTACAATTTAAGGATTTCCCAGCCACTAGTTAAATGACGGCAACCGGAATACAAATAATTACCAACAGTATCTCCTATGCAAAATAATAACATAGGCCTTAATACATTGTAATAAATAATGACATATTATTATTAGAACTGGTCCGATGTGCGGTCGCCGGCCAGCTGTAATTTGGACAGGGTGTTCCGCAACACGTGTGCCAAATGTTGCAGTTTTTTTTATATGAATTTTGTTTTTTGTTATGTAACGAGCAAACTTTTACCGCGAAGGTCAGTGATTTCGGAATATTTTGAAGTCACGCACCCCTTTTTCAATTAATGATATTTTTTGCGATATCGTAACATTTAAAATAATATGTTATAGTCAAAACATTAATTATATAATATATTTATTTCAGCAGCATATTTTAATAAATAAGGTATATAATTAACATAGTAACTACAGAATAGCAAAGACTCTTTACTAAGCGATTATTTAGCGTATTTATATTTAAAAATACCATACGTCAATAATAGTCGATTAGGTATCACATTGACTTGTCATGAAATTTGTGAAAAGTGGGATATTTAAATGTTTTACTTACGTGACAATTAGTATAGGTGATCGTTATTTTATGATTTATATTTTTAATGCGATCAACTTAGTTTACTCTATTTTTGTATAAATATTATTAATACTGTTATATATTTATTTCTATTTTCCTCCATTTCATGTTGTGAACGTCTGAAATTTATAATTTGTACAGTTCTCTATTTTTTAAAAAAATAAAAAAAAACAATTACTTTATATTTAAGCTGGGTAAACATTTATAAGTAAAACAAAGTGACATGTATTTATCTAAAATGAATTAATGAACTATGACAAGTAAGATGATGTAAGTAAATTATTTATAGACTGTAGGTATGTACCTATATAGAAGCCGACGGCGTCGTCAGAATGGTCATCAACTGGACATATTCGTGTATGTATAATAATGATGGATTGTAACCAGCCTGATTTAGTTATAAGACAAAAAATACGTTTGAAAAGAACAGTTTGAAAATAACAATCTACAGATAGCGGTTTTATCTTTCTGCTAGTTTAGTACCTCTTTATATGGCAGGGTTTGCGAACCTTTTTACGTACGCGTGCCAAAATTTTCCAAATAATATTTTTCGACAAGCTCTTTTTCATGCCGAAAAAAAAAGTTTAAAGCTTTCTAAAAAAATAGTTTTTAAGAATTCTATTTAAAAAGTTTAAAAATTAAAATTGAGTCCTTGATATTCTATCTTTCATCGTATTTCTAGCTGAATCCATATCTTTTATTCTTTGAATATATTTATCTTTGTTTAAAGTTTCTCAAAGAGATCGTGGTAGCATCTAAACCAGTCTTCTTTCATATTATATTCGCCATCACTGAACGGTTTTCCATTTTCCGAGGTTATGTTTGAGGCAAAATAACAAGCAGTTACTATATTTGAATCACTGCCGATAATTAATTTATGTAAGTAATGATTCTTCTTGAAAAGGATTTGCCTGCTATTTTTTATACAATGCAATTTGTCGTTTATGCATGAATTTCGTCGTTTTCGTTTGCGCATCGATTGGTAAACATAACATGAAAAACCGAAGAAAATACGCATGGCTATGTCGTCATTATTTTTTAAATATTATATTATTTGTAAAAAAATATTTTTTAAATAGGTAGATAGTATATAAAATAGTAATTTCCTTTGTCTTCAAAATGAAACATTCGCGTGCCATGCAAAATCATTTCGCGTGACATATGTTCGCCATCCCTGGTATATGGTATTGGTATATCGTTACTTATAATTATGTTTAGCTCACACAGTCACACACTCATGGTTGCCGCGTTGATAGAGCGCCCGTCTATGAAACTGTAGTTCGCGGGTTTTTTCCAAGTCTGGTCAAAAAATACATGTATATTTCATCCACTGCAACGACTAAATAGGTTAAGCGGTTAAGCAAATGGATGGTAACTACTCCTCGTAAATCAAACAGCCAATATAACCTCCATTATATGAGAGCCAGTTTGCTTTGTTCAGATGGATCAAACAATACCTATAACTCCAGACGAGGTAGCGATTTGTAAAATTGAAACTATATGGTTTCAAAATGAGAATAACAATTCCGAAAACAGTAATTATTGTTTATTGGTTTGTAAAAATTCTACTAATTGAATGCCTAAATATGCACACCATATTTTTTTAAATATTCTACAGTTTGGAAACCATTTATATTGTAGGCTCCGCTGGTTATTCAGAAGGTTTTCGAATATCTACATAGTGCCATAATAGTAGTGATGCAAAAACTGTGGTTTTGTATAATATGTACCTACAAACATAATAATGTAGTACCTACGTATATATAATTATAATAAAATGGGACAAAAAGCCACATTTTTAGAGTAGATATTATATATTATGTTTATCCCTATGTATTAAGTATATTGTTATATTCTTGCATTTATAAAGTTTAATTTAAATAATTACAGTGATGAATGATTGATTACGTTTAGTATATTGTAGTAAAAACTTTCATAATAATGAGGAGGTAATTTTCAAAACTGGTTACTCTAATTTGTCTTTTACAAGCAATGCTAATTCCATAGAACAGATAATAAATAGAATTCCGATAGGCCATATACCAATACAATAAATTTTGACGCAGGGTTTTAAATGTGTGAGTGTCCTACGAAAATGAACCACGCATTATAGACGTGCAATAGTATGTGTAATACACCAATATTAATATTAATACACAATGCATAAACCACGTTCGACGTATGACGTATTCTTGACACGTGTTTAAATTTATCCCGTATTCTTCCTTACTATAGATCGGTTGCCTGCTTCTCCTCACCCTTTAGGTATTTCAGTTCCCATTATTTCTGAGTTCTCTGGCTAGATAATTTTATTTTGAGTCCCTATTTGACGTTATGTGATTTTTAAATCGCTTAAAAACCTACTAAATATGAGATCAATTTGCAATATTGGACAAAACTAGGCAGATTTATTTTCAAACAGCGTCAAATTCATGACAATCAATCACATCAACGCTAAGTTGGACGTCATACTTTATGAAGGTGGAACGAAAATATCGCATTTCTCACATTGTCAAAAAGTCGATTTGACCAAATTTGAAATTTACTTACTGACATATTATTATATTTAATATATATCATAAATAAGACAGAATTACAACTATTGATAAAGCTTGAAACGGTCCTTTATCATTGGTGTACCTTGTCAGGACGCTGAAGTAGGGCGAGTTCCAACTGTCACCACATTATTGCAAAGAACGCTATTTATTTACACAGTTAACCAGCTGATGATATGTAAAATTTTCCAGGTTTTTTTACTATACATTTATTATATGCATACCTGAAATCAATATTGCGTCGCTAGATTTCAAAATCAGTCAAGTCCATAATAGATGAATAGGAGACAAACAGCTTTTTGTTTTCTCAAATACACAGTCACAAGGGTGAAAGTTTATATTATTTTGAGTATAGAATATTTAAAATTAATAAAGTAAACATTTTGATAAAGCAAAAATGTTAGAAAGCAGTAGTTCTTTAGCAATTCACAAAAAAGTCAAAAATACCTAAAGGTGGACTTGGCTGATTTTGAAATGTAGCGACACTTAATCTCAAAAGCGAGGTTTGAAATTACTAGACTGTGGCATAAGAGATTTGAAGATTCTCGACAAAAATCATTTTAAAGCAGTCGCAATGGATGTCCCAGGTTTAGATCGTGGCTGCATAGTACTTTCCTCAGTAGTAATAAAAGCACCCCTGGCTTTTTCAACTCAGCACTTCACTTAAATGGTATGGTCCCAACTATCTAAGTATTCAATGGAATGTGCTCTCTTTAATAATACTCCATTAACCTCGAACGTTCTACCATCTATAGGGGACATACTTATACTCACATAATTTGTCTTTTTAGTAATTAGATTTAGGTAGGTACTTAGTATGTATTGCAGGACTCCGTTGAGTATTTGCAAACCTTCTCGACTATCTACAATGAACACTGTATAATCCGCATATCACAAGTTCTTGAGAACAATTCAATTTACCATAATCCATTATTTTGAATCCATGAGAGCTTCATAAAAAATGTATGTAATTACATATTAAATATCTTTGGGGATAGGATGCAACCCTGTCTCATTCCTTTTTGAATCTTGATTCCTTCTCTCACTTTGTTGCTGACTTAACCAGTGACATATTTTTACTAGTATAGATTTTCAACTAGTCTAAGGTCTTTATCGTTAATTCCCATCGATTTTAAAACTTCAACCATTTTATCATGTTGTACTCTATCAGATGTTTTTGAAGTTATACTTCTTTTGGCGCGTTTGGGAAATCAGATCAGAGTGTATTTTTGGCGTGTGACATGTAACACATAATTTTTTTTTCACACGAAAAAAAACGCACTCGATTGTTTGGTTGTCACCCGAACGCACTACCTTTACGCCACAGTATGATACTGCAATCGTGAGGATTATACAGTATAATATATAGTTAAGAATTGTTCCGTTGCCTAGGCACAGAATTTATTACTGTCGGCCATTTGCAATTCCTTACGTAAACAAACTATTAAACGTCAGAGTGACAGATGGTACTTTAAAAATAAAAACAACGATAAATAATAATATAATTTAGTAATAAAAGTTAAAGTGTATAGAAATAAACCAACGGCGTTCCAATAAGCAGTCCTTTTTCTTAAGATAATTAAGAGCTAGTCAAAGAATCTAGTTTATCACAAGTTTTGTTTTTGTTTGTACACACACCGATTTTTTTAAAACCAATCAAGCATAAAATGCAACATTAAAACATTTAAGTTTTTTATAATAAGTATTTTAAAATAATGTTGATACAAAATAGTGAGAATTTCAATTTTATACACAGATCTGTCAAATACGAAACCAACCAATAATAATATTTTATTATGAGATTCATTCCACCTTACAAGTTATTTATATTATCATTATAATGAAAGTGCCTAATGTATTGTGTAGCTATTGTATTATTAGGAAATTGAAAAACAATTTCGAAGGTAATTATTTTTTCCACTCGATATTTCTTTGGTATTGAATTTATTGTTCTTAGCTTTTAATAAGTAATATCTGTCAAAAGTCAGCTACCTAAAAAACACAACACGATTATAACTTCGTAAGTGTTTTAAGACTAACAAAAGAAAATCTTTCTTCTGAGTTACTGTAATTCTTTTTCGTCCTGTTGTTCTCTAATATCTTAATTCACATGCCTTTGTTTAGTGTTTTTTCATCTCCGTTGTTTGTTGAGTAAGAAGACAGTCCATTAAAACGGATCTGTTGATTTGCAAAAAAAAGATTGATAGCCACTGGTTAGTATTGTTTATATCACAAGTTCGAAAACGTTCTATAAAATAAACGTACCTACTATTATTAAATTTAATAAATTAATAGTTAGTAGAATACTATAAAATATAAAAATGGTCAAATTTAAAAAAAATTAAAAACATAAACAAAACAAATAATATTATGTACTTACCTTGACATATTAATACAACATGTTTCAATTTAATATGGTGTTAAATTTACATTCGATATTTTTTTTTATTTCATTTACTGACTTTTTTATAGGTTTTATGATCCAATATGTATACATGGCATGTATATATAAGTAGTAGACAACTAGCTGTCCAAAGATACATACTTTTTATAATATAAGATACTTGCGCATCCATTCTATACACAAGGCTGCTATCACCGGCTATCGAGGGTAGTAACAACACCCCCTCAACGATACGCCACTGCGCACTTCGTTGATGTATTTTCCTAGCTCAGTCGGTGGAGGGGTTATTAATAATAACGATGTTTCCTTTTGAAAAAGTCGGTAATGACTTGGTTTTATTTTCTTGTATGTAGCGTCTAGTAAATAATTTTACAGGCCAAATGTAGGTGAAGGCGGCAGACAGGAATACGTGACGACCGATGACTGCGAACGCGAGAGATGTTTCCCACCCGTAGGTAAACGGGATGTGAAACTCTCCCCGGGGAGTACTTCGGCGTTCAAGAAGCGAAGAGATGCGCGGCGAAAACTGGTGAAACTGGTCCAGAGTGTTTGAAGAGAGGCTGCTAGTAGAGATGAGACTTGTTCCCGAGGGAGGATCCGGTAGACTGATAAAAATCTCTCGGATGCGCCCTCTTTTATAGCAGCCTCCCTTATTCTAATTGGTCCAAAGAGTTTGAGAAGGGGTGACCAAAGATTCTACTATGTCCGTTAATTCGTACTACATGTTACCTCTTGTTTATTTAATAAGAATTTACTGGTTTGTCAGAAGGACCAAGTATCAAGAGATAATATATTCTGTGCACGTGGATGGATATATTGACGTTATAAAATATCGTCTATCTAATTCTATGGATTTTATATGAATTTATTTAGAGCATTTAAATAGCTATCTCCGGCATAAACTCGCGGTTTTAGTCTTATGCCAGGAGTAAACACACGATTTGATTAGCGTTTAAATTACATGCATTTACAACTACTTACTAGGTACCTATTGACATAATAATAGGCCCTGTAATCATTATCCATCGACCTTCACATAAACATTTGTGATTTTACGACGTAAAACCTGTCTGTTGCCTTTACCTTTTACAATATTACATTTATAATAATAACAGTTTAATCTTAAAACTACGTCTTATATAGTAATACGAAATAATATTTTACTATTTCCGAAAAATAGCAAAATACTACTTCTTCATAGAGGTAATTCGCTGCTTGCTGCTGCTGCTTGCTTGGGGTAATGGCAATGTTTAACTGGGGCGCCGACTCAAATGGGAGTCATCCCCGTTATCTCTAGTTACTGTCGTTGTGATTGCCTTAGGGTATTTTTGTACCGCTTCTGAGTTCGTTGGGCCTCGGTGGCTTCGCGACCGGACCGAGGCCCAATTTGTGGTCTCGATTAAGTGGTCTCTATTGGTTTAAGGAAAAGTTGCTGGCGCATTCTCACTTCTGCCGTCCGTCGATTGTCGTCCGTTTTCAGCACCTACGCGTTTGGGTGTCTGTCCTCTTCGTTGTCGTCGTCTTCGCCTCTCGGTAGGCTGGTTTCTTCTGCGGTCTTGTGTCGCAGGAGTTCAGGGTCTCGGCTAAAGGATGATTGATGCAATTCCCTCGAGTAGCAATTTATCTTTTTTGCTTAGCCCTTTGTCTGTGTGGTTTGGTATTTATTATTTTTTAATACCTAGGGTGGGTGGGTTCTGAGACTTGCACTTAAGTCAAGTGACAGACTGGCCACCATCTTTTTTTTATTTATTTTATACTCGAGGGAAGTTCGATCTCCAGGTGTCACAATGGGGTCCCGATTGCGGTCGCTAAGAAAGAATGGAAGGTCTGCAGGGAAGTAAGGATGTGGGTAGCTAGGGGGGCATCAGTAGAAGAACCTTTCTTGGCCGGTCAAATTCTGTCTGTGCGTGTATGTCGTATTGTAATAGGTGTGAAATTGTCGTGTTGGGATGGTTCGAGATGGAGCTGTAGAATTGCTTCGTGAGCTTGAGGATATGGGTTTGGAGGGTTTCCATGTTAAGATCGCTGTGTAGTGTTGTGTTCCTGATGAACCAGGGAGCATTGGTGATAGCTCGTAGTGTTTTGTTCTGTGTGATTTGTAGCTGGTTTAGATACTTAAGACCTGCGTATGCCCAGACGGGGCATGCGTAAGTCATGATCGGTCTGACTATGGCTGTGTATAATAGCAGCTTGCTGCGATAGGCAAGCTTGCTCCTATGTCCTATCATCGGTGTGAGCATGGCTAATACTGTGTTGGCTTGGCGTTTTTTATCGCAAATGTGTTCAAAGAATGTGAGTCTTCTGTCTAGCGTAAGACCTAGGTATTTGACCGAGTCGGTCCAAGGGATTTTAGTCTTGTT